>NC_041386.1:566157637-566200637 GCF_002162155.2 Triticum dicoccoides
ATTTACGTTTAGCATGTTTCTTGTAACAAACTTCTGAGTTTCAAGTTTGATTTTAATGTTATTGCAACAATACATAGATACATCCACATTTTTTAAAAGGAAATAAACGTTTTCATCTACTGCCATGTCCAAATGTTTTGTTTAGAAATTTGACTGCACAATCCGTAGAGAGACATCCACAAGCGTGAGTTTGTACGTGTCTAAATTTTTGCCCCCGCCGTAGTTGGTCTTGTTGGCTAAATTTACCGGCAAATTTAGATCTCGAAAAACGCAGGCGCACTACAGTCGGTCTCATTGATTAAATTTATGGTTAAATTTAGATCTCGGAAAGCGCGAGCGCAGGGAGTATAAATCGTGCGCGTTGTGTACTAGGGCAAACATATGCTCTACATTTTGTTGTTCATTGCTGAGGCTGTGTAGCCTTTTTTTGCAGGTAAGGCTGTGTAGTCATGTCAGTTTTATTTAACTCTTGTAGCCTGTGCTAGAGGCTGGAGCAGTGAACATCCTCATGCTTTCTTACTGTAGGACCGACGAGATTGAAGTAGTACACTTGGCTGTCCGTATCGCAGGAAGAAGTCAATATAGCTACACAGGTACCACAGTGTACTTTCGACAGAAGACCGCTGTCTTATCGTTCATGGTCCAACAAGCAACATATATACTGTAAGATTTTGCCTATGAATCCAGTCTACTGTCTGTTACACAGCAGAGTAGGAAGGTCAGGAACGTTGAAGATGGAGAAGTTATGGTCCTGTAACATCACTGCCTGCTGCTTGACAATACTAGTAGCACATCATATTCACTGTTCAAAAAGACATTTAGGGTTCCTTTCATTCAAATGATGTTTATAGGAATTTTTCCTATTATCTTTGTTGTTTGATTCATGGGACTGAGAATTTTTCCTTAGGATTCTTTTGTACTTAGTACATTTCATAAAAACTTTAGCATCGACTCAATCCGCTTTGAAAGAATCCTTTGCTTTTCCCGAGATACAACCAATCAAACAAAAAAATTGTAGGATTGAGATGAGCATAACAGTCCAATCCTATGTTTTTCCTGTTCTTGCAATTTTAGAATCCTATGAATCAGAGAGGCCCTTAGAGAGTTAAACTGTGTCACGCGTTGGGGTTTTGAGATGCTGCTTTACCATCGGCATTAATAACACACAAAAAAAGGTTTCATGTACTCCCTCCGTCACAGTTTAGAAGACACAGTTAAATTTGCATGCATTTCCATAATAGACAAGGTTTAGGGTGCATTGCATTTATTTTTAGTAGCTAATTAGTACTCCGATATACTATTTCTATATGCATGCGTAGTGTGAATGCTATTTTTTAGCCCATCTCACAACCAATAGATAACCACCTAGGTCTCAGAGAATTTTTAAGTGCGCCTTCTAAACCGTGACGGAGGTAGTAGTTTGCTTGCAGAAGAGGTCAAGTATAAATGTTCTGTTTAGAAATTTGAATGCGGGGGCGTTACTTGGAAATTTACAAGCAATTTATTTGATGATCAATTACTGCAGTGCTAATTGTGCAATTCATTCAATGATGAAATATTACTGCAGTGCTAACTAAATCAAAACGAATCTAAAAGCAATTTCATTGGATCATCGATACTATTGCTGTCCTAACTACAACCACAAATACCATTAACTTTATCACATTTGCATATCCAAAAGTACAAACTCGACTAATAGTTAACATAGCAATTCCCTTCTCACTGACACAACCAAATCACACCTTACAGTAATCACCATGCTCTACCACACCATGCATTCCTCGGAGGCTTCACCAGATTCTTGAGCGTCGGCGGCCACACCACCATCTCGTAGAGGTGCAGGTCGCCGATGGGCCGCTTCTCATTGTCGTTGTGCCATAGCCTCTCATCTTTGAACGTCTTGAGATCAAGCGACACCCAGTCAGCCATGAAGAAGAACAATATCCAGGTGGCCTCGCAGAAGCCACCGATACTAACAAGCTTGCACCCGTTGCTTAGGGTCAGCGTTGGAGATGCCTTAAATTCATATGCGGTACTAGGAAAAAAATAGGGTCATGAATTTACATTCGAAACTACTTTACATGTGATAGTTGGTTCCTGATTTTCACAATACCCTTAGAGCATTGCTACGCAGACAATAAAACAACACACGATCCACAGACGACTGATCATGTACACCATTGAATTTCTTCTTTTTAAATCTGTGTGGCTTGTAAAGAGTGTTGTGCACAAATCATGCATGAAAGATCGTGTGCACAGCAATTTCGCCAGCAGTGGTGCGACACTTGCTCCTACCCATGCTATGTTGTTCATTGCTGAAGGTGTTTAGTCATGTCAGTTTTATTTAAATCTTATAGATAGCTGGAGCCTAAAGCAGTTCCTTGTGCTAGTCTGTATCACTGGAAAGAAGTCAATATGACTACACAAGTACAGTGTAATTTTGACAGAAGGCTGATGTCTTATCGTTTATGACCCAACAAGCAACACCGTCTTGGTTTATTGGTCTCTTTTGTATTTTGTCCTAACTTTTAATCTTATATTTAAATAAAAAATGTTAATACATGTCATAAAAAAATTAGAAACTAGGTTTAAATACGAATCTACGATATAATTTTTAGTAACATGCATTGATGTTATGTTAGTTAAATTCATAATAAAATATTTGGCACAAGATACGAAGAAGACCAATAAACCATAAAGATATTACTCGCTTCAATCCACGTAGAACAAGACATGCTACAGCAATATATTATTTAATATGAATCGGAAGGAGCACTAGTATCGATCTTGCCTTCTCCAGTCTACTTTTTACACAGCAGAGTAGGCCTCCTTTGGTTTAGAGGAATTTCATAGGAATTCTAGAGGATAGGATTTTTATAGGATTTTTTCCTTTAGAGCCCTTTGGTTCATAGGAATGGACTCCTATTCCTACATAGGATTGGTTCCTATCCTCCACATTTCATAGGAAAATAAAAAAGAGCCTAGACTCAATGGAAAAATTCCTTTGGTGTCAACCAAATGACATCTTGTTTCCTATTCCTACTCATAGGATTTGAGATACATGTCATCTCATTTCCTACAAGATTCCTATTCCTGTGATAATCCTATCCTATGAACCAAAAGAGGCCTAGAAGGGCCAGGAACCTCGAAGATGGAGAAGTTACTGCCTGCTGCTTGACAATACTAGTAACACCTCATTATCACTGTTCAAAAAGACAAAATAGATTGAAAAGTGTGCCAGTAGAATACTTGTTCTTTTCAAGATCAACACCAATGTTTGATGGTTTGCGCAATTTGCTCCTGCGTAAGTGGTCAAAATGATAAATGTTCGGTGTAGAAATTTGAATGTGCAACGGTGCAAGCATATTTTTTTCGGTTATGTAACTGCAATAATAACGCTACTGAGAAATTTACAAGCAATTCATTTGATGATCAATTACCGCAGCGCTAATTGCGCAATTCGTTTGGTAATGAAACATTACTGCAGTGGTAACTGAACCAAAACGAATCTAAAAGCAATTTCATTGGATCATCGATATTATAGCAGTTCTAACTGCAACCACAAATATCATTATCTTTACAACAATTCAGTCCAAAAGTACAAACTCGACAGTAATACTGAACATAACAATTCCCTTCTCACTGACACCACCAAAACACACGCTACAGTAATCAGCACGCAGTGCCACGCTATGCATTCACCGGAGGCTTCACCAGGTCCTTGAGCGCCGGCGGCCACGCCTCCATCTCGTAGGGGTAGAGGTCGCCGAGGGGTCTCCGCTCGTCGTCGTTGTGCCATAGCCTCTCCATCTTCAACGTCTTGATGTCAAGCGAAACAACCCAGTCAGCCATGATGAAGAACAATGTCCCGGTGCCCTCGCAGAACCCACCGATCACAAGCTTGCACCCGTTGCTTACCTGGTCGCCGATCCTGGCCGAGAGCTTCATGCCGTGGAGGTCCCCGGCCGTGGCTGGGGTCATCAGCGGCCGCAATGCCACCGGCTCCTGCGGCGTCCACGTCCTGGGCGCGTCAAGCACCCATTTCGCCAGAAGCAGGTGCTCCCGGATCACGAAGAAGCAGAGGCGGCCGTCCTCCGCCTTGCCGATCCAGTTGTTGCCGGTGTACAGGGGAATCTCGGCGTTGGGGAGCGGCACCCCAGACATGGTCATCTTGGCCGTGTTGACAGCCAGAATGTATTTGGGGTTGTCATCGGCCGGTAGCATGTACACCATGTCCCCGACGACGGCGGTAGGGCCTCGGTGGGGCTTCAGGGGCCGCTTCAGCGCGCCGGCGGCGACCTCCCAGGCAGAGGTGGCAGAAGAGTAGATGAGAACATAGAAGTTGGGGGAGGTCGCACCGAAGAGCACGACGAGGACACGGAACTCGGCTCCTTCCCCCGGGACGATGGTGTGGCAGAACACCGTGTGACCGGCGGTGGGGAGGGGCGGCAGCCGAACGAACGCCTTCTCCAGCGGGTTGCAGACGAGGAGGTTGAGTTCCGTCGCGAGATGGCCGCCGAGCTCGCGCAGGAGGAGGCGGTGGCCGCGGCAGTCGACGAGGATGACGCCGCAGGCGGGCGACACGGGGAGGAAGCCGAGGCCGAGCGGGACGCCCGCGGTGGGGACGAACGGCGGCAGCGCGGACGGGCCGTGGTTGCGGAAGAAGCCGAAGTGGCGGGGCGGGGCGGGGAGGCCGGGCGCGCGGGACACGACGCGGCGCCAGCGCCGGCACACCGCCCCGCAGCGGACGGCGCCCGTCGGCGGCGGCAGCCGCCTGAAGACCTCGAGCAGCATGTCGTCGGGCAGCGCGGACACCACGTCGGCCTTCTCCTCCTCGCGGACCGCCGGCCGCTCCTTCTCCTCCTCCACCCGCGGCCGCGTGCGCCGCGTCGAGTCGAAGCGCCCCGGCGAGGACCGCGAGCGCGCGCGGCGGACGACCGCGGACGACATGGCCGGAGCGCAACCGCTGTCTCGGGCTCCCCGGGCGATTTGCGGGGCGATGTTGTGGTGGTGGGCGGATTGGCAATGGCAATGGGGGCGGCGGGACGAACAAATCGGGGGATGGATTTAAGGGAGGGGAGAAGGCGGCAGCGAAATTTTGAGGGGCGGGGAGGGGCGTCGTTTGAGTTTCTGGCGGCCGCGGAGCCTTTTCGGCCGGGCTTCCTTTCCTTTCCTTTCCCTCGCCTGCGCTGCGCGCGGTCGCGTCCCTCGCCCAAATTTTGGCAACTGCCTGCCCGCTGGGGACGTGGTGACGGCGGTTCCGCACTCCCGCTGGGGAAGAGGAGGCGGGGAGGCAATTTTTTGGGGGGAAATCAGCGGGATTTCTTTCCCGTTTTCGCGTCGCGCACGCGGGAGTATTTTGTTTTTTCAAATGTTGGGGTTTTGCTGTGTGAGCGGGATGGCATAGCACGTGGTGGGCCCCATACGTCGGCGGCGCAGGGTATGGGACTGTGGTTTTGTGGGGTTCTTTTGATTATTGTAAAAGTAAAAATGCTGTATTGAAGAAGGGAGTTTTGGGCTCGAGGCCAGCACGCATTTGTCGGACTGGGATCACGTGACATGCGCTACGGTGACATGCACGGTGACATGCGGCTCAAATGCAAATTTAAACATTGCGAAAAAATCTGAAAAAAAGCATGCATGTTCATAGCACATATTAAGATAATCCCTAAAAATTTCAGATCAAAATTCAAAACATACATTGAGAAACGAAAAAGAGAAATCTGTCATGAATAGTTCCCGAATGGTTCTCCGTAGACTATTCACATCTGAGTTTCTCTTTTTCGTTTCTCGATGTATGTTTCGAATTTTGATCTGAAATTTTTAGGGGTTATCTTAATATGTGCTGTGAACATGCATGATTTTTTCAGATTTTTTCGCAATGTTTAAATTTGTATTTGGGCCACATGTCACCGTGCATGTCACTGTAGCGCATGTCACCTGATCCTAGTCCGCATTTGCCTCCACGCTTTTGTCGACTGTAAGGCCAACTCTACGGCATGACCCCAAACGAACATCCGGTTTGGCCAGATTTTGTCACTTTGGGGCGGCAATGGGTTCGCCCATGTCTGTCTCTGTTTGTTGGGTCGTGGGTGCGCCCAAGCGCGGCCGCACCCCAAATCATGTCTAGGATGGTCGCGATAAAAAAAACTTAAATAAAATGCAATAAATGCAGTTAAAAAAACTTAAAACATATTTAGGGGTCACGGTCACAAAACGGTCCAGTTTCACGGTCCACTTAAACGGCCCAGTTCCATAATTAACATAAAAAAAAAAGTCGCCAGTGCGCTCCTACCGCGCCCGTCCATGTCGTGGCCGCCGGTGACGTAGTCCGGCGGCGTCCACAGGTGGGCCGACGGTCCTTGGTGCACGGGGGCGGCGTGGTGGAAGGTGGCAGGTGCCTGCACCACCTCCTCCCGTGGCGAGGCTTCCCGCTCCGGTGACCACGGCGGCGTGAGGCACCAGTTCACGACCCCCACGGCGGCCGCCATCTGCTTCGCCGTGCGCGACCAGCTCCACCCCTGGCTCACCACGCTGGGTGGAACGCGGCCACCGGCGGGTCCTCCACCACCTCCTCCTTCGCCACCATCTCCAGCTCGGGGATGGCGACGTCGCCGGCCGCGGAGAGGGTCGTCATCTCCTCGAGGCCCTCCCATTGGCGCTCGCCGTGCGTGCGCATGGAGTCCTTCATGACACGCGCCATGAGACGGGCCTCCTCCTCCACTGTCATGCGAGGAGGTGGTGGTGGCGATGGAGATGGCAACGGCGATGGCGTGGGCGTGAGGCCGCGCACCCGCGTACGCCCGCGCACCTGGAAGCAGCCGCTCGGTGCTCATGTGGCCGCCGTGGCCCCGTCGACGTGCCGGCGAAGAAGGACGCCCGCCGCATGCCGTGCTCATCTTGGAACCAAGTGTCCCACAGGGGCGAGTCGGGGGCGTACCTCTCGTCGCAGTAGAGGTCGTCCGGGAGGAGGCGGCGGCGGCGCTCGATCTCCTGACGGCGCGCACGGCCGCTCGGCGGGACCGGCGGGATCGACACGCGGTCGACCGACAAGTGCCATCTATTGGGGAGGTGGACGTCGCTCCAGGGTAGCGACGTCCTCGTCTCCCGATAACGGCGGTATATAGCCGCCTCGATGTAGTGCCGGTCGCGCTCGCCGGCGGCCGTGGGCGCGACGGAGAACGCGGGCGGCGCGGGGGCCCGACGCGGTGGCGATGCGGGCTCCTCCTTCTTCACGGAGCCGCGGCGGCGTCCTGACAAGGAGCCAGCCTCGCGGTCGTGCTTGCCTTTGTGGCCGTAGTTCCATAGCCTCATGGCTGCGGCCGGCCGACCGGCGAGCTCGAGGCTAGGGTTTGGGGTTTTTGGTGCTGTCGGGTTTCGAGGAGGCCGTGGGGTGGAGTGGGGCAGTATGGACAACGACCGGTCCACGGGTTCCCATTTAAGAAGGACCGCGACCGTTCGCCTGGGTGGATGACAGGCGGGGCTGCCCGCGCGTGCGCATTGATGTGGGCGGGTGGGAGGTAGGTGGCCGCCTGCCACGCGGCCCCGACGCGGACGAGGCGCGCGTCCGTTTGGTGTTCGTCGCGACCCAAACCCGGTGCAAATTTGCGCTCGAAATGAGTCGGCCCGGACACAAAACGGACCAAATGGGTCCGGGCCGTCACGCGCTGGGCCGTCTCGTTTGTCGCTTTTACCCCAAATGAATAGGGACAGACAGAATGGGGTCGCGCAATGGAGTTGGCCTAACAAAAAGGATAGTGACGTGGTTACTTTGAGGCCATAGGGCTGGGGCACTCTACCTCGACGAAAGGGCCCATTAGCAGAGGACGGGACAGTCGGGCAAGACCTCGCAGTCTTGCTAGGTACACCTCCTTAGAGCATATACAACGGTTATGGGCAAATTCGGAACATCAAGCGTCCGGGCGAGTCCGTGAACATTGATCAGGCACGCCTCATATTTGCCACTCTGCAACCAAGTATTTCATATCCGACACCTTATATCCATACTGAACATACAACGATGAGCTACTCTACGTAATCAAATAACAGACAACAAAAATTAGCTGCAAACGAACATTACATCAACAGCAAACGGATATTAACAAACTTTGAAACATCCAAAAATCATCTTAGTTCGTCATCGGACAAGTTCTTAAACTTCTACAACTATAAACGATATAAACATATGAGGGGGGCAGGATCACCACTTCCTCATTGGGTCTTTGCCCTTCGGATCGCCAGCGTAGCTGTAGACGTCCGCGGCTGGTGGAGGGTCTTGGTCGTCATCGAAGGAGGTGTAGCTGTCGTCGTCGTCGGAGTCGGAGAGGACGATGAGCCCCTTCATCTGACAGACCACCCTGTCCAGCTTCCGCTTCAAATTGGCGACTCAAGCCTCCCAGGGGGGCCAGGCGCGCCCCCCACCCTCGTGGGCCCCTCGCAGCCCCACCGACCTACTCCTTTCGCCTATATATATACTCTTATACCCTAAAAACATTCAGGGGAGCCACGAAACCACTTTTCCACCGCCGCAACCTTCTTTACCCGTGAGATCCCATCTGGGGACCTTTTCCGGCGATCTGCCGGAGGGGGATTCGATCACGGAGGGCTTCTACATCAACACCATAGCCTCTCCGATGATGTGTGAGTAGTTTATCACAGACCTTCGGGTCCATAGTTATTAGCTAGATGGCTTCTTCTCTCTCTTTGGATCTCAATACAAAGTTCTCCTCGATGTTCTTGGAGATCTATTCGATGTAATTCTTTTTGCGGTATGTTTGCCGAGATCCGATGAATTATGGGTTTATGATTAAGATTATCTGAAGGAAATATGCCCTAGAGGCAATAATAAAGTTGTTATTTATATTTCCATATATCATGATAAATGTTTATTATTCATGCTAGAATTGTATCAACCGGAAACTTAATACATGTGTGAATACATAGACAAACAAAGTGTCACTATTATGCCTCTACTTGACTAGCTCGTTGAATCAATGATGGTTATGTTTCCTGACCATAGACATGAGTTGTCATTTGATTAACGAGATCACATCATTAGAGAATGATGTGATTGACTTGCCCCATCCGTTAGCTTAGCACGACGATCGTTTAGTTTGTTGCTATTGCTTTCTCCATAACTTATACATGTTCCTATGACTATGAGATCATGCAACTCCCGAATACCGGAGGAACACTTAGTGTGCTATCAAAAGTTACAACGTAACTGGGTGACTATAAATATGCTCTACAGGTGTCTCCGATGGTGTTTGTTGAGTTGGCATAGATCGAGATTAGGATTTGTCACTCCGAGTATCGGAGAGGTATCTTTGGGCCCTCTCGGTAATGCACATCACTATAAGCCTTGCAAGCAATGTGACTAATGGGTTAGTTGCGGACTGATGCATTACGGAACGAGTAAAGAGACTTGCCGGTAACGAGATTGAACTAGGTATTGAGATACCGACGATTGAATCTCGGGCAAGTAACATACCGATGACAAAGGGAACAACGTATATTGTTGTGCAGTTTGACCGATGAAGATCTTCGTAGAATATGTAGGAACCAATATGAGAATCCAGGTTACGCTATTGGTTATTGACCGGAGATGAGTCTCGGTCATGTCTACATAGTTCTCGAACCTGTAGGGTCCGCACGCTTAACGTTCGGTGACGATCGGTATTATGAGTTTATGTGTTTTGATGTATCGAAGGTAGTTCGGAGTCCCGGATATGATCACGGACATGACGAGGAGTCTCGAAATGGTCGAGACATAAAGATCAATATATTGGAAGCCTATGTTTGGACATCAGAATGGTTTCGGATGAGTTCGGGCATTTTCCGTAGTACCGGGAGGTTACCGGAACCCCCCGGGGAGTATATGGGCCTTATTGGGCCTTAGTGGAATAGAGGAGAGGAAAGGAAAAGGTGGGAGGCGCGCCCCCTAGCCCAATCCGAATTGGGTGGGGGCCGGCCCCCCTTTCCTTTCCCCTCTCCTCCCCTTCCTTCTCTCCTACTCCTACTTGGAAGGGGGGAATCCTACTTCCGGTGGGAGTAGGACTCCCCTAGGGCACGCCATAGAGGGCCGGCCCTCCCCCTCCTCCACTCCTTTATATACGGGGGAGGGGGGCACCCCATAGACACAGAAGTTGATCATTGTCTTAGCCATGTGCGGTGCCCCCCTCCACCATAATCCACCTCGGTCATATCATCGTAGTGCTTAGGCGAAGCCCATCATCGGTAGATTCATCATCACCGTCATCATGTTGGCGTGCTGACGAAGCTCTCCCTCGACACTCAGCTGGATCGAGAGTTCATGGGACGTCACCAGCTGAACGTGTGCAGATCACGGAGGTGTCGTACTTTCGGTACTAGGATCAGTCGGATCGTGAAGATGTACGACTACATCAACCGCGTTGTCATAACGCTTCCACTTACGGTTTACGAGGGTACGTGGACAACACTCTTCCCTCTCGTAGCTATGCATCACCATGATAGATCTTGCATGTGCGTAGGATTTTTTTTTAAATTACTGTGTTCTCCAATAATGGCATCCGAGCCAGGTCTATGCGTAAATGTTATATGCACGAGTAGAACACAAAGGAGTTATGGGCGTGGGTATATACATATTGCTTGTCGTCACTAATTGATTCTTGATTCAGCAGTATTGTTGGATGAAGTGGCCTAGACCGACATTACGCGTACGCTTACGCGAGACTGGTTCTACCGATGTGCTTTGCGCACAGGTGGCTGGTGGGTGCCAGTTTCTCCAACTTTAATTGAATCGGATTCAATGAATAGGGTTCTTTCTAAAGATCAAAAAGCAATCACTACACCGCGTTGTGGTTTTTGATGCGTAGGTAAGAATGGTTCTTGCTCAGCCCGTAGCAGCCACGTAAAACTTGCAACAAACAAAGTAGAGGACGTCTAACTTGTTTTTGCAGGGCACGTTGTGATGTGATATGGTCAAGACATGATGCTAGATTTTATTGTATGAGATGATCATGTTTTGTAACACAGTTATCGGCAACTGACAGGAGCCATATGGTTGTCGCTTTATTGTATGAAATGCAATCGCCATGTAATTGCTTTACTTTATCACTAAGCGACAGTGATAGTCGTAGAAGCAATAGTTGGCGAGACGACAACGATGCTTCGATGGAGATCAATGTGTCAAGTGATACGTCTCCAACGTATCTATAATTTTTGATTGCTCCATGCTATTATATTATCTATTTTGGATGTCAATGGGCTTTATTTTACACTTTTATATCATTTCTGGGACTAACCTACTAACCGGAGGCCCAGCCCAAATTGCTGTTTTTTTGCCTATTTTAGGGTTTCGCCGAAAAGGAATATCAAACGGAGTCCAAACGGAATGAAACCTTCGGGAACATGATTTTCTCAACAAACGTGATCCAGGAGACTTGGAGTGGGCGTCAAGAAACAAATGAGGAAGCCACGAGGCAGGGGGCGCGCCTACCCCCCTGGGCGCGCCCTCCACCCTCATGGGCCCCTCGTTGCTCCACCGACGTACTTCTTCCTCCTATATATATCCACGTATCCCCCAAACATCCAAGAGCACCACGAAAACCTAATTCCACCGCCGCAACCTTCTGTACCCGAGAGATCCCATCTCGGGGCCTTTTCCGGAGCTCCGCCGGAGGGGGCATTGAGCATGGAGGGCCTCTACATCAACTCCATGGCCCCTCCGATGATGTGTGAGTACTTTACTGTTGGGAAACATAATAATTTCAAAAAAATTCCTACGCACACGCAAGATCATGGTGATGCATAGCAACGAGAGGGGAGAGTGTTGTCCACGTACCCTCATAGACCGAAAGCGGAAGCGTTAGCACAACGCGGTTGATGTAGTCGTACGTCTTCACGATCCGACCGATCAAGTACCGAACGCACGTCACCTCCGAGTTCTGCACACGTTCAACTTGATAACGTCCCTCGAACTCCGATCCAGCCGAGTGTTGAGGGAGAGTTTCGTCAGCACGATGGCGTGGTGACGATGATGATGTTCTACCGACGCAAGGCTTCGCCTAAGCACCGCTACGATATGACCGAGGTGGATTATGGTGGAAGGGGGCACCGCACACGGCTAAGAGATCCAAGGGATCAATTGTTGTGTCTATGGTGTGCCACTGGCCACGTATATAAAGGAGTGGAGGAGGGGAGGGGCCGACCCTCTCTATGGCGCGCCCTAGGGGAGTCCTACTCCCACCGGGAGTAGGATTCCCCCTTTCCTAGTAGAACTAGGATCCCTTCCAAGTAGTAGGAGTAGGAGAGAAGGAAAGGGAAGGGAAAAGGAGAAGGAAGGAAGGGGGCGCCCCCCTCCCTAGTCCAATTCGGACCAGCCCATGGGGAGGGGTGTGGCCACCCTTTGAGGCCTTTCTCTCCTTCCTCGTATGGCCCATTAAGGCCCAATACGAATTCCTGTAACTCCCCGGTACTCCCGAAAATACCCGAATCACTCGGAAGCTTTCCGATGTCCGAATATAGTTGTCCAATATATCGATCTTTACGTCTCGACCATTTCGAGACTCCTCATCATGTCCTCTATCTCATCCGGGACTCCAACTCCTTCGGTACATCAAAACACATAAACTCATAATTTAACCGACATCGAACTTTAAGCGTGCGGACCCTACGGGTTCGAGAACTATGTAGACATGATCGAGACACGTCTCCGGTCAATAACCAATAGCGGAACCTGGATGCTCATATTGGCTCCTACATATTCTACGAAGATCTTTATCGGTCAAACTGCATAACAACATACGTTTTTCCCTTTGTCATCGGTATGTTACTTGCCCGAGATTCGATCGTCGGTATCTCAATACCTAGTTCAATCCCGTTACCGACAAGTCTCTTTACTCGTTCCATAATACATCATCCTGCAACTAACTCATTAGTTGTAATGCTTGCAAGGCTTATAGTGATGTGCGTTACCGAGTGGGCCCAGAGATACCTCTCCGACAATCGGAGTGACAAATCCTAATCTTGAAATACGCCAACCCAACAAGTACCTTCGGAGACACCTGTAGAGCACCTTTATAATCACCCAGTTACGTTGTGACGTTTGGTGGCACACAAAGTGTTCCTCTGGTAAACGGGAGTTGCATAATCTCATAGTCATAGGAACATGTATAAGTCATGAAGAAAGCAATAGCAACATACTAAACGATCGTGTGCTAAGCTAACGGAATGGGTCAAGTCAATCACATCATTCTCCTAATGATGTGATCTCATTAATCAAATGACAACTCTTTGTCTATGGTTAGGAAACTTAACCATCTCTGATCAATGAGCTAGTCAAGTAGAGGCATACTAGTGACATACTATTTGTCTATGTATTCACACATATATTATGTTTCCGGTTAATACAATTCTAGCATGAATAATAAACATTTATCATGATATAAGGAAATAAATAATAACTTTATTATTGCCTCTAGGGCATATTTCCTTCAGTCTCCCACTTGCACTAGAGTCAATAATCTAGTTCACATCGCCATGTGATTTAATACCAATAGTTCACATCACCATGTGATTAACACCCATAGTTCACATCGACATGTGACCAACACCCAAAGGGTTTATTAGAGTCTATAATCTAGTTCACATCGCTATGTGATTAACACCCAAAGAGTACTAAGGTGTGATCATGCTTTGCTTGTGAGAGAAGTTTAGTCAACGGGTCTGCCACATTCAGATCCGTAAGTATTTTGCAAATGTCTATGTCAACAATGCTTTGCACGGAACTACTCTATCTAATTGCTCCCACTTTCAATATGTATCCAGATTGAGATTTAGAGTCATCTGGATCAGTGTCAAAATTTGCATCGACGTAACCCTTTACGACGAACCTTTTTGTCACCTCCATAATCGAGAAACATATCCTTATTCCACTAAGGATAATTTTGACCGTTGTCCAGTGAGCTACTCCTAGATCACTATTGCACTCCCTTGCCAAAACAGTGTAGAGTATACAATAGATCTGGTACACAGCATGGCATATTTTATAGAACCTATGGCCAAGGCATAGGGAATGACTTTCATTCTCTTTCTATCTTCTGCCGTGGTCGGGCTTTGAGTCTTACTCAGTTTCACACCTTGTAACATAGGCAAGAACTCTTTCTTTGACTGTTCCATTTTGAACTACTTCAAAAATCTTGTCAAGGCATGTACTCATTGAATAACTTATCAAGCGTCTTGATCTATCTCTATAGATCTTGATGCTCAATATGTAAGTAGCTTCACCGAGGTCTTTCTTTGAAAAACTCCTTTCAAACACTCCTTTATGCTTTGCAGAATAATTCTACATTATCTCCGATCAACAATATGTCATTATATACTTATCAAAAATGTTGTAGTGCTCCCACTCACTTTCTTGTAATTACAGGCTTCACCGCAAGTCTGTATAAAACTATATGCCTTGATCAACTCATCAAAGCGTATATTCCAACTCCAAGATGCTTGCACCAGTCCATAGATGGATCGCTGGAGCTTGCATATTTTGTTAGCAGTTTTAGGATTGACAAAACCTTTTGGTTGCGTCATATACAACTATTCTTTAAGAAATCCATTAAGGAATGTATTTTCGACATCCATTTGCCAGATTTCATAAAATGTGGCAATTTGCTAACATGATTCAGACAGACTTAAGCATCGCTACGAGTGAGAAAATCTCATCGTAGTCAACACCTTGAACTTTGTCAAAAACCTTTTCCCAACAAGTCTAGCTTTGTAGATAGTAACACTACTATCAGCGTCCGTCTTCCTCTTGAAGATCCATTTATTTTTTATGTCTTGCCGATCACCGGGCAAGTCAACCAAAGTCCACACTTTGTTCTCATGCATGGATCCCATCTCAGATTCCATGGCCTCAAGCCATTTTGCAGAATCTGGGCTCATCATCGCTTCCTCATAGTTTGTAGGTTCGTCATGGTCAAGTAACATGACCTCCAGAACAGGATTACTGTACCACTCTAGTGCGGATCTCACTCTGGTTTACCTACGAGGTTCGCTAGTAACTTGATCTGAAGTTACATGATCATCATCATTAGCTTCCTCACTATTTGATGTAGTAGTCACATGAACAAATTTCTATGATGAACTACTTTCCAATAAGGGAGCAGGTACAGTTACCTCATCAAGTTCTACTTTCCTCCCACTCACTTCTTTCGAGAGAAACTCCTTCTCTAGAAAGGATCCATTCTCAGCAATGAATATCTTGCTTTCGGATCTGTGATAGAAGGTGTACCCAACATTTTCTTTTTGGGTATCCTATGAAGACGCACTTCTCCGATTTGGGTTTGAGCTTATCAGGTTGAAACTTTTTCACATAAGCATTGCAACCTTAAACTTTAAGAAACGACAGCTTAGGTTTCTTGCCAAACCATAGTTCATACGGTGTCGTCTCAACAGATTTAGATGGTGCCCTATTTAACATGAATGTAGCTGTCTCTAATGCATAACCCCAAAACGATAGTGGTAAATTGGTAAGAGACATCATAGATCGCACCATATCTAATAAAGTACGGTTACAATGTTCGGACACACCATTACACTGTGGTGTTCCAGGTGGCGTGAGTAGTGAAACTATTCACATTGTTTTAACTGAAGGCCAAACTCGTAACTCAAATATTTTACTTCTGCGATCATATCATAAAAACTTATATTTTTGTTACGATGATTCTCCACTTCACTCTGAAATTCTTTGAACTTTTCAAATGTTTCAGACTTGTGTTTCATCAAGTAGATATACTCATATTTGCTCAAATCATCTATGAAGATTAGAAAATAATGATACCTACCGCGAGCCTCAATATTCATCGGACCACATACATCAGTATGTATGATTTCCAACAAATCTATTGCTCGCTCCATTGTTCCGGAGAACGGAGTTTTAGTCATCTTGCCCATGAGGCATGGTTCACAAGCATCAACTAATTCATAATCAAGTGATTCCAAAAGCCCATCAGCATGGATTTTCTTCATGCGCTTTACACCAATATAACCTAAACGGCAGTGCCACAAATAAGTTGCACTATCATTATTAACTTTGCATCTTTTGGCTTCAATATTATGAAAATGTGTATCACCACGATCGAGATCCAACAAACCATTTTCATTGGGTTTATGACCATAGAAGGTTTTATTCATGTAAACAGAACAACAATTATTCTCTAACTTACATGAATGACCGCATTGCAATAAACATGATCCAATCATATTTATGCTCAACGCAAACACTAAATAACATTTATTTTAGGTTTAACACTAATCCCAAAAGTATAGGGAGTGTGCGACGATGATCATATCAATCTTGGAACCATTTCCAATACACATCATCACTTCACCCTTAACTAGTCTCTGTTCATTTTGCAACTCCTGTTTCGAGTTACTATTCTCAACAACTAAACTAGTATCAAATACTGAGGGGTTGCTATAAACACTAGTAAAGTACACATCAATAACATGTATATCAAATATACCTATGTTCACTTTGTCATCCTTCTTATCCGCCAATTACTTGGGGTAGTTCCGTTTCCAGTGACCAGTCCCTCTGCAGTAGAAGCACTCAGTTTCAGGCTTAGGTCCAGACTTGGTTTTTTTTCACTTGAGCAGCAACTTGCTTGCCGTTCTTCTTGAAGTTCCCCTTTTTTCCCTTTGTCCCTTTACTTGAAACTAGTGGTTTTGTATACCATCAACACTTGATGCTTTTCTTGATTTCTACCTTCGTCGATTTCAGCATCACGAAGAGCTTGGGAATCGTTTCCGTTATCCCTTTCATATTATAGTTCATCACGAAGTTCTACTAACTTGGTGATGGTGACTAGAGAATTCTGTCAATCACTATTTTATCTGGAAGATTAACTCCCACTTGATTCAAGCGATTGTAGTACCCATACAATCTAAGCACATGCTCACTGCTTGAGCTATTCTCCTCCATCTTTTAGCTATAGAACTTGTTGGAGACTTCATATCTCTCAACTTGGGTATTTGCTTGAAATATTAACTTCAACTTCTGGAACATCTCATATGGTCCATGACGTTCAAAACATTTTTGAAATCCCAATTCTAAGTTGTTAAGCATGGTGCACTAAACTATCAAGTAGTCATCATATTGAGTTAGCCAAACGTTCATAACGTCTGCATCTGCTCCTGCAATAGGTCAGTCACCTAGCGGTGCATCAAGGACATAATTCTTCCGTGCAGCAATGAGGATAAACCTCAGATCACGGACCCAGTCTGCATCATTGCTACTATCATCTTTCAACTTAGTTTTCTCTAGGAACACATATAAAACATAGGGAAGCAATAACGGGAGCTATTGATCTACAACATAGATATGCAAATACTATCAGGACTAAGTTCATGACAAATTAAAGTTCAATTAATCATATTACTTAAGAACTCCCACTTAGATAGACATCCCTCTAATCATCTAAGTGATCACGTGATCCATATCAACTAAACCATAACCGATCATCACGTGAAATGGAGTAGTTTTCAATGGTGAACATCATTATGTTGATCATATCTACTATATGATTCACGCTTGACCTTTCGGTCTCCAGTGTTCTGAGGCCATATCTGCATATGCTAGGCTCGTCATGTTTAACCTGAGTATTCTGCATGTGCAAAACTGGCTTGCACCCGTTGTAGATGGACATAGAGCTTATCACACCCGATCATCACGTGGTGTCTGGGCACGACGAACTTTGGCAACGGTGCATACTCAGGGAGAACACTTATACCTTGAAATTTTTAGTAAGGGATCATCTTATAAAGCTACCGTCGAACTAAGCAAAATAAGATGCATAAAAGATAAACATCATATGCAATCATAATATGTGAGATGATATGGCCATGATCATCTTGCACCTTTGATCTCCATCTCTAAAGTACTGTCATGATATCCATCATCACCGGCATGACACCATGATCTCCATCATCTTGATCTATATCAATGTGTCGTCACATGGTCGTCTCGCCAACTGTTGCTCTTGCAACTATTGCTACCGCATAGCGATAAAGTAAAGCAATTATTTGGCACTTGCATCTTATGCAATAAAGAGACAACCATAAGGCTTCTGCCAATTGCCGATAACTTCAACAAAACATGATCATCTTATACAACAACTTATATCTCATCATGTCTTGACCATATCAGATCACAACATGCCCTGCAAAAACAAGTTAGACGTCCTCTACTTTGTTGTTGCAAGTTTTACGTGGCTGCTACGGGCTGATCAAGAACCGTTCTTACCTACGCATCAAAACCACAATGATAGTTTGTCAAGTTAGTACTGTTCTAACCTTCTCAAGGAACGGGCGTAGCCATACTCGGTTCAACTAAAGTTGGAGAAACTGACACCCGCTAGTCACCTGTGTGCATAGCACGGCGGTAAAACTTGTCTCGCATAAGCGTACGCGTAATGTCGGTCTGAGCTGCTTCATCCAACAATACCGCTGAACCAAAGTGTGACATGCTAGTAAGCAGTATGACTTATATCGCCCACAACTCACTTGTGTTCTACTCGTGCATATTACATCAACGCATAAAACCTGGCTCGGATGCCACTGTTGGGAAACATAATAATTTCAAAAAAAATTCCTACACACACGCAAGATCATGGTGATGCATAGCAACGAGAGGGGAGAGTGTTGTCCACGTACCCTCATAGACCGAAAGCGGAAGCGTTAGCACAACACGGTTGATGTAGTCGTACGTCTTCATGATCCGACCGATCAAGTACCGGACGCGCGGCACCTTCGAGTTCTGCACACGTTCAACTCGATGACGTCCCTCGAACTCCGATCCAGCCGAGTGTTGAGGGAGAGTTTCGTCAGCACGATGGCGTGGTGACGATGATGATGTTCTACCAACGCATGGCTTCACCTAAGCACCCCTACGATATGACTGAGGTGGATTATGGTGGAGGGGGGCACCGCACACGGCTAAGAGATCCAAGGGATCAATTGTTGTGTCTATCGGGTGCCCCTGGCCACGTATATAAAGGAGTGGAGGAGGGGAGGGGCCGGCCCTCTCTATGGTGCGCCCTAGGGGAGTCCTACTCCCACCGGGAGTAGGATTCCCCCTTTCCTAGTAGAACTAGGATCCCTTCCAGGTAGTAGGAGTAGGAGAGAAGGAAAGGGAAGGGAAAAGGAGAAGGAAGGAAGGGGGCGCCCCCCTCCCTAGTCCAATTCGGGCCAGCCCATGGGGAGGGGTGCGGCCACCCTTTGAGGCCTTTCTCTCCTTTCTCGTATGGCCCATTAAGGCCCAATACGAATTCCTGTAACTCCCTGCTACTCCCGAAAATACCCGAATCACTCGGAACCTTTTCGATGTTCGAATATAGTCGTCCAATATATTGATCTTTATGTCTCGACCATTTCGAGACTCGTCGTCATGCCTCAATCTCATCCGGGACTCCGAACTCCTTCAGTACATCAAAACACATAAACTCATAATATAATCGTCATCGAACTTTAAGCGTGCGGACCCTACGGGTTCGAGAACTATGTATACATGACCAAGACACGTCTCCGGTCAATAACTAATAGCAGAACCTGGATGCTCATATTGGCTCCTACATATTCTACGAAGATCTTTATCGGTCAAACCGCATAACAACATACGTTGTTCCCTTTGTCATCGGTATGTTACTTGCCCGAGATTCGATCGTCGGTATCTCAATACCTAGTTCAATCTCGTTACCGACAAGTCTCTTTACTCGTTCCGTAATACATCATCCCGCAACTAACTCATTAGTTGCAATGCTTGCAAGGCTTGTAGTGATGTGCATTACCGAGTGGGCCCAGAGATACCTCTCCGACAATCGGAGTGACAAACCCTAATCTCGAAATACGCCAACCCAACAAGTACCTTCAGAGACACCTGTAGAGCACCTTTATAATCACCCAGTTACGTTGTGAAGCTTGGTGGCACACAAAGTGTTCCTCCGGTAAACGGGAGTTGCATAATCTCATAGTCATAGGAACATGTATAAGTCATGAAGAAAGCAATAGCAACATACTAAACGATCATGTGCTAAGCTAACGGAATGGGTCAAGTCAATCACATCATTCTCCTAATGATGTGATCTCATTAATCAAATGACAACTCTTTGTCTATGGTTAGGAAACTTAACCATCTCTGATCAATGAGCTAGTCAAGTAGAGGCATACTAGTGACATACTGTTTGTCTATGTATTCACACATGTATTATGTTTCCGGTTAATACAATTCTAGCAAGAATAATAAACATTTATCATGATATAAGGAAAAAAATAATAACTTTATTATTGCCTCTAGGGCATATTTCCTTCATTTACTTCAGACCTACGGGTCTATAGTTGTTAGCTAGATGGCTTCTTCTCTCTCTTTGGATCTCAATACAAAGTTCTCCTCGATCTTCTTGGAGATCTATTTGATGTAATCTTCTTTTGCGGTGTGTTTGTCGAGATCCGATGAATTGTGGGTTTATGATCAAGTTTATCTATGAACAATATTTGAATATCCTCTGAATTATTTTATGTATGATTGGTTTATCTTTGCAAGTCTCTTTGAATTATCAGTTTGGTTTGGCCTACTAGATTGATCTTTCTTGCAATGGGAGAAGTGCTTAGCTTTGGGTTCAATCTTGCGGTGCTCGATCCCAGTGACAGAAAGGGAAACGACACATATTGTATTGTTGCCATCAAGGATAAAAAGATCGAGTTTATATCATATTGCATGATTTTATCCCTCTACATCATGTCATCTTCCTTAAAGCATTACTATGTTCTTATGAACTTAATACTCTAGATGCATGCTGGACAGCGGTCGATGTGTGGAGTAATAGTAGTAGATGCAGAATCGTTTCAGTCTACTTGTCATAGACGTGATGCCTATATACATGATCATACCTAGATATTCTCATAATTATTCACTTTTCTATCAACTGCTCGACAGTAATTCGTTTACCCACCGTAATACTTATGCTCTTGAGAGAAGCCAGTAGTGAAACCTATGGCCCCCGGGTCCATCTTCCATCATGTTAATCTTCCAACACTTAGTTATTTCTATTACCATTTTTTTACTTTGCATCTTTATTTCTTGTTATCATAAAAATACCAAAAACATTATCTTATCATCTCTATCAGATCTCACTCTCGTAAGTGACCGTGAAGGGATTGACAACCCCTTTATCGCATTGGTTGCGAGATTCTTATTTGTTTGTGTAGGTGTGTGGGACTTGAGCATGATCTCCTACTGGATTGATACCTTGGTTCTCAAAAACCGTGGGAAATAATTACGCTACTTTACTGCATCACCCTTTCCTCTTCAAGGGAAAACCAACGCAGTGCTCAAGAGGTAGCATCAAGCCGGTGACGATGGTGATCATGACGATGCTTTGGAGATGGAGATCAAAGGCACAAGATGATGATGGCCATATCATATCACTTATATTGATTGCATGTGATATTTATCCTTTATGCATCTTATTTTGTTTAGTTCATCGATAGCATTATAAGATGATCTCTCACTAAATTTCAAGGTAGAAGTGTTCTCCCTGAGTATGCACTGTTGCTACAGTTCGTCGTGCCGAGACACCACATGATGATTGGGTGTGATAAGCTCTACATTCACATACAATGGGTGCAAGCTAGTTCTGCACACGCAGATACTCGGGTTAAACTTGACGAGCCTAGCATATACATATATGGCCTTGGAACACTGAGACCGAAAGGTCGAGCATGAATCATATAGTAGATATGATTAACATAGTGATGTTCACCATTGAAAACTACTCCATCTCACGTGATGATCGGACATGGTTTAGTTGTTATGGATCACGTGATCACTTAGATGATTAGAGAGATGTCTATCTAAGTGGGAGTTCTTAAGTAATTTGATTAATTGAACTTTAATTTATCATGAACTTAGTACCTGATAGTATTTTTCATGTCTATGTTGTTGTAGATAGATGGCCCATGTTGTTGTTCCGTTGAATTTTAATGCGTTCCTAGGGAAAGCTAAGTTGAAAGATGATGGTAGCAACTACACGGACTGGTTCCATAACTTGAGGATCATCCTCATTGCTGCATAGAAGAATTATGTCCTGGAAGCACCGCTAGGTGACAAACCCGCTGCAGGAGAAACACCAGATGTTATGAACACCTGGCAGAGCAAAGCTGATGACTACTCGATAGTTCAGTGTGCCATGCTTTACGGCTTAGAACCGGGACTTCAACGACGTTTTGAATGTCATTGAGCATATGAGATGTTCCAGGAGTTGAAGTTAATATTTCAAGCAAATGCTCGGATTGAGAGATATGTAGTCTCCAATAAGTTCTACAGCTGCAAAATGGAGGAGAATAGTTCTGTCAGTGAATGTATACTCAGAATGTCTGGGTACCACAACCACTTGACTTAGTTGGGAGTTAATCTTCCTGATGATAGTGTCATTGACAGAGTTCTTCAATCACTGCCACTAAGCTACAAGAGCTTCATGATGAACTATAATATGCAAGGGATGGATAAGACTATTCTCGAGCTCTTCGCAATGCTAAAAGCTTCGAAGGTAGAAATCAAGAAGGAGCATCAAGTGTTGATGGTCAACAAGGCCACTAGTTTCAAGAAAAAGGGTAAAGGGAAGAAGGGGAACTTCAAGAAGAATAGCAAGCCAGTTGCTGCTCAAGTGAAGAAACCCAAGTCTGGACCTAAGCCTGAAACTGAGTGCTTCTACTACAAAGGGACTGGTCACTGGAAGCGGAACTTCCCCAAGTATTTGGCAGAGAAGAAGGATGGCAAAGTGATGTATATTTGATATACATGTTATTGATGTGTACCTTACTAATGCTCGCAGTAGCACCTGAGTATTTGATACTGGTTATGTTGCTAATATTTGCAACTCGAAATAGGGGCTACAGATTAAGCGAAGATTGGCTAAGGACGAGGTGACGATGCGCGTAGGAAATGGTTCCAAAGTCGACGTGATCGACGTCGGCACGCTACCTCTACATCTACCTTTGGGACTAGTTTTAGACCTAAATAATTGTTATTTGGTGCCAGCATTGAGCATGAACATCATATCTAGATCTTGTTTGATGCAAGACAGTTATTCATTTAAATCGGAGAATAATGGTTGTTCTATTTATATGAGTAATATCTTTTATGGTCATGCACCCTTGATGAGTGGTCTATTGTAGCGACCATACCTCAAACAGTCTGATCTCTGTGCTCCGGTGTCATCCCTGGATCAGTAATGCTGACACCACACAGTACTCGGAGGATTTATAACAAAGTAGCAATCACACACTTATTACATCGAGTATCTCAATAGAAAACTTATTACAATAAATATGGCTTAAGGCCATCTAATAACGATAATAGCGGAAGGCTTGGAAGATAAGCGAGTCCATCAACTCCAACGGCATCACTGAGTATAGAACCATGACCTAAAAACTCCTTAATCATTGTCTGAAAAGTCTGCAACATTAACGTTGCAGCCCGAAACGGGTCAGCACGTGGAATATGCTAGCAAGGTAACACATAGAGAGTAATGGAATGAAACAGCTATACTATATGCATTTTTGGCTGGTGGAAAGCTCTATGGTTACAATTTTGCGTAAAGCCAATTTTTCCCTACTGCAAAGGAATAAATTTATTTAACTATCATGGTGGTTGTTAAACATTGAGAATGGCTGACAGCATCCTCAATCCCAATTAAGCATCATCATTAACAAAACCCAACAAAATTAATTTAGAGTAACATGTTGAGATTCACATGATAATCCAAGTACTAGATACTCAAAACGTCCATAACCGGGGACATGGCTAACCATGATTAGTTTGTACACTCTGCAGAGGTTTGTGCACTTTTCCCCACAAGACTCGATCGCCTCCGTTTGGTTTCTCGCACTACATGATGTTTGAGAAGACGGATGACTGAGACACGGTCTTTCAGAAGCGCTAGCACCTTACGATGGATAGACCGTTACACCTACTTTCCCCTACATCTGCTAGTCTACCCTGTAAGAGTTCGCACGACATAATCAACTATGCCAGAGCCCATAATGGCTTGTGGCCGCACACGGAAGTTTCTAGTATGAAAAATCTCATGATCCCTTTGGGCCTGGGTGGCGGTCCATAAAAAAACAGGCAATCCTGGAATACCCAGGTACCTCAATCCACCCAGATGTGTGTTTAAGTTGCCACCTTAGATAAACCATTAATTAACAAACTCACATCTTTCATGGATATCACTCACCCAATCCACGTCTACTAGCATAGCATGGCATAATGGCAAACGTAGAAGTAACTCCCAAAGGTTTGATAATATAACAGGTAATAGGTACTACCTCAACTACTTCCCATCCCACAATTTAATTAGATCCTAATCATGCAATGTTTGAGGATTTGATCTAATGCAATAAAACTGGGTAGTAGAAAAGGTATGATCAAAGTGTTACTTGCCTTGCTGATGATCCGCGAAACCTAGAGATTCGAAGTAACAAGCGGCGCACTCCGGGTATTCTATCGCAGACAAACAAACAAGCACACAATAAGCACTCATCTAATGCACAGGTAAAAGTCAAATAAGAGAACTAACCAGAAAGTTTACTTAAGAACTCTGGATTGCAAAAAGAATCAAATCGAACGAAGCAACAAAAGTCAAACGGCGAAAGAAAACAACTTCGTTCTACTAATCTGGATCTAAGTCAAATTTTACAATACCAAAAACTTGTTTAAGTTGGTTAAACGGAAAGAGGGTTTCGAGACGAAACTCCAGGCGCTTGAATCGCCTGATTCCGATAAACGAGCAAAAAGTTATACTAAAACGAAAATCGGATCAGAAATCGCGATCAGAAAATAATCGCGGAAAATCCGAGAAAAAGAAAAACGGTGAATGGATTAACGAACGAACGTTCGTTAACCGGATCTAAACGATGAGAACGTTCGTTAAAATGAACGAACGAGCGAACGCTCGCTAATTAACCTAAACCGAAAAAAACCGATCAAAAAAACGAAAACTAAAAAAACCGACGAAAACTGACGGAAAACCGATCGGTTTTTTTAAAAAAACGGCGGCGCGGGTTACGAGGTGAACCTCGGGCGGCGGGTTAGTGAGGCGGCGGCGCGGCGGCTTCGGCGACGGCAGGCGGCGGCGCTGGCGGCGGCGGCGGCGGCGGGGTCGGGCGCGGGCGGGCGGCGGTGCTAGGGTTCGGGGGCGCGGGGCTGGGCTGGCTTCGGCTGGGCTCCCCCTCGGCTTATAAAGCCTACGCGGGCCGGAGTCCCGGTCGGACACGGCCTGTAGGTCGGTGCGATTTTTTTTAAAAAAAATAATTACGCGCAGAAGAAAAAAAATAAAAATAAATACTAAACTGACTCCAAAAATCCCAAAATAAATTTTCCCCGGCTTCTAAAATCAAGCCGGACAAAGTGAACATTTATTTGGGGCCTAAATGCAATTTTGAAAAACGCATATTTTTCCTAAATTCAAATAAAATATCGAAAAACTCCGAAATAAAATCTTATTTGATTTCTTTATTAAATCCTCAATATTTCTTTGTTTTGGGAAAGTCATTTTATTCCCTCTCTCATAATTTTGTAATAGAAATAATTGATGATAAAGTAAATAAAAATCAAATGATCCTATTCTCAATTTTTGAGAAAACTCAAATATGAAAATAACGATATCCCCAACTTTCTCCGTGGGTCCTTGAGTTGCTTAGGATTTCTAGGATCAAAACCAAAAGCAAATAGTATATGATATGCATTGATGATCTAATGTATAACATTCCAAATTGAAAATTTGGGATGTTACATCTATTTTTACTAAATCTTGATAGTAGTGATACACATGTTCATAGTATTGAAGCCAAAAGATGTATAGTTGATAATGATAGTGCAACTTACTTGTGGCACTGCCGTTTGGGTCATATTGGTATAAAGCGCATGAAGAAACTCCATCCTGATGGACTTCTGGAATCACTTGATTATGAATCACTTGGTACTTGCGAACCATGCCTCATGGGCAAGATGACAAAAACTCCGTTCTCTGGAACAATGGAGCGAGCAACAGAGTTATTGGAAATCATACATACTGACGTATGTGGTCCAATGAACATTGAGGCTCACGGCGAATATCGTTATTTTCTCACCTTCATAGATGATTTGAGCAGATATGACTATATCTACTTAATGAAACATAAGTCTGAAACATTTGAAAAGTTCAAAGAATTTCGGAGTGAAGTGGAAAATCATGTAACAAGAAAATAAAGTTTCCACGGTCTGATCGTGGAGGAGAATATTTAAGTTACGAGTTTGGTTTTCATTTGAAATAATACGAAATAATTTCGCAACTCACGCCACCCGGAACACCAGAGCGTAATGGTGTGTCCGAACGTCATGATCATACTTTACTAGATATGGTATGATCTATGATGTCTCTTACTGATTTACTGCTGTCATTTTGGTGTTATGCTTTAGAGACGGCCGCTTTCACATTAAATAGGGCACCATCTAAATCCGTTGAGATGACACCTTATGAACTGTGGTTTGGCAAGAAACCCAAGTTGTCGTTTCTTAAAGTTTGGGGCTGCGATGCTTATGTGAAAAAGCTTCAACCTGATAAGCTCGAACCCAAATCAGAGAAATGTGTCTTCATAGGATACCCAAAGGAGACTGTTGGGTACACCTTCTATCACAGATCCGAAGGCAAGATATTCGTTGCTAAGAATGGATCCTTTCTGGAGAAGGAGTTTCTCTCGAAAGAAGTGAGTGCGAGGAAAGTAGAACTTGATGAGGTAATTGTACCTGCTCCCTTATTGGAAAGTAGTTCATCACTGAAATCAGTTCCAGTGATTCCTACACCAGTAAGTGAGGAAGCTAATGATGATGATCATGAAACTTCTGATCAAGTTACTACCGAACCTCGTAGGTCAACCACAGTAAGATCCACGCCAGAGTGGTACAATAATCCTGTTCTGGAGGTCATGTTACTTGACCACGACGAACCTACGAACTATGAGGAAGCGATGATGAGCCCAGATTCCACAAAATGGCTTGAGGTCATGAAATCTGAGATGGGATCCATGTATGAGAACAAAGTGTGGACTTTGGTTGACTTGCCCGATGATCGGCAGGCCATAGAGAATAAATGAATCTTCAAGAAGAAGATTGACGCTGACAGTAATGTTACTGTCTACAAAGTTCAACTTGTGGCAAAAGGTTTTCGACAAGTTCAATAAGTTGACTACGATGAGACCTTCTCACCTGTAGCGATGCTTAAGTCCGTCCAAATCATGTTAGCAATTGCCGCATTTTATGATTATGAAATTTGGAAAATGGATGTCAAAACCGCATTCCTTAATGGATATCTTAAAGAAGAGTTGTATATGATGCAACCAGAAGGTTTTGTCAATCCAAAAGGTGCTAACAAAGTGTGCAAGCTCCAACGATCCATTTATGGACTGGTGCAAGCCTGTCGGAGTTGGAATATACACTTTGATAGTGTGATCAAAGCATATGGTTTTATACAGACTTTTGGAGAAGCCTGTATTTACAAGAAAGTGAGTGGGAGCTCTGTAGCATTTCTGATATTATATGTAGATGACATATTGTTGATCGGAAACGACACTGAATTTCTGAATAGCATAAAAGGATACTTGAATAAGAAGTTTTCAATGAAGGACCTCGGTGAAGCTGCTTATATACTAGGCATCAAGATCTATAGAGATAGATCAAGACGCTTAATTGGACTTTCATAAAGCACATACCTTGATAAAGTTTTGAAGAAGTTCAAAACGGTCAAGCAAAGAAAGGGTTCTTTCCTGTGTTACAAGGTGTGAAGTTGAGTCAGACTCAATGCCCGACCACCGCAGAAGATAGAGAGAAAATGAAAGTCATTCCCTATGCTTCAGCCATAGGTTCTATCATGTATGCAATACTGTGTACCAGACCTGATGTGTGCCTTGCTATTAGTTTAGCAGGGAGGTACCAAAGTAATCCAGGAGTGGATCACTGGACAGTGGCCAGGAACATCCTGAAATACCTGAAAAGGACTAAGGATATGTTTCTCATTTATGGAGGTGACAAAGAGCTCGTCGTAAATAGTTACGTCGATGCAAGCTATGAAACTGATCCGGATGACTCTAAGTCACAAACCGGATACATATTTTTTATTAAATGGTGGAGCTGTCAGTTGGTGCAGTTCCAAACAAAGCGTCGTGGCGGGATCTATGTGTGAAGCGGAGTACATAGCTTCTTCAGAAGCAGCAAATGAAGGAGTCTGGATGAAGGAGTTCATATCCAATCTAGGTGTAATACCTAGTGCATCGGGTCTAATGAAAATATTTTATGACAATACTGGTGCAATTGCCTTGGCAAAGTAATCCAGATTTCACAAGAGAACAAAGCACATCAAGAGACGCTTCAATTCCATCCGCGATCAAGTCAGCGAGGGAGACATAGAGATTTGCAAGATTCACACGGATCTGAATGTCGCAGACCCGTTGACTAAGGCTCTCTCACGAGCAAAACATGATCAATACCAAGACTCCATGGGTGTTAGAATCATTACAATGTAATCTAGATTATTGACTCTAGTGCAAGTGGGAGACTGAAGGAAATATGCCCTAGAGGCAATAATAGAGTTGTATTTATATTTCCTTATATCATGATAAATATTTATTATTCATGCTAGAGTTGTATTAACCGAAAACTTAGTACACGTGTGAATACATAGACAAACA
The DNA here is from genome assembly GCF_002162155.2 of Triticum dicoccoides. Lineage (NCBI taxonomy): Eukaryota > Viridiplantae > Streptophyta > Magnoliopsida > Poales > Poaceae > Triticum > Triticum dicoccoides. Next base: position 566,186,396 of record NC_041386.1, read on the forward strand.
TGAGTGTCACTAGTATGCCTCTACTTGACTAGCTTGTTGAATCAATGATGGTTATGTTTGCTGACCATAGACATGAGTTGTCATTTGATTAACGGGATCACATCATTAGAGAATGATGTGATTGACTTGACCCATCCGTTAGCTTAGCACGATAATCGTTTAGTTTGTTGCTATTGCTTTCTCGATAACTTATACATGTTCCTATGACTATGAGATCATGCAACTCCCAAATACCGGAGGGACACTTAGTGTGCTATAAAACGTCACAACGTAACTGGGTGACTATAAAGATGCTCTACAGGTGTCTTCGATGGTGTTTGTTGAGTTGGTATAGATCAAGATTAGGATTTATCACTCCGAGTATCAGAGAGGTATCTCTGGGGCCTCTTGGTGATGCACATCACTATAAGCCTTGCAAGTAATGTGACTATTGGGTTAGTTGTGGGATGATGCATTACGGAACGAGTAAAGAGACTTGCCGGTAACGAGATTGAACTAGGTATTGAGATACCGACGATCGAATGTCAGGCAAGTAACATACTGATGACAAAGGGAACAACGTATATTGTAGTGCGGTTTGACCACAAAGATCTTCGTAGAATATGTAGGAACCAATATGAGCATCCAGGTTTCGCTATTGGTTATTGACCGGAGATGAGTCTCGGTCATGGCTACATAGTTCTCGAACCTGTAGGGTCCGCACGCTTAACTTTCGGTGACGATTGTTATTATGAGTTTATGTGTTTTGATGTACCGAAGGTAGTTCGGAGTCCTGGATATGATCACGGACATGACGAGGAGTCTCGGAATGGCCGAGACGTAAATATCAATATATTGGAAGCCTATGTTTGGACATCGTAATGGTTCCAGATGAGTTTGGGCATTTTCCGGAGTACCGGGAGGTTACCGGAACACCCCAAGGAGTATATGGGCCTTATTGGGCCTTAGTGGAATATAGGAGAGGAAAGGAAAAGGTGGGAGGCGTGCCCCCCTAGCCCAATCCGAATTGGGTGGGGGCCGGCCCCCCCTTTCCTTTCCCCTCTCCTCCCCTTCCTTCTCTCCTACTCCTACTACTTGGAAGGGGGAAATCCTACTCCCGGTGGGAGTAGGACTCCCCTAGGGCGCGCCATAGAGGGCTGGTGTCGGTGTCAAAACTGGCGGATCTCGGGTAGGGGGTCCCGAACTGTGCGTCTAAGGTCGATGGTAACCGGAGATAGGGGACACGATGTTTACCGAGGTTCGGGCCCTCTCTATGGAGGTAATACCCTATGTCCTGCTTGATTGATCTTGATGAATATGAGTATTACAAGAGTTGATCTACCACGAGATCGAGATGGCTAAACCCTAGAGGTCTAGCTTGTATGGCCATGGTAAGGAATGTCTCTCTCTCCGGACTAAGTCCTCCGGTTTATATAGACACCGGGAGGATCTAGTGTTACACTAGGTCGGTTACAAAGAAATGAATCTACATATTTGGTCGCCAAGCTTGCCTTCCACGCAAGGGAGAGTCTCATCCAGACACGGGTGCAGTCTTTGGTCTTCGTGTTCTTCACAGCCCATCAGTCCGGCCCATGGCTAACAGGTCGGACGCTCGAGGACCCCTTAGTCCAGGACTCCCTCAGTAGCCCCTGAACCTGGCTTCAATGACAAGGTATCCGGCGTGTAGATCTGTCTTCGGCATTGCAAGGCGGGTTCCTCCTTCCGAACTCCAAGATAGTCTTTGGACGTAATGATCGTGTCCGGACCTGTAACATAAGTACCACAGCCGTAGAGTACAGTATTTTACGAGTCCAATCTATTGATGATTTTTATAACGTGACATCATGCTCGCCCGATTATTTATTTCGAACCGCTTCCTATCCCGTCATTCCATGTTTCGAGGCGTGGTTGTCATTGGCACGTCCTGTCGAAGCAGAGATCGTGTCCCCTTATTGCGGGATTCTCGTCAATACGAGCGTGGGTAACCCAACCGTTCTGCTGGAAAGATTCCTTAGGAATAGGCAAGTCTTCATGCTCAGGAGGAGGCGTTCAAACCCGGTGCCTTTATAAAGGAACCAAGGGTCATCTTCTTTATGCCAAACCTCTCCTCAACCTTCCCAACCTCGAGTTCTAGCACCCAAGGTTCAACTTCATTGCTTCAAGCTTCCCATCATGTCCAGATCCAGCCCTCAAGGCCAATGGGCGGCTTTCTCCATTACAGAGGAGGATATTGCAAAGCTTCGGGCGGCCAGATACCTGACCGCGGAGACCTCCCACAGGCTCCCTGCTCAAGGACAGGTTATTCCGACCCTCAGATCCGGCGAGAGGGTCGTATTCATCCCTCACTTCCTCCGAGGGCTGGGGTTTGCTCTCGACCCCTTTGTCCAGGGGTTAATATTTTATTACGGGCTAGATTTCCACGATCTAGCTCCGGATTCTTTCCTCCGCATCTCGGTATTTATCATCATGTGCGAGGCCTTCCTTCGAATCCCTCCACACTTAGGCTTATGGCTCAATACCTTTAGTGTGAAGCCGAAGGTAATCGGCGGGGAACAAGTGGAGTGCGGCGGCGTTGTAGTAAAGAGAGCTCACCAACGCTCTCTGGCCAAAAGGCTCTTTCACCGAAGCTTCCAACCAATGGCAGCGGGAGTGGTTTTACGTCACGGAACCCCGTGGTACCAAGTGGGCCGCTATATCTGTGTTTTGTTCTGGCCCTCTGCCACAGCTTGCATCATGGATTAATAAGGGGCTAGACTGGGGATCAGTTGATGAAGTGCGGACTCTACAGAGCCGCATTCGAACCCTCCTCGAGAGGACATTGACCTTGTCCACGTGATTCAAGTAATGCTAGTTCGCCGAATCCTGCCATGCCAGCGCAGGCCTCGCCGCATGTGGGAGTTTAATCCAAAAGGACCACGAACCCTCCAACATTTCTTCGGCACTACACACGAAGGGATGTGGAAGTTGTTTTTCGGGAAGCGAAAACATTGGCCGAACACTACTGAGGACAATGGCCCTGACTGCAACCTGAAAGATTGTGGATGTCGCCTAGAGGGGGTGAATAGGCGCTTTAAAATAATTACGGTTTAGGCTTGAACAAATGCGGAATAAACCTAGCGGTTAATTTGACAAGCACAAAACCTACAACAACTAGGCTCACCTATGTGCGCCAACAACTTATGCTAAGCAAGATAAACAACTAAGTGATAGCAAGATATATGACAAGAAACAATATGGCTATCACAAAGTAAAGTGCATAAGTAAAGGGGCTCAGGTAAGAGATAACCGAGGCACGCGGAGACGATGATGTATCCCGAAGTTCACACCCTTGTGGATGCTAATCTCCATTTGGAGAGGTGTGGAGGCACAATGCTCCCCAAGAAGCCACTAGGGCCACCGTAATCTCCTCACGCCCTCGCACAATGCAAGATGCCGTGATTCCACTAAGGGACCCTTGAGGGCGGTCACCGAACCCGTACAAATGGCAACCCTTGGGGGCGGTCACCGAACCCGTACAAATGGCAACCCTTGGGGGCGGTCACCGAACCCGTACACTTTGGCAACCCTTGGGGCGGTCACCGGTACCCGTCAAATTTCTCGGGGCGATCTCCACAACCTAATTGGAGACCCTGACGCTTGCCCGGAGCTTTACACCACAATGATTGAGCTCTGAATACCACCAAGGTTGGGGTTAACTCCCCAACAACACCACGAAGCTTCACCATAATGGAATATGGCTCCGAGGTGACCTCAACCGTCTAGGGCGCCCAAGCACCCAAGAGGAACAAGCTCAAGGGCACCAATCACCCAAGAGTAATAAGCTTCTCAACTTGTAACTTCCATGTATCACCGTGGAGAACTCAAATCGATGCACAAAATGCAATGGCAAGGGCACACGGAGTGCCCAAGTCCTTCTCCCCAAAATCCCCCAAAGAAACTAATGCTAGGGAGGAAAATGAGAGGAAGAACAAGAAGGAGAACACCAAGAACTCCAAGATCTAGATCCAAGGGGTTCCCCTCACATAGAGGAGAAAGTGATTGGTGGAAATGTGGATCTAGATCTCATCTCTCCTTTCCCCCAAAAATAGCAAGAAACCATGGAGGGATTGAGAGTTAGCAAGCTCGAAGAAGGTCAACAAAGGGGAAGAACACGAGCTCAAGAGATAAGGTTGAATGGGGAAGAATACCCCCTTTTATAGGAGCTCCCGAATCTAATCGTTATGTGCTCAGTCCGCGCACAAGCAGTACTACCGCTCAGGGGAGCGGTACTACCGCCCGGGTGGTAGAACACGGAGAGCGGAGCAAAACAGAGTGCGAGGCAGAGCCGTATGAGCGGCACTACCACTGGCGCCAGCGGTACTACCGTTGGCCGCAGCAGTACTATCGCTTGGCCCAGCGGTACTACCGCTGGGGTTGCGCACAACGCCTACCACGAGCACAGGGAGAAGGAACAGGGAGGAGGGCCATTGAGCGGCACTAGGGGCGGTGGTAGCCGCGGTACTTCCGCACACGAGCGGTACTACCGCTCCTACTTCCGCTCCTACTGCCGCTATACCCGACACGAGACAACCACGTCTCGAGTCGAGGCGGTACGAGCGTGGAACCGGAGCCGTACTACCGCTTATGGCCATGGGCGGTACTACCGCTGTGGGAAAGCGGTACTACCGCTTGTGGCAATACGTGGTACTGCCGCTCCAGCCTAGCGGTACTACCGCTGGCGCCATCCTTATGCCACTTCCACGAAAACAAGTATACTCCAAGGAAAACCAGAACTGCCAGAACTTCTGCAAATGAGCTCCGAATTGAGAAAGCTCAAGCTTGTTGGATACAAGACGACGAGTAGCATCAAAACAATGATTGGATATAGTTAGAAGAGGCAGGGGAGGTATGCCTAACAAATAGAGGAGTGAAACCTCCAACCGAGAAGAACCGGCAAAACCTCCAACACCGAAAACATCATAGAAGATGCATGTGAACTCTGTTTTCGATGAACTCAAGCTTGTCATCAAGATGACCATAAGCTCTAAGACTCACAAAGCGAACCAAACAAGAACCAATAAAGATGATGCAAGGATGCAAAGGTTTGAGCTCTCTACGAACGATACGATCAAGCTACTCATCAAGAGCCCCCCTTGATAGTACGACAATCAATCCTATAACCCGGTCTCCCAACTACCACTATGAGACTGGTAAAATAGAAAACCTAACAAGGGCAAACCTTTGTCTTTCACATAGTCCACTGGAGCTAGATGATGACGATCTTGACTTCCTCAAGTTGGACCACCTTTCTTGATTGTGTTGGCTCAATGAAGTCTGGTTGATTGCTCCCCCATACTCCACTATGGGTGAGCCACCTTTTGGCACATCTCCATAAATCCATTGTTACCATAATGGACAGCAAGCTTCAAGCATTTGATCTCTTCATGATGCTCCACTTGAACTTGCACATCGCAACCTAACCCCACAAAGAACTCTCACGAAAAACATGGGTTAGCAAACAGAGCGTAATGGACAATGCTTACCATACCATGGGATCACTTGATCCCTCAGTACATCTTGTATGCTTTGTGTGTTGATCAGCTTGATTCATTCTTGACTTAATCTTGATCAACCTTGAATCTTTCCAATTCTCTTCATTTGGATGATGTCTTGAAGGTAGACATGAATGATCACACAATCTTCTTCTTCAAGACATGTTTGCAATAAGCTTAACACTCACATGACCAATCTTTGGATAATTCCTTGAATAGCACCTTGGTCGACACAAACTCTCATTTAAACCAACACATGTACTCCAAGAAAAGCCTATGGACAAAACCTTTAGATATAACTCAAGGCAACCATTAGTCCATAGAGATTGTCATCAATTACCAAAACCAAACATGGGGGCACCGCATGTTCTTTCACAACCGTCCGGATACTCCGGTAAGCACTTGTCTTCCAAACACTTTGCAGTTACGCATACCGTAAAATGGTGCTGAGCAAACTATCTTCTTCCAAGGCTGGATAAAGAAAGCAGAACTAATTATGTGTTCGGCCCCCCTGCCCGAAGGCCCAGCGAATCCTATTTTAACAAGGATGCTGGCCCCGACACCGTACCCTATGCCTGTGAAGGAGGGCAAGACGGAGAGTGGGAGGACAAAGATGGCCCCTATCCCAAGGGTACATTAGACATTATGTTCGGAGGAATCAAAATTCCCTCATCCGAAGACAAAAGTGAAGGGGGGCCAACGTCTCCTCCCCCCATGGAAAGAAAAGGGCCGCCTCCGAAGATTGGGAGGAAAAGGCTCCTGAGTGAGGCAAGATGCCTCTGTCGGGTGGCTCGGGCTTGGAGGACGTCGACGCACAGTCTCATGACGAGGACAAGCCTCAGACCAAATCGTAAGTGAATAAAGATGTTTCAAACATGTCCCATTGTTTTCTTGTAATGCCTAGAATATATATTTTTTGCAGTTCAGCACGCAGTCTTCTTCAACAATCCTCTTCCTCGGGGGACCTTCTCCCAGAGATGATGGAAAGCGAGACGCCTCCACCGGCCTCTCCGCCCAATAGGGCGGACGACTTCGAGGTGTCATCGCGGAGGGTCTCCCCTGACCAACAGGTGGTGCAGGGGATGATGAAGACATTACTTGAAGGTGGCACTTCGGTGGCCCAGGGTCCGGGGGCCAACAATGAAGGCCCCGAACAATCCGGTCTACGGCCGGATATGAATAAATGGATCCCTTCAAAGGGTGGCCGTACTCCTACAGCAGCCTTCGGAGACCTAGAGGCGCCGAATATACTGACGAACATGCTGCGACAGGCGTCCGTCTCAGAGGAACATCGTACCTTGATGGGCACGGTGGTTGAAAAGGTCCTGTCCGCGAAGAGCAGATTGAATGAGGCCTTTGTGGGCCTACTAAGAGGTTTCAAGGTTTGTAATGTAATATGTTCAATTGTGTTTTATTCACAAAATACACCTGTGTATAGATAGTAGCCCCTGAGACTCTGATTGGCTTCCCGAGGGAGGCGATCAGAGGATCAAAAGATGTGCCCAGGAAATAATCTGATTAATTGGAACACAGGCTGTGACCTCCCCGGTAACTGCCCGGACGACAGAAGTTGCGGATTTGCAACACAAGATTGATGAGGCGGATAATGATATCGCGCTTATCAACAGGCGACTTGACGAGGCGCAAGGTCTATTTTTGGGGTAGCCATACTATGCACGTGTTTACAATATAAGCATGATGCGAGGATTTGTGTAATAAGATGTACATATCTGCAGATGGTGTTACCGCGGTCGAGATCCTTCGAGCTGAGCTAGCCTGGGCCAAGGAGCAAGCTTGGATTAGTAATGCGGCTGCCGAAAAGGCATCTGCCGAGTTAAAGGTCGAAGAGGCTGCTCGGCACCAATATGAGGAGAAAATATCCTCGATGACGCTTGAACTAAAGGAGGACGCTAGCCGCTGCAGATTTCTCGAGAGGGATAATAAAGCCAAAACGGCTGATCTTGACAAGGCCTTACAAGAGGCAAGAGAAGCCCGGTCTGAATCTAGAGGACCCTGGAGGAGATCCAGCAAGCTCAGGAGATCGTGGCTGGTAAGCCCTTTTTTATTGCAAACTAAGTTCGGTGTTCCGAATTATGCCCCGCTTAATCAAGTGTGGAGTTCTCCAGATGCTTTGTTGGATTTGCCGAAGAGTGCTTCTGATGCGCGCAGTTTTACCAAGCGCAAGAAGGGTACGCAACGGAGAAGCTTTTCTGGTCACAATTTGGTGCGCCAAAGCACCCATTGTTGCTAAACAAGCAGATGACCCAATGGGCAGAACTGCACCGGATATCTGGCGCTGCCATGAAGAACGTCATACTCCGGTTGTGGCCAACTGAGCCTATTCCGAATAGCTACTTCGACTTGGTGCAGTGGCTTTCTGATGCGGTGCCACGTATCGATGCCGTGAAGTAGTCGGCGTGCATTGAAGGTGCACGGATGGCCTTTGCCCGAGTGATACGTCTCCAACGTATCTATAATTTATGAAGTATTCATGCTATTATATTATCTGTTTTGGATGTTTATGGGCTTTACTAAACACTCCTATATTATTTTTGGGACTAACCTATTAACTGGAGGCCCAGCCCAAATTGTTGTTTTCTTGCCTATTTCAGTGTTTCAAAGAAAAGGAATATCAAACGGAGTCCAAACGAAATGAAACCTTTGGGAGAGTTATTTTTGGAACGGAAGCAATCCAGGAGACTTGGAGTAGACGTCAGGGAAGCTTCGAGGAAGCCACGAGGCAGGGAGGCGCGCCCTACCCCCTTGGGCGCGCCCCCACCCTCGTGGGCCCCTCGTGGCTCCCCTGACCGACTTCTTTCGCCTATATATGTCCATATAGGCTAGAAACATCGGAGAACAGAATATATCGGGAGTTCCGCCGCCAGAAGCCTCTATAGCCACCAAAAACCAATCAGGACCCTGTTCCGGCACCCTGCCAGAGGGGGAATCCCTCACCGGTGTCCATCTTCATCATCCTGGCGCTCTCCATGACGAGGAGGGAGTAGTTCACCCTCGGGGCTGAGGGTATGTACCAGTAGCTATGTGTTTGATCTCTCTCTCTCTCTCTCTCGTGTTCTTGAGGTGGTACGACCTTGATGTATCGCGAGCTTTGCTATTATAGTTGGACCTTATGATGTTTCTCCCCCTCTACTCTCTTGTAATGGATTGAGTTTTCCTTTTGAAGTTGTCTTATCGGATTGAGTCTTTAAGGATTTGAGAACACTTGATGTATGTCTTGCATGTGCTTATCTATAGTGACAATGGGATATCATGTGATCCACTTGATGTATGTTTTGGTGATCAACTTGCGAGTTCCGTGACCTCATGAACTTATGCATAGGGGTTGGCACACGTTTTCGTCTTGACTCTCTAGTAGAAACTTTGGGGCACTCTTTGAAGTTCTTTGTGTTGGTTGAATAGATGAATCTGAGATTGTGTGATGCATATCGTATAATCATACCCACGGATACTTAAGGTGACATTGGAGTATCTAGGTGACATTAGGGTTTTGGTTGATTTGTCTCTTAAGGTGTTATTCTAGTACGAACTCTATGATAGATTGAACAAAAAGAATAGCTTTGTGTTATTTTACTACGGACTCTTGAATAGATCGATCAGAAAGGATAACTTTGAGGTGGTTTCGTACCCTACCATAATCTCTTCGTTTGTTCTCCGCTATTAGTGACTTTGGAGTGACTCTTTGTTGCATGTTGAGGGATAGTTATATGATCCAATTATGTTATTATTGTTGAGAGGACTTGCACTAGTGAAAGTATGAACCCTAGGCCTTGTTCCAACACATTGCAATACCGTTTGTGCTCGCTTTTATCATTTGTTACCTTGCTGTTTTTATATTTTCAGATTACAAAAACCATTATCTACTATCCATATTGCACTTGTATCACCATCTCTTCGCCGAACTAGTGCACCTATACAATTTACCATTATATTGGGTGTGTTGGGGACACAAGAGACTCTTTGTTATTTGGTTGCAGGGTTGCTTGAGAGAGACCATCTTCATCCTACACCTCCCACAGATTGATAAACCTTAGGTCATCCACTTGAGGGAAATTTGCTACTGTCCTACAAACCTCTGCACTTGGAGGCCCAACAATGTCTACAAGAATACTCTTTTCTGGCGCCGTTGCTGGGGAGGTTAGCGCTTGAAGGTATATCTTTAGATCTTGCAATCGAATCTTTTTGTTTCTTGTTTTCTCACTAGTTTAGTCTATAAAAGAAAATTATAAAAATGGAATTGAGGATACCTCATATGCTTCATCTTTTTAATGTATTTCATGAAAATAAGGATTCTGATAATTGTGCCAAAGTGTTAGAAGGAGAATGCATTAGAATGTTTGGAACTAAATCTTTGAATGATGAGCATGATTGCAATGTTGTTAGTATGAATTCTTTGAATATCCATGATGCTAATGATATGCAAAGCCACAAGCTTGGGGATGCTATGTTTGATGAAGCTGATATTTTTTGTCCCCCAAGTTTTAATGAGAAAATTTATTTTGATGATAGCATGCCTCCTATTTATGATGATTATATTGATGAAAGTGGGTTTGGAAGAGTGTAAACTTTAGGAAGTAATGATCCCACTATTTTTGAGGGTGTTGAATCTTATTGTGATAATTATGAAAGTGAGTTTGGAGAGGTCATGACTTTAGTTAATGTTAATCCCACTATTTTGGAAGAGTGTCAACTTTGCATACATGTGAATCATGTTAAGAATATGTTTTGTGACAGATATATTGTTGAATTTGCTTATGATCCTACATGTAATTATTATGAGAGAGGAACATATGCTTCTACATATTGCAATAATATCAAGTTTCCTCTCTATGCGCTTAAAATCTTGAAGTTATGCTTGTTTTCCTTTCCTATGCTAGTTGATTATTGTTCCCATAAATTGTTTGCTCACAAAATCCCTTTGCATAGGAAGTGGGTTAGACTTAAATGTGCTAGTCCTATTCTTCATGATGCTCTCTTTATGTTTCAATTCTTATCCTTTATGTGAGCATCATTGAAACCATCATGCCTAGCTAGGGGCGTTAAACGATAGCGCTTGTTGGGAGGCAACCCGATTTTATTTTTGTTCCTTGCTTTTTGTTCCTGTTTAGTAATAAATAATTTATCTATAATCTGCTATGATTGAGTTTTTATGTTTTAATTAGAGGTTGTGCCAAGTAGAACCTTTGGGAAGACTTGGGGAAAGTCTTTGCGATCTTGCTGTAAAAAACAGAAACTTTAGCACTCACGAGATTTGCTCCTATGTTTTACTGGAGAGTGCTACTTAGTTGATTCTTTTTTCAGATGATTAATAGATAAATTCCTCACGTCCATCAATTTATTTTAGAAATTTTGGGGTTCCATAAGTATATGTTTGATCCAGATTACTACAGACTGTTCTGTTTTTGACAGATTCTGTTTTCTATGTGTTGTTTGCTTATTTTTGATGAATCTATTAGTAGTATCGGAGAGTATGAACCATAGATGAGTTGGAATACAGTATATATTACACCAATATGAATATAGAATGAGTTCACAACAGTAACTAAGTGGTGATTCATTTTCTTATACTAACGGAGCTTACGAGTTTTCTGTTAAGTTTTGTGTTGTGAAGTTTTCAAGTTTTGGGTAAAGATTCGATGGACTATGGAATAAGGAGCGGAAAAGAGCCTAATCTTGGGGATTCCCAAGGCACCCCAAGGTAATATTCAAGGATAACTGAGAGCCTAATCTTGGGGATGCCCCGGAAGGCACCCCCTCTTTCGTCTTCGTTCATCGGTAACTTTACTTGGAACTATATTTTTATTCACCACATGATATGTGTTTTGCTTAGAGCGTAAATTTATTTTGTTAGGGTTTTCTTGCTGTTATTTATAACAATGTTTTGCATCTTTTATTTCAATAAAAGTGGCATTGATGGCCTTTACTATGCCTATTTTACAAGTCTACATGTTGCTGTTTGAAAACAGAAAGTTTACCATTGTTGCAAAAATTCCCTAGAAAAGTCAGAATGTGATAAAATGTTGAAACCTTTTGCATAATAATCTCTGATAAATTTAATACAGTGGGAAGTTTCTTTAATAACTTTTGGAGCTAGGGAAGTATGGATCTTGCTGCATTCTTTACAGACTGTTCTGTTTAGACAGATTGCTGTTATGTTGGCATTGTTTGCATATGATTGCTTGTTTAATGATTCTATTTGAGGATAGGACTTTTAAATATGCAGAGGCATTTAGTATTCAATTTTAAATAATAATTTTAGTGATTTGATACAGTAGGGAATGATAAGGTTTTGCATGGACTTATACTAACCTATCTCACAAGTTCTTGTTGAGTTTTGTGTGGATGAAGCTTTTAAGATTTAGGGAAACCGCAATATGAAAGGAATTAAGGAGACACAAATGCTCAAGCTTGGGGATTCCCAAGGCATCCAAAGATAATATTTCAAGAAGTCTCAAGCGTCTAAGCTTGGGGATGCCCCGGTTGGCATCCCACCTTTCTTCTTCAACAACTATCGGTTAGTATCGGTTGATCATAAATTTTTGCTTCTTCACATGATGTTTGCTATTCTCAGATGTCATTTTATTTTGTTTTGCTTGATGTTTGAATAAAGTACCAATATATGAAATTATTAAATGGTAGAGTCTTCACATAGCTAAATAATTATTTAACTACTCATTGATCTTCACTTATATCTTTCGGAGTAGTTTGTTATTCATTCACGTGCTTTACATATATCCTATGAGTAAATCGTTGAATGAATTGAATATAATAAATCTGAAATTATATATGTTTCATATGCTTATCCCATGGGCAGTAATGACTTCACATATAAGAAGTAGAGGTGGTAAATTTATTGAAGGTTGGCAAACATTGTATTGGTCACTTGAACAATTCATGAAAGAATATTGAGGGAAGAGAGATTTCACATATAAATATACTATCTTGGACATCTTTTGTAACTGTGAGCACTCATTAAAATATAACATGTTAAAAGTTTGATGTTGGACAAGGAAGACAACGTAATGGGTTATGTTTTCTTATATCTGAAATAAAGTATAATGTCATGGATCATTCAACATGCTGAGCTTGCCTTTCCCCCTCATGCTAGCCAAATTCTTTGCACCAGGTAGAGATACTACTTGTGCTTCCAAACATCCCTTAAACCAGTATTGCCATGAGAGTCCACCATACCTACCTATGGATTGAGTAAGATCCTTCAAGCAAGTTGTCATCGGTGCATGCAATAAAAATTGTTCTCTAAATATGTATGATCTATCAGTGTGGAGAAAATAAGCTTTATACGATCTTGTGATGTGGAAGCAATAAAAGCGACGGTCTGCATAATAAAGGTCCCTATCACAAGTGGCAATATAAAGTGACATTCTTTCGCATTAAGATCTTGTGCATCCAACTATAAAAGCGCATGGCAACCTCTGCTTCCCTCTGCGAAGGGCCTATCTTTTATTCTTGTCTTATACTTCATGCAAGAGTCATGGTGATCTTCACCTTTCCTTTTTACATTATTGGGATTTATTATCCACTTTTATATTATTTTTGGGACTAACCTATTGATAACCCACAAGTATAGGGGATCGCAACAGCTTTCAAGGGTAGAGTATTCAACCCAAATTTATTGATTCGACACAAGGGGAGCCAAAGAATATTCTCAAGTATTAGCAGCTGAGTTGTCAATTCAACCACACCTGGAAACTTAGTATCTGCAGCAAAGTGTTTAGTAGCACAGTAATATGATAGTGGTGGTAGCAGCAACAAAAGTAAAGACATCAAAAGTAATGTTTTTGATATTTTATAGTGATTGTAATAGTAGCAGTGGGAAAGTAAATAAGCCTAAACCAGTATATGGAAAACTCATAGGCACCGGATCAGTGATGGATAATTATGCCGGATGCGGTTCATCATGTAACAGTCATAACATAGGGTGACACAGAACTAGCTCCAATTCATCAATGTAATGTAGGCATGTATTCCGTATATAGTCATACGTGCTTATGGAAAAGAACTTGCATGACATCTTTTGTCCTACCCTCCCGTGGCAGCGGGGTCCTATCGGAAACTAAGGGATATTAAGGCCTCCTTTTAATAGAGAACCAGAACAAAGCATTATCACATAGTGAATACATGAACTCCTCAAACTATGGCCATCACCGGGAGTGGTCCCGATTATTGTCACTTCGGGGTTGCCGGATCATAACACATAGTAGGTGACTATAGACTTGCAAGATAGGATCAAGAACTCACATATATTCATGAAAACATAATAGGTTCAGATCTGAAATCATGGCACTCGGGCCCTAGTGACAAACATTAAGCATAGCAAAGTCATAGCAACATCAATCTCAGAACATAGTGGATACTAGGGATCAAACCCTAACAAAACTAACTCGATTACATGATAAATCTCATCCAACCCATCACCGTCCAGCAAGCCTACGATGGAATTACTCACGCACGGCGGTGAGCATCATGAAATTGGTGATGGAGGATGGTTGATGATGACGACGGCGACGAATCCCCCTCTCCGGAGCCCCGAACGGACTCCAGATCAGCCCTCCCGAGAGGTTTTAGGGCTTGGTGGCGGCTCCGTATCGTAAAACGCGATGATTTCTTCTCTGTGATTTTTTTCTCTCTGAAAGCAAATATATAGAGTTGGAGTTGGTGTCGGAGGGCATCCAGGGGGCCCACGAGGTAGGGGG
>NC_041386.1:566201002-566291590 GCF_002162155.2 Triticum dicoccoides
GGATTTTTTATTATTTTTTCTATGATGTTCCGTGGAGTTTCAGGTCATTCCGAGAATATTTGTTTTCTGCGCATAAAACAACATCATGGCAATTCTGCTGAAAACAGCGTAAGTCCGGGTTAGTTCCATTCAAATCATACAAGTTAGAGTCCAAAATAAGGGCAAAAGTGTTTGGAAAAGTAGATACGATGGAGACGTATCAACTCCCCCAAGCTTAAACCATTGCTTGGCCTCAAGCAATTCAGTTGACAAACTAAAAGAAAGAAAGAAAAACTTTTACAAACTCTCTTTGCTCTTGTTGTTGTAACTATGTCAAGCCAGTATTCAAGTTTTCAGCATATATCATAACTAACCACATTTGCAATAATTCTCAGGTCTCATAATTACTCATATCAACAGTATAATCAACTAGCAAGCCATAATAATAAATCTCGGATGACAACACTTTCTCAAAACAATCATAATATGATATAACAAGATGGTATCTCGCTAGCCCTTTCTGAGACCGCAAAACATAAATGCAGAGCACCTTTAAAGATCAAGGACTGACTAGACATTGTAATTCATTTGTAAAGAGATCCAATCATAGTCACACCCAACATAGATTAATAGCGATGAATGCAAATGCCAGCTGTGCTCTCCAGCTAGTGCTTTTTAATAAGAGGGTGATGACTCGACATAGAAGTAAATGGATAGGCCCTTCGCAGAGGGAAGCAGGGATTTGTAGAGGTGCCAGAGCTCGGTTTGAAATAGAGATAAATTGTATTTTGAGCGGTATACTTTCATTGTCAACGTAACAACTAAGAGATGGCGATATCTTCCATGCTAAACACATTATAGGCGGTTCCCAAATAGAATGGTAAAGTTTATACTCCCCCTCCACCAACAAGAATCAATCCATGACTTGCTCGAAACAACGAGTGTCTCCAACATACATCAGGTCCCAGGGGGAGTTTTGTTTGCAATTAATTTTGATTTAGTTTGCATAAAGCATGGGAGTGGGCATCCCGGTGACCAGCCATTTTCTTGTGAGTGAGGAGCGGAGTCCACTCCTCTTGAGAATAACCCGCCTAACACGGAAGATAAGGACAACTTTGGTTGATATATGAGCTATTCGAGCATACAAAACAGAATGTTTATTTGAAGGTTTAGAGTTTGGCACATACAAATTTACTTGGAACGGTAGGTAGATATCGCATATAGGAAGGTATAGTGGACTCATCTGGAATAACTTTGGGGTTTAAGGGATTGGATGCACAAGCAGTATTCCCGCTTAGTACAAGTGAAGGCTAGCAAAAGACTGGGAAGCGACCAACTAGAGAGCGACAATAGCCATGTACATGCATTAAAATTAATAAGCATTGGATGCAAGCATGAGTAGGATATAATCCACCATGAACATAAATATCGTGAAGGCTTTGTTGATTTTGTTTCAACTACATGCGTGAACATGTGCCAAGTCAAGTCACTTAAATCATTCAAAGGAGGATACCACCCCATCATACCACATCATAACCATCTCAATAGCATGTTGGCACGCAAGGTAAACCATTATAACTCATAGCTAATCAAGCATGGCACAAGCAACTATGATCTCTAAATGTCATTGCAAACATGTTTATTCATAATAAGCTGAATCAAGAACAAGGGGCTCATCATATTTACAAAAACAAAAGAGGTCGAGTTCATACCAGCTTTTCTCATCTCAGTCAGCCCATCATATATCATCATAATTGCCTTTCACTTGCATGACCAAATGATGTGAATAATAATAAGAGTGCACGTGCATTGGACTAAGTTGGAATCTGCGAGCATTCAATAAACAGGAGAAGACAAGGCAATATGGGCTCTGGGTTAATTCAACAATAATGCATATAAGAGCCACTTCAACAATTTAATTTTGGTCTTCTCCTACTGACCCCCAAAGAAAAGAAAAGAAATAAAACTATTTACACGGGAAAGCTCCCAACAAGCAAAGAAGAACAGGAAATATTTTTGGGTTTTGTTTTTAATTATTAGTACTACAGCAGAAAAATAAACGAGTACTATTTTTTTGTTTTTCTTAAGGTTTATCAAACACACAAGAAGAAAGCAGGAAAAAGAAAATAAACTAGCATGGATATTACAGTGAAAGAGTATGAGCACTGACATCTAGCAATGAGTGTGTGTGAGCATAAATGTAATGTCAGTGAGAAATACGTACTCCCCCAAGCTTAGGCTTTTGGCCTAAGTTGGTCTATTGCCAGGGATAGCCTGGCGGATACCCGTAAGTGTAGCTGGGGTCATACTGCGATGAAGAATAGTTGGGATCATACTGATGTGCAGCGGTTATCGCCTGCTGAGCTGCAGCGTGGAGTCGGGCTGCCTCCGCTCTCCTCTCGTACTCATCTGCCTCCTCTCTGGTGATAGTGTATCTTCGTTTTGCCTGAGCATCAAAGAAGGCAGGAGCTGGGAGAGTAATACAGACAACATGCCGTTTGTTAAAAAATAAACGATATAAGAGAGGTGATTCAGGCCTCTCGACAAACTGGTGTGAAGCCATAGAGTTATAATCTAAAAAGGCAGGAGGCAACTTTGTATCACTCTCACAAATGTCTATCCCAAGAAAATTAGCTAAGCAGGTTGCATAAATTCCTCCAAAGAAATCTCCATTACGTCTATTATGATGCATCCTACGATCTACAATGGCTCCCATATGATAAGATTGGTCTCCTAACACAGCACTCCTGAGAATGCTAAGTTCAGGGACACACATGTGACATGCTTCATCCTTAGCATTTATGCATCTACCGATGAAGAGAGCAAAATAATGTATAGCAGGAAAGTGAATGCTCCCTATGGTAGCCTGCGTTATATCTCTGGATTCCCCTACAGTTATACTAGCAAGAAAGTTTCTAAATTCAGATTTAGGGGGATCCCTAATACTACCCCATGATGGAAGTTTGCAAGCAAGAGTGAAATCCTCTAGGTCCATGGTATAAGATTTGCCATAAAGATCAAACATGACTGAAGGAGAATTACGCGAAGATGAATACTCAAACCTCCTCACAAAGGAACTTGTGAGATCATGATACTGGGGGCATTTGTTAGCCTCAAAATCCTCAAGACCGACGTCGGTGTCAAAACCGGTGGATCTCGGGTAGGGGGTCCCGAACTGTGCGTCTAGGCCGGATGGTAACAGGAGGCAAGGGACACGAAGTTTTACCCAGGTTCGGGCCCTCTCGATGGAGGTAAAACCCTACGTCCTGCTTGATTAATATTGATGATATGGGTAGTACAAGAGTAGATCTACCACGAGATCGGAGAGGCTAAACCCTAGAAGCTAGCCTATGGTATGATTGTTGTCGTGTATGTTGTCCTACGGACTAAAACCCTCCGATTTATATAGACACCGGAGAGGGTTAGGGTCACACAAAGTCGGTTACAATGGTAGGAGATCTACATATCCGTATCGCCAAGCTTGCCTTCCACGCCAAGAAAAGTCCCTTCCGGACACGGGACGAAGTCTTCAATCTTTTATCTTCATAGTCCAGGCCGGCTGAAGGTATAGTCCGGCCATCCGGACACCCCCTAATCCAGGACTCCCTCAACCGGCATTGTGCAAATATGCTTTGAATTCTTCTTTAATTCCCACACGGTCCATAAAATTTTCTGACGACCATTCGCAAGGCCGTATTGGAGCGCCTCTTGGTGGATCCTCGTCAGCATCGCGCATAGCAATCCTGGGTCCTTGCTTCTTAGAGGAACCACCTTGGAACATCTTCCTAAGCATAATGTTTTTCTCTGAAAAATTCTGAAATTTTTAGTAACTTCAAACAAAAGTGAACCAACTTCAATAAAACTGATAGCAACTACTCCTACAAGTGCTTAGAGCCTATATCAAGCATTAGAACTACTTGGAACCATATAAATTTGACATGCAAGCTCCAGAACATGGTCACCTATGCAGCACAAGCTTTCGATCTGCTCTAGATGGCCAAGTGAATTGGCCCGTAGTGCGAAGCCGCCGAAGACGAAGATCTGTCCAGGGAGGAAGGTCTCACCCTGGACTACATCGCCATTGATGATCATAGGAGCCATCAAGCCTGACGGCGATGACACAGAGGAACTCTCAATGAAAGCACCAATGTCGGTGTCAAAACCGGCGGATCTCGGGTAGGGGGTCCCAAACTGTGCGTCTAGGCCAGATGGTAACAGGAGGCAAGGGACACGAAGTTTTACCCAGGTTCGGGCCTCTCGATGGAGGTAAAACCCTACGTCCTGCTTGATTAATATTGATGATATGGGTAGTACAAGAGTAGATCTACCACAAGATCGGAGAGGCTAAACCCTAGAAGCTAGCCTATGGTATGATTGTTGTCGTGTATGTTGTCCTACGGACTAAAACCCTCCGGTTTATATAGACACCGGAGAGGGTTAGGGTCACACAAAGTCGGTTACAATGGTAGAAGATCTACATATCCGTATCGCCAAGCTTGCCTTCCACGCCAAGAAAAGTCCCTTCCGGACATGGGACGAAGTCTTCAATCTTTTATCTTCATAGTCCAGGAGTCCGGCTGAAGGTATAGTCCGGCCATCCAGACACCCCCTAATCCAGGACTCCCTCAGTAGCCCTTGAACCAGGCTTCAATGACGACGAGTCCAGCGCGCAGATTGTCTTCGGCATTGCAAGGCGGGTTCCTCCTCCAAGTACTTCATAGAAGATTTCGAACACAAAGATAGTGTCCGGCTCTGCAAAATAAGTTTCCACATATTGCCATAGAGAGAATAATATTTACACAAATCTAATCTGCTGACGTATTCCGTAGTGTGACACACCACGGCCAAGCCTTTATCCGAGTCGTTTCATTATCCCACCTCAGTGCGTCATGCGAGGCGGTTTCCTTGGCATGTCTTGTTAAAGCAGAGATCGTGTCCCCTTATCCCAGGATTCTCATCAATACGGGCGTGGTTAACCCAACCGCGCCATTGATTATGGTGCTTGGAGATAAGCGAGTTTTACCAGGCTGGTGGGGACATGTAGTTGCGTCCACCCATATAAGGGGATAAGGATCCACATTTTCACCTATGCCTTCTTCCTCCTTCGCCTATCCATTCTTGCGCACTCGAGCTCCAGCACCCAAGTCCGCACTCCCCACCTCAACCTTCTCCAGCCATGTCCGGAGCGGGAGGCAAGTGGATGGTCTCCTCCGTCGCGGAGGGACACATCAAAAAGCTGAGGAAGGTCGGATACCTGTCTAACGACATCGCGTACCGGCTTCCCGAAAAGGGGCAGCTCATCCCCACCCCTAGGCCCCATGAGAGGGTGGTGTTCCTCCCCCATTTCCTCCGCGGACTGGGCTTCCCTCTCCACCCATTTGTCCGGGGGCTCATGTTCTACTACGGCCTGGATTTCCACGATCTGGCCCCGAACTTTGTCCTCAACATCTCGGCGTTTATCGTCGTGTGCGAGGCTTTCCTCCGCATCCACCCCCATTTCGGCCTATGGCTCAAGACTTTCAATGTCAAGCCGAAGGTGGTGCGCGGCAACCAGGCGGAGTGTGGAGGCGCCATGGTGGGCAAGATGGCCAATGTCCTATGGCTCGAGGGCTCCTTTGTGGAGACCCTGAAGGGGTGGCAATCGGGGTAGTTTTACATCACCGAGCTGCGCGACCCCGAATGGGTCGCAGCCCTCGTGTTTCGATCCGGACCCCCTACGCGGCTCACCTCCTGGAAGAAGATGGGCCTATCATGGGGTAAAAAAGGAGAGCTGACCGGACTCCAAACATGCATCCAAACCCTGGTGGACAAGAAGCTCAAACTTGTCAATGTTGTCTAGGTTATGCTCATCCCCCTGATCCTCCCGTGTCAACAACGGGCTTTCAACCTGTGGGAGTTCGACCCGGCGTGGCACCAAACTCTGAGCAGGCTCTTCGACATGACATACGAAGATGTCTGGAAGGTGCTTTTCAAGGGCACCGAGGCCCCCGCATCCGCTACCGAGGATCGCAGATTCAGTACGCAGCGTCACGCTCATGCGGTAAGCTGTTTTTTTTCCTTTTACAGGGTATCAATTTTTCATAGTTTGACTCCATGCGGGATCTAAGCTCCCTTACCTCTGACAGGATTGGCAGGTGACGTTCGCACAGATCAACTATCCGGCTCCTTTGCCCGAAGGCCCAGCGGACACTCGCTTGGCGAAGCTGCTGGTTCGGGCACCCTATGTGGTGCTGGAGAAGAAGGCCGAGAAAAAGGCCACGGGGACTCGAAAGAGTGCCCGGCGCCAGGAGGTGTCGGATCCATCATCCGACGGTTCTGAGGCACATTCCTCCCGTGAAGACGAGGAGGAAGAAGAAGAGGCCTCTCCCCCTCCAGCGGGAGGAGAGAAGAAAAGGAAGGCCGACCTCTCTGGGGAGGCCAGAGGGTCCAAGAAGGGGAAAACCCTTCCTCCGGACTACTCCACCGACGCCGACGACGGCGGAGAGGAGTGGCTGCCCAGGGCCAAGCCCCTGGCAAAGTCGTAAGTATCCGGATACCAGAGTACTTTATAGTATTCGTTTATTGCACAGCTTTCCCTTACGTCGAATATGTTTATGTAGCCCACCCAAAGAACGGCTCGACGCGTCGTCGAGCGGTTCACTGGACTCGTCGGATGTGAACTCGCTTCCGACGGCTTCCTCCCCCCGCCCTACGGACGACACCGAAGTGTTGTCCCAATAGGTTACAAGCTGGGAGGAGGTGGTCCTGGAGGCGCCGCAAGGCGACCTCCCGGACTCCAGGAGTAAAGGGGATGAAACCCCCTAGGGCTCCAAGTCCGGCTCTAGGTCGGACACCGCTCCGGAACCTTCAAAGGTTCCAGAGTCCGGCGGGGGACCTTCTTCCAAGAGGAGCAAGCCCACAGTGCCGGTGGCCCCCGTACAACCGGAGGCACCGGACAATATGTTGGAGGCGCTCCAAGGCGCGTCCAT
Organism: Triticum dicoccoides; assembly: GCF_002162155.2. Lineage (NCBI taxonomy): Eukaryota > Viridiplantae > Streptophyta > Magnoliopsida > Poales > Poaceae > Triticum > Triticum dicoccoides. The sequence continues at coordinate 566,207,950 of NC_041386.1, forward strand.
CGACGAGGAGCACCACACTATTATGAGTGTGGTGGTCCAGAAGGTTCAGTCTGCCAAGAGCGGACTGACTGAAGCTTGTACTAGCCTTTTAACAGGCTTTGAGGTAAGTAAAGAATGTGTAAATAATATTACCTCATAGACAGTAGCCCCTGATACTCTGTTTGGCATTCGGGAAGAAAAGCCGAATAGAGGATCAAATAAAATTCGCAGGAGTCTAACAAAAATGAGTTAATATGCGTATGCAGGCTTCTCTGCTTGTGTCCACCGCACTGACTGCGGAAGTGGACACGCTAAAGCAGAACCTCGAGCGGCCCGAGCAAGAGCTCGGGCGTGCCAAGAAGCAGCTCGAGGACAATGAAGGTAAGAAATACCTTGTTTTTAAATATATATAAAAAGGTGCAATTGCAAAGAATGACAGGATTATCGTGGCTATTGTAGGGGCCACGTCTGAGGTGGCGACCCTTAAGCAAGTGCTGGTCGAGGCCGAGAAGAGGGCGGCCTCGGAGCGCACCTAGCGGGAGAAGTATGAGGCCGAGGTTGGCAAGGTACGACAAGAGCTCCAGGCTCTCATGGAAAAACATGAGAGTTTGGAGCTTGACTCAAAGACGCGAGCGTCCGAGCTCGCGGTGGCTATTGAAAATGCCAAGTCTGCCAAGGCCGAATCCCAGAAGACCCTCCAGGAGTTGGATGAGGTGAAGAAGATAGCGGCGGGTAAGGCATTCTTTATGCAAAGCAAACACATAAACGTGAGTTACTTGTTACTTACCCGAATTCGGAGCTCTCCAGGAGCGTTCGCAGATCTTCCCCGGAGTGTGTCCAATGCCACCACATTCTATCGAGCCGAGGAGGGCAGCTCGACAAAGAAGGTGTTCTGGTCTCAGTATGCTGAGGCCGGACACCCCGTGCCCCTGAGCGACCAGCTGAAGCAACTGGTCGGGCTCCACAAGGCGGCCGAACAGGCCATGAAGGGCCTCATTGTTCGGCTGTGGCCTGGAGGGGCTCTGCCTGGGAGCTATTTCGGGCTGGTGCGGCGGCTGGTGGAGGCCTGTCCAAGGCTCGAAGTCATCAAGCGTTTCGTCTGCATTGAAGGTGCCCGTGCTAAGGTGCACTGGGGCAAGCTAGATGCTAAGAAGCTTGTGAAGGACGGGCCACTGTCGGGGAAAGAGCATCGCAAGCCTGAGAATTACTATAAGGATGTTCTGAAGGGTGCCTGCCTTGTGGCGGATGAATGTTCCAGGGATGTAATTTTTGAGTGAAACTTGCTCGTTTTGTCCTGTGCGCTGAAAACTTGTTCATATGCGCTAAGCAATGCTGTTGGAATTTAAAATATTACCTTCTGTGCGGCTGTTTATCAATTTTGAGAGATGGCGAGTCGTCGGCTTCTGCCCCCATGCCGCTAGTGCTGGGGTGTTCGGGGATAAACCTGAGCGCTCTTTTCCCCATGTTTGGGTCCTTCGAGGGAGGCGCTCAGCCCAACGAACAAGGCAATCAGACTATAATGCGTGAACACTCTCACTTAGCCATAGAATTCTATAATTTTAAATTTCGGCGAAGCCCCTGGTATTCGGAAGACCGAGTTCGGGGCGCTATCCACGCCTTGGCCGGACAGAGCCGGCTCCTCGCCCTAAGCGGCATAAGTCTTTAGGGACTCGAAAAACCTCTCGAACAGCGACCAGCTCTCGCTTCATCATGACAGTCAGTTTTAGCTTTCTCCACTGAGGTGCTCGACCCAGCTCAACTGGGGCATAATCGCAGTGGTTCTCCTAGTGCTACCTTAGCCGATATAGCGGAACGTAAGGCACCAAAACATAGGAGCCGGGCAAACCCAACTATTGACCCAAGACATGATTCGGAGCCGATGCATATAATGCTATAAGTTCGGGGTGCCGCACTTGTTAAAGTGTTCAGACTTCTCACACCATATTGAGGGGTACTAAAGCCCCTGGCGTATTTTGGCCGTACCAACATGTACGGGTGCAACATGTCGTTAAGGAACATATATAAAGAGAAAAGGTAATGCAAAAATAGACGAAAGCTATGCATTGTTTATTAAAAAGGGCTGCGATCAAAGCAGAACGATACAAATAATGCGATAAGTGAAAGGTTGGACTAGTTAACATGTCTGTTCCAGGGGCAAGCTGCGGAATAGTATGCAGAACAGGTATATTGCTCATGATAGAGACCACCTGGGAGTTCCGTAATGCAGCGTGGCTTGTCTGCTTCCCTAGTTCTTGCATCGTTTGTGTGGCAATTGAACTGCCGAACAGGCCTTCCGAAGGATGGAGTCCTGAAAGGAAGAGAAAATTAAAAAATCGGCAGCCCCTGGTATGGTTTAAGCCGTGTTTCGGGCGTGCCGTGATGGTGCCCCTCCCCCTGTACCCATCGTATCTCTAGAGCGTAGTTATGTACGCGAAGTACTGGCGTCGCCTTTTTGTGAGGGTTGGGGTTGGGGCCGCATTGCTATGCCTGCTCGGATCGTGCCAGGTGGTCTTGTTGTAGGTTACTCTGGGCGCGCTTGACGGTGTCTGGTCGTTTAGTGGCCGGACTGGAGAACTGCCTGGAGAGGCTGCTTTGTACTTCCACTGCAAGGGCCGCAGTGTGCTCCTCTGTCGGAGGGAGCGTTCGGTGTTTCCATTGATCGTAATTACTCCTCGAGGGCCTGGCATCTTGAGCTTAAGGTATGCATAGTGCGGTACCGCATTGAACTTGGCGAATGCGGTTCGCCCAAGCAGTGCGTGATAACCACTGCGGAACGGGACTATGTCGAAGATTAACTCCTCGCTTCAGAAATTATCCAGAGATCTGAAGACCACTTCAAGTGTGACTGAGCCTGTACAGTTGGCATCTACACCTGGTATTACACCTTTAAATGTCGTTTTGGTGGGCTTAATCCTCGAGGGATCTATGCCCATTTTTCGCACTGTATCCTGGTAAAGTAGGTTCAGGCTGCTACCGCCATCCATAAGGACTCTAGTGAGATGAAATTCGTCAATAATTGGGTCTAGAACCAATGCGGCGAATCCGCCATGACGGATGCTAGTGGGATGGTCCCTTCGATCAAAGGTGATCGGGCAGGAGGACCATGGGTTGAACTTTGGGGCGACTGGCTCTACCGCGTATACGTCCCTTAACGCGCGCTTCCGCTCCCTTTTGGGGACGTGGGTTGCGTATATCATGTTCACCGTCCGCACTTGTGGGGGAAAACCCTTCTGTCCATTGTTGTTCGGTGGCCGGGGCTCCTCGTCGTCATCGCTATGCAGCCCCTTGTCTTCATTTTTGGCGTTTAACTTGCCTGCCTGCTTGAACACCCAACAATCCCTGTTGGTGTGATTGGCCGGCTTTTCGGGGGTGCCATGTATCTGGCACAAGCGGTCGAGTATTCGGTCCAAACTGGACGGGCCCCTAGGATTCCTTTTGAATGCCTTTTTCCGCTGACCGGATTTAGAGCCTCTGAATCTGGCATTAACTGCCGTATCCTCAGCATTGTCGCCGTTGATGTGGCGCTTCTTCTTGTTGCGACGCGACCTGCCACTACTATCCCTGGTGTCCGAATTACCAGGGTTCTTGGTCATATTGTTGCTACGAGCAAGCCAGTTGTCTTCTCTCGCGCAAAAGCGGGTCATGAGTGTCGTGAGTGCTGCCATAGATTTCGGCTTTTCTTGTCCATGGTGTCGGGCTAGCCACTCGTCACGGATATTGTGCTTGAAAGCTGCTAGGGCCTCAGCATCCGGACAGTCGACTATTTGATTTTTCTTTGTTAGGAACCGTGTCCAGAATTGCCTGGCCGATTCCTCTGGCTGCTGAATTACGTGACTTAGGTCATCAGCATCTGGGGGTCGCACATAAGTGCCCTGGAAATTGTCGAGGAATGCGGCTTCCAGGTCCTCCCAACAACTGATTGATCCTGTTGGCAAGCTGTTAAGCCAATGCCGAGCTGGTCCTTTAAGCTTGAGTGGGAGGTATTTGATGGCATGGAAATCATCGCCCCGGGCCATGTGGATATGAAGGAGATAATCCTCGACCCATACCGCAGGATCTGTTGTGCCATCATATGATTTGATGTTTATGGGTTTGAAACCCTCGGGGACTTGATGATCCATTATTTCGTCTGTGAAGCATAGTGGGTTTGCGGCGCCTCTGTACTGGGCTATATCATGACGTAGCTCCAATGAGCTTTGTCTACTGTGTTCGGCCCTGCCGAATTTTTTGCCGGCGTGACGGTTACCATCTCGAGCCGTGGGGCGCCCCCGCGATCCGTAGATCGATCTTGTTTGCCTTTCCTTGTCCTTCAACATATCTCGTAAGTCCGGCGCATATTCCCATGCCTTGGTACGGGGTGCGGCTTGAGTGGAGGGCCGAGAGGCCTCTCTATCGCGGCCACGAGGTGGCCAGTCGGCCGCATCAAGTGCTTCCTCCTCTAATCGGGGTAGCAACCTGCGCTTTGGGTAGCTCTTGGAGGGGCGTTCGAGTTTATGCTCTTCGGCCGCGAGGACTTCAGTCCATCTGTCGACTAGCAAATCTTGATCAGCTCTAAGCTGTTGCTGTTTTTTCTTAAGGCTTCTTGCCGTGGCCATAAGCCTACGTTGAAAACTCTCTTGCTCGACGGGATCCTCTGGCACGACGAATTCGTCGTCGTCGAGGCTTGCCTCGTCTTCGGAGGGAGGCATATAATTATCGTCCTCGACCTCTTTGTCTGCCGCTCTCTCATGAGGGCTGGTTTCTCCATCCTCCTGTGTTAAATCTTGCTGGAGGGGGTTTTCTTCGGCACTTTCCAGAGTATTATTATCTCCCGTGCTGGAATCACCGTATTTGTTTTGGCGGGATTTTGAGCGGCGCCGCTGACGCCGATGCTTAGGCTATTTCTTGGAGGGGTCGTGCTCCGCTGTTCCATCGTCATCTCCTTCTTTTGGGGTGTCCACCATGTATATGTCATATGACGAGGTGGCTTTCCAGGGCCTAGTAGGCGATGGTTCTTCATCATCTCCTTCATCGGCGTCCATACCGTCGATGTCTTCGGAGTCGAAGTCAAGCATGTCGGTTAAGTCGTCGACAGTGGCTACAAAGTGGGTGGTGGGTGGGTTTTGAATTTATTCATCGTCCGAATCCCAACCTTGCTGACCGTAGTCCGGCCAGGGCTCTCCTGATAAAGAGAGAGACTTCAGTGTCTTCAGAATATCGCCAAAAGGCGAGTGCTGAAAGATGTCCACGGCAGTAAACTCCATAATCGGCGCCCAATCGGATTCGATCGGCAGGGGCGCGGAGGGTTCGGAGTCCGGAGAGGAGTCCGGCTCCTTGGAGTCACGAGTCTCGCAGAGTGAGGGGCTGGTGTTCGGCTCGATCGCCGTTGGGATCGCAGCCCCCGAGGCGGCGTCCAACCACCCATCCTCGATCGGCGTAGTTGGCTCCGAATTAAGGGTCAAAGCCGATGCGGGTGCGGCCTCCAGGGCACTGTTCGACGGCAGAGCTAGATCATGCTCGTCGTGACAGTGCGGCATGCTCGGCAGTGGCTTGAGTCCGTCGAAGATAAAGTCCCCGCGGGTGTCAGCCGTGTAGTTTAAACTTCCAAATCTGACCTGACGGCCAGGGGCATAGCTTTCGATCTGCTCTAGATGGCCAAGTGAATTGGCCCGTAGTGCGAAGCCGCCGAAGACGAAGATCTGTCCAGGGAGGAAGGTCTCACCCTGGACTGCATCGCCATTGATGATCATAGGAGCCATCAAGCCTGACGGCGATGACACAGAGGAACTCTCAATGAAAGCACCAACGTCGGTGTCAAAACCGGAGGATCTCGGGTAGGGGGTCCCGAACTATGCGTCTAGGCCGGATGGTAATAGGAGGCAAGGGACACGAAGTTTTACCCAGGTTCGAGCCCTCTCGATGGAGGTAAAACCCTACGTCCTGCTTGATTAATATTGATGATATGGGTAGTACAAGAGTAGATCTACCACGAGATCGGAGAGGCTAAACCCTAGAAGCTAGCCTATGGTATGATTGTTGTCGTGTATGTTGTCCTACGGACTAAAACCCTCCGATTTATATAGACACCGGAGAGGGTTAGGGTCACACAAAGTCGGTTACAATGGTAGGAGATCTACATATCCGTATCGCCAAGCTTGCCTTCCACGCCAAGAAAAGTCCCTTCCGGACACGGGACGAAGTCTTCAATCTTTTATCTTCATAGTCCAGGCCGGCTGAAGGTATAGTCCGGCCATCCGGACACCCCCTAATCCAGGACTCCCTCAACCGGCATTGTGCAAATATGCTTTGAATTCTTCTTTAATTCCCACACGGTCCATAAAATTTTCTGACGACCATTCGCAAGGCCGTATTGGAGCGCCTCTTGGTGGATCCTCGTCAGCATCGCGCATAGCAATCCTGGGTCCTTGCTTCTTAGAGGAACCACCTTGGAACATCTTCCTAAGCATAATGTTTTTTTCTGAAAAATTCTGAAATTTTTAGTTACTTCAAACAAAAGTGAACCAACTTCAATAAAACTAATAGCAACTACTCCTACAAGTGCTTAGAGCCTATATCAAGCATTAGAACTACTTGGAACCATATAAATATGACATGCAAGCTCAAGAACATGGTCACCTATGCAGCACAAATTTGCAAAGAATAAAGCACTAGAACAAAAACTAATTGGACCAATGGAGGAGCCACATACCAAGGAACAATCTCCCCAAGCAGTTTTGCGAGAGGTGCTTTGAGCAAGGAGATCAAAAATCACAGCAAAAGTGGCCGGAACTCGTGCTTGAGTTGGTTTTTCGGGTTTGTGTGAGACAGAGGAAGAAGATGGGTGCTGGGATGAGTGGAGGAGGGCCACCATGGGCCCACGAGGCAGGGGGGCGCGCCCTAAGGGGGGGGGGGCGCCCTCCACCCTCGTGGCCAGGTGGCAGCTCCTCCCGCGGTAATTTTTGCACAGTAAATCCTCAAATATTCCTGAAAAATCATATTAAATTGGCATGGCATTCTGAGGACTTTTATTTTCGGGATATTTTTATATTGCACGGATAAGCCAGGAAACAGACAGAAAAAATACTATTTTTACTTTATTTCTACTAATTAACAGAAAGTATAGAGAGGGTACAGAAGTTTGTGCTTCTAGTTTCATCCATCTCATGCTCATCAAAAAGAATCCACTAACAAGGTTGATCAAGTCTTGTTAACAAACTCATTCCGATAATCATGAAACCGGAGAAATTTCGAATAACACTAAGTTACCTCAATGGGGATATGCACATCCCCAATAATAAGTATAACATATTTCTTTTTGACAGTAGGAAGAGGAAATTCAAAACCTCCAATTATAATCGATGGAATTTTTCCAATGGAGTTGATACTATGAACTTGAGGTTGTTTCCTCGGAAAGTATACCGTATGCTCATTACCATTAACATGAAAAGTGACATTTCCTTTGTTGCAATCAATAACAGCCCCTGCATGTCGGGGAAACTGATCCACGAACACCTATGGGGCCGGCGGACCGAGCCCCTTTCGGTTCGGCGGGGGGCGGAGATCACATGAAGAGCAGATCGAGGCGAAGCACACGAGCAGTTTACCCAGCTTCGGAGCTCTCCGGAGAGATAACACTCCTACTGCTGCTTGTTTGATTATCTTGTGTTCTTGCTCCAGAGAGAGAGCGTAGCGTTTTTCTGGGTTCCGAACCAGTCGAACCTCTCGAACCAGTCCAACCTCGCGAACCTCTCGAACCCCCCCTCTACATTGCGCATGGGCCTCCTTTTATACGCTAAAGGGGTCACCGACAGGTGGCAACGCAGAGAAGGGTACAAATGTAAAAAGTGAGGTGGTTGGTACGGTTACTTGTACAGTGCACCCTACCTAACCCTGACGGCAGGGGACAAGGGCATTAAATGCCCGTCTGAGTCGCCCAAACAGTGCAGAAAAGGACCGTCAGGGGCGCCACCGTTCGCCACGATGGCGATCTTGTCAGCTTCGCATGCCACTGCGCACCGCTGGCTGCACAGCCTCCCGCCACGCGCGCCTAGAGAGGCCCCCAGAGCGACACGTTGGTGGATGCGCTGGAGCGTGGGCACAGAGTGGCCGCCTGCCGCAGCAAGCGCCTTGCCGCTGCTGTTATCTTGTCGGGTCCGGAAGCTTGTCGCTCACCGGGCCTCGAGGTACCTTGGTTGGTCTTCCCGGCAAGCTCCTCTTGCCGGGGCCTTGTTGCCTTGCCGGAGCGCGTGGCGCGTCGCGGCAAGTTCCTTGGAGTGCCTTGGTTGGCCTTCCTGGCAAGCTCCTTTTGCCGGGGCCTTGTCTCCTGAGCTTAAATACTTTGTTCTTGAATGGCTCCAAGGGAACCACGGAGGATCTTGGCGTTTGCCCGGCAAGCCTTGCCGCGGGGTGCTGCAACTGCCCGTGCACAAGTTCGGGGTACTAGGGTACCCCTATTCTAGTACACCGACAGGAGCCCCCGGGCCTGGGCCAGACACGGTGCCGAGCGCTGTTGGGCCAGGCCCAAGACAGGGCACGGGCACATGCGGACTGGGCCACGCTGAATCTCGCTCCGTATCCAGCGCGCTCTCCCCTAATGGCACGCATTGAATGCGGCGTCGTGGGAGAGATCATGGGTGGTTCTTTATTCGGAAGGGCGAAACGTCCGCCCCGTCCCTCTTTATAAGCAGAGGAAACAGGGGCAGTTTGTTCCCCCTCGCTGGTTGCTACTACTCCATCTTCACGAACCTCCGCCGCTCCCCCCCTTCTTCTCGAAGCTGAGAGAGCAGCGCTCCGCCCCCCATTGCCACCAGCATCACCCACGCCGTCGACCTCCCCCACTACCTCCGCCATGGCTCCGAAAGCCGACAAGGGAAAGGGCATGAAGTCGGCCGAGGCGCAGCGGCTCGCGGCGCTGTGGAAGGAGCGGGCGATCTTCTCCCCCCAGCTCGGCGCTAAGGAGCTGAGGGAGTACTTCTACCTCTTTTGGGCGACGGAGACGCGGGCGCATCCGCGCACGAGGGTACTCCCGGCCGCTGCTTCGGAACTGGCTCCAAACGGGTACCCATTCTTCGCGCTGTTCTTCTATTGCGGGCTCTGCCCTCCCTTCTCGGAGTTCTTCTGCGATATCATGAACACCTATGGCTTCCGCCTCCTTGATTTCACCCCCAACGCCGTTCTGACCATGGCAGTTTTCGCACATTTGTGCGAAAACTTTGTCGGAGTCCACCCCAATGTTGCCCTTTTCCGCCACTTCTTCATACCTCGGGTAGAGAGAGGAGAGCCGCTTGCCGGAGGGATCGCCTGGATCTCGAGAGTCGGCAAGAAGGAGGCGTACTTGGAGGGTGAGCTCCGCAGCAAGTGGGAGGAGTGGAGAGCGGAGTGGTGTTGGATCATCGAGGAGAATCCGCAGCCCTTCACCGCCGTGCGCCAAGCCCCAATAGTGCGCGGCAATGACTGGAGCAACGTGGCCTCGGAAGACGAGAGACTGAAGATTGCCAACACTAGGATCCTTCGCCTCAGGCTTGCCGGGCTCACTGTAGGCGCTGTAGGCGCAGATTTCCTTCGCTGCCGCATTGCCCCCCTGCAGGAGAGGGGGAGGCCCGCCTGGGAATTCAAGAACTTGGTGGACATCATGAGGCTGCGGCCGGGCCTCAACTACAACTTCACCATCATGGAGCTGGATGCAATGCTCCTGGAGTTGTTCAAACGCGATCCCCAGCACCCATTCACGCTGGCGAGGGGCGTTGTTCCATTGTGCAATAATTCTTCGCTTGACGGGATCCGCGCCATGATGCCGTTGTGCGATTCACACAGAATCGTTCCAACTTGGCAAGTGCCTGCGGATGACGTCGTGCAAGCGTTCTTCGACAACTTGGAAGAAGTGCCGGTCCACGCCGACGAGCAGAAAAGCCTCACCCGTGACACCACCGATGAGGAGCTGCAGCGCATCGCCACTAGGGCGGAAGAGGTTGCGGCCGCAGCTGCTGCGGGCGCGTTCGGGTTCATTGTGGAGGAGGCGGAGGCGGCAGAGGCGGCAAACCTCGCCGAGCGCGCGGAGTTCATTGGCGAAGAAGAGCCTGCCGGCTCTGAAGCTGAGTCGAGCGAGGCCGGTGAGGAAGTGCCCGAGCCTTCAGAAAGCTTGCCGCAGGCGGAGCCCCCGGCCCCGCCAAGAAGGCGTCTTCGCAGGGCCGCGGACATAGCGGGGCGGCAGCCGGGTCAACAGCCACCGAGCCGTGCGACACCTCTACCGCGGCAAGCAATGTTGCCGCGGGAGCGCCTCACGCAGCAGCGGCAACTGGAGCGGGATCTTCCCGGACCCCCGCCACCGCCCCCGCCAAGTGGGCAAGGGATCCTACTCCTCCGCCTCGCCGCACCAGAGGGGAGCCGGACTTCGATCTTTCCGCGCTCAGCTCCGACGAGGAGGAAGAAGAGTAAGTTTCTTTGGTGCTCTTGTAGTTCTTCAATCTTGCTGTTTTTATCTTGTATCTGACTTGCTTCAATCTGAACTCCATTCTTTTCAGGACGCTGGCCCAGAGAGCGGCGAAGAGGGCCAAGGCCGCGGTGATTGTCATCGAAGATGACCCCACCATGTCAGCAGGGGGTGGGTCCGAGACCACCTTCACGGACCCGGCAACCACTCCTCAAAGCAGCCCCCAGTGCAGCCCCCAGCGTAAGTTCATAGTTAGCTTTCTGCTGTCGGGCGCGCATGAGTGCTTTTTCCTTTGTTGATATCTTGCTTGTTGATTTGTGTAGGAGCAGAGTAGCCACATCAGGAGCGCCCGGAAGCTGGTCCCGAAGTGCCATCTGCTTCGACTACGCCGCCAAGGGAGGAGTCCCCGGCAAGGGAGCGCTCTCCGGCAAGGGAGAACTCTCCGGCAAGGGGCAGCACCGTTGATCCTGCGGCGGCCGAGATCGCAGCTGCAGATCTTGGCACAGGTAATTCACTTGTCCAAAAACTTTCCCTTGGGTTCTTCTTCTTCTGATTTTCTTCTCTTGGATTTTTGATTGATTTTTCTCCCTTCTTTGTTCTTCAGACCCATCTGCTGCTGAGCCAATGGAGACAGAGGGCGCCGGCAAGGAGGGCGCGCATGGCAGCACTGACGACGCCGCCGCCAACGAAGAAGGGGCCGGTGTTGATGAGACCGCCGGCGAGGAGGCCGCCAAGGCTGCCGCCGCAGAAGCCGGCGAGGGGTCGGGCGATCGCACTGACGACCCTAAGGCCGCAGGAGCACCAGGCGCTGCACCGATCGCCGATCCCTCTGCCGCTGCTGTGGAGCCGGGCTCCAAGGAGCCCCAGCCCGGCGCCTACTTGAAGGCCGGTGACGATATCTTCATCAAGCTACCCTGGGCGTCGAGCTCCAGGGCGCCGGTCGAGGGGGAAACTTTCGATGGGGAAGTGCTTGCCTCCGTTGGACTGTCGTTGGTCGACGCGCCCAGCAGCAGCAGTGGCGAGCCTGAGGAGGAGCAGCTGCTGCGGAAGCTGCTATCACTCTACCACGCACGGCAAGCCAAGCTGGCTTCCCGGGAAGCGCTTGTCGCGAAGGCGGGAGTTGATATGGAGAAGCGCGCGGAGGATCTCTGGGGCCACAATCAAGAAGCTCTCCGGTCCCTGGCACAAGAGCGGGAGCGACTCGCCGAGGAGCGCACGGCCTTCCTTCTCGAGAAGGCCGAAGCCGAGGAGGAACAAAGGCTGGCCGCCGAGAAGCAGTCCGCGCGAGAAGGCGAATTGGTGCAGCGGAAGGCCAACCTCGACAGCTACGAGGAGGAGCTCGCCGAGCGCGAGCAGGCACTTGGCGGGGCGCTCAAGGAAGCAAAGGACGCTGCCGCAACCGCAGAGGCCACCAAGAAAGAGCTGGAGGAGAAGGTGGCGCAGCTGGAGGCCAACATCGGGAAGAGCGGCGAGGAGCTTGCCGCGCTCAAGCGTGAGCGTGAGAAGGATGCTGCCGCCCACGGTGAGCTGCAAGGTCTTCTCGCTGAGAGGGGCAAGGAGCTCAGCGCCGCCAAGGATTCCAATGCAGACCTGGAGTTGAAGCTGGCCACACTGACGCAGACGCTGAACGACGCCAAGGAGCGGGAGAAGACCTTGTCGGAGAAGGTCAAGACTGACAAAGTGCTGCTGGAGAGCATCGCAGTTACCTAGAACTCATTCAGAGATACTGTGGAGCACTGGACCGAGGGTCTGGTGAATATTTCCGCAGTCATCAACGAGTAGCTGGCGCAGCTGGGGATGGAGGACTTTGGGTATCCCTCCGACGAGAATCTCCAACCCAGCGCCAAGCTCAGCCTGTTCTTCAAGGGCGTGGGGACGGCACTCCAGCGGCTCCGGGAGAGGATCCCAAAGCAGCTGGCCGACGAGTCGCGCAAAATCTGCGCCGGGGTTCTCCAGAAGGTGCTGATGAAGGTGGCCTTCCGCAATCCAGGCCTCAGCTTCACCAACGTCCTCAAGTCCTTGCCGCCAGACGCCGATCGGGACACACTCAAGGCCCTTGTCGCACCCATTGTGGACAAGGTGAGCGAGATCAAGAGGGTTGAGGGCGATCACGTAGACTAGGCCGCCCATTTCTTCTTTTCCCTTGTCGCTGCTAATCATGTTATGAAAAACAGTCTGTTAGAGCTGCGACAAGTTATCTTGTAATATAACTTTATTTCTGTTATCAATTGCTATGTTATTTCCTCTACTAGATTCCTTCCTTTGTATGTTTTTACCCTACGCTTCTAGGGAACTTGTCGGCGCAGGCACCCGAGCCGCGAGCGCTGAGTGCGGAACGTCAGCAGCCTGCTGGCGGCGCCGCTTCCGACAAGAAACCTTGTCGCGACTAGATGCAACACACTTAAGTTGTTGAGCAGACTCGAAACAAAGTAAGGGCGCAACTAGCCACGAGTTGGTTCCTCCGCGCACAGGTTTTCCATACAAAGCAGGGTCGTTCGAGGAAGATAACTCAAAAATTTAAAAACTGATTGCTCAAACTTTGGCAACTTAGCTTTTCTGTCGTTTGCTTCCCGGCAAGGTAAAACTTTGCTTGAACGACGCCTGGTCCATACCACAATCTTCTCCTTCCCCCCCGGCAAACTTGTGTGCGAGGGAACCTTCTTTTCCTTTGTTGAAAAGAAGAAAGAAGAGAGAATAATAATATGGAGCCCTTCGCCTTGTTATTGCTTACCGGATGTAGGTGCTGCACAAAGTGTCAGATAGCGCATGCAAGAAAGAAACTAATGCATGAAATGGACAAGTTGTGCGGAGCACATGGGGTTTTACTTATGCACGGGATCTGCGCCCGGCTTTGTACAAAGGATTATATGCAACAGCGGCAAGACTTGTACAAAAGGTGGTTGCTGGAACGGCTTCCGGCAACCGTGCCCTATGGGAAAAACTTACGAAGATGTTCTATGTTCCAGGAGTTGCTCACCGGAATGCCATCTTCGGTCTCAAGGCGGACAGCGCCGGGCCTAGTGACTCGTTTCACCCGATAGGGGCCTTCCCACTTCAGCGTCAACTTGTTGGAATTCTTGGCGGACTGAACGCGCCGAAGAACAAGGTCGCCTTCCTCGAAGCTTCTGGCCTTAACTTTGCGGCTATGGTAGCGGCGCAAAGCTTGCTGGTATCGAGCAGCTCGTACAGCAGCCTGAAGACGATCTTCCTCAAGGAGCAGCGCGTCGTCTTGTCGCAGCTGTTCTTGCTCAAGCTCATCATAAGCGAGCACTCGAGGCGATCCGTATACGAGTTCCGTGGGGAGAACTGCCTCTGCTCCATAGACTAGAGCGAAAGGCGTCTGGCCAGTGGCTCGATTTGGCATCGTTCTGATCGACCAAAGAACCACCGGCAGCTCCTCGATCCAGTTTCTTCCACACTTGCGCAGCCTGTCGAAAGTTCTGGTCTTGAGCCCGCGCAGCACTTCAGCATTTGCCCTCTCTGCTTGACCATTGCTTCTCAGATGAGCAACAGAAGCGAAGCAGACCTTGGCGCCAAGGTCTTGGACGTACTGCATGAAGGTGCGGCTCGTGAATTGCGTGTCGTTGTCGGTGATGATCTTGTTAGGGATCCCGAAACGGCAAACAATTGACCTGAAGAACTTGACTGCTGACTGTGCTGTCACCTTCCTCACTGGCCGCACTTCCGGCCACTTTGTGAACTTGTCGATTGCGACGTACAAGTACTCAAAGCCCCCGACAGCTCGGGGAAAAGGGCCGAGGATATGGAGCCCCCAGACCGAAAATGGCCAGGATAAAGGGATCGTCTAGAGAGCTTGAGCTGGCTGGTGTATCTGTTTGGAGTGGAACTGACACACTTCACACTTTGTTACTTGTGTAGTTGCATCCTGGAGGGCTGTCGGCCAAAAGAAACCTTGCCGGAAAGCTTTGCCGGCAAGTGCTCTTGCGCCAATGTGGTGGCCACATATGCCTCCATGTATCTCTGCCAACAGCTTTTGTCCATCTTCCCGGCAAATACACTTCAATTTCACACTGTTGAGTCTTTTTCTGTACAGTATGCTATCGACAAACTGGTACATACTTGACTGCCGGGCTACTTTTTCCGCTTCTTCTTGCTCTTCGGGAAGTTCTCCTGTCTGAAGGAAATGGACAATCTGCTGTGCCCATGCTGGAGCTTGTGGCTCGACAACAAGGACTAAAGGCACATCTGCTGCTGCGGGAACATCCGCTTCTACGGTAAGGACTTGCGGCCCTGCCGGAGCTTGATGTTCCCCGGCAAGCTTGCCGGAGCAAAGCTTGTCGGGAGCGTATGCTTCAACGGAACAAACCATAAGGCTTGCCGGAGCAGACTGCCCCTCAGCATCCTTGGTGTTGATCTTGGGGACTTTCTTGGCGGCGGCTTCGGGGAGCTCTGCCGGAAGGTAGTCACCAGAAACCAACTTCCTCTTCTTGCTTTGTCCAGTTGATGGTGTTACAGATGGTTGAGTCAACTTGAGCACAAAGATCCCTGGTTCCACAGGTAACTTTAGTGCGGCGCACTTTGACAGGCCGTCAGCAATGTCATTCTGAGCTCTTGGGATATGCTCCATCTGTAGGCCGTCAAAGTGCTCTTCTAGCTTCCTCACTTCATCAACATATACTTCCATCAATGGACTCTGGTAGTTCTTGTTCACTTGGCGGACGACAAGCTGTGAGTCACCCCTGACAATGAGCTTCTTGATCCCAAGGTCTGCTGCGATTCTGAGACCGGCAAGCAATCCTTCATACTCTGCAGTATTGTTGGTTGCTTGCTCCTTGGGAAAGTGCATCTGGACTACGTACTTGAGGTGCTCTCCGGTGGGCGCGACAAGCAGCACGCCCGCACCGGCGCCTTGCAGCGAGAAGGCACCGTCATAGTACATCAGCCACTCTTTGCTTGACTCTTTGACGCGGATGCTCATCTCTGGAATTTCTTCATCTGGTGTTGGCGTCCATTCTGCTATGAACTCTGCCAATGCTCTGCTTTGGATAGTTGAAGTGCTCTCAAACTTGAGGCCAAAGCTTGACAGTTCCAGCGCCCACTCGACAATTCTGCCTGTCGCTTCTGGATTTTGCAGTATCCTCTTCAGCGGAAAGCGAGTGACGACTGTGATCTCATGTGCTTGGAAGTAATGGCGCAGCTTTCTCGAGGCCATGAGGAGGCCGCAAAGCAACTTCTGCACACCAGAGTACCTTGATCTAGCCCCCTGTAGAAGGGAACTGACAAAGTAAACTGGACGCTGCACCATTCTCTTCTGCATCTTATCATGCTCCTGTGCAGATCCATCTCTGTTGGGACCAGAGCTTGTCGGCGAAGCCCCCTGCTTGTCGCTGGATGCATCTGCCGTGGTTGCTGGCTCATCATCTGCCTCCCTCTCTGCAACTAACGCAACACTAACCACTTGATTGGTTGCTGCTATATACATCAGCAACTTCTCTTGCGGCTTAGGTGCGACAAGTGTTGGAGTGGAGGGCAGGTATCTCTTCAAGTCCTGCAGCGCAGCCTCCGCCTCCGGAGTCCATTTTATTGGACCTGCCTTTTTCAAAATTTTGAAAAATGGCAGGGCGCGCTCAGCAGATCTAGAGATAAACCTGCTGAGGGCGGCCATGCAACCGGCAAGCCTTCGTACATCCTTGACGCGCTTTGGTGCTTCGATCTGCTCAATGGCCTTGATCTTGTCAGGATTGGCTTCAATTCCCCGCTGAGACACGAAGAACCCGAGAAGCTTGCCGGAAGGGACTCCAAACACGCACTTCTTGGGGTTAAGATTGAGGTTGATCTTGCGCAGATTTGCAAATGTCTCGTCTAAATCTTGAATTAGGGTCGCCCTGCTCTTGCTCTTGACCACTATGTCATCCATGTAGGCTTCCACATTTCTGTGCATCTGCGGCTCAAAAGCGTGGTGGACTACCCTTGCGAATGTTGAACCAGCATTCTTCAAACCGAAAGGCATCCGTACGAAGCAGTACGTGCCACACGGGGTGATAAATGCGGTTTTCTGTTCATCCTCTTCTGCCATGAAGATCTGATGGTATCCTGAGTATGCATCAAGAAATGAAAGCAAATCACATCCGGCTGTGGAGTCAACAATCTGGTCAATGCGCGGCAAGGGAAATGGGTCTTTGGGACAAGCTTTATTAACATCAGTGAAGTCAATACAAAGCCTCCATTTCCCGTTGGCCTTGCGCACGACAACAGGATTGGCCAACCACGTGGGATGGAGCACTCCTCTGACAAGGCCTGCTGCTTCCAACTTCTTGATTTCTTCTGCGATGAATTCTTGGCGCTCCACTGCCTGTTTCCTGACTTTCTGCTTGACGGGCCGCGCATGAGGACAGACGGCAAGGTGGTGCTCAATTACTTTCCTGGGAACACTGGGGATATCAGACGGTTGCCACGCAAACACGTCGACATTCGCCCGCAGGAAAGCAACGAGCGCGCTTTCCTATTTGGGGTCAAGAGTGGCGCTGATGGTGAAGGTACCACCAGTGCCATCCTCCTTGGCGGACACCTTCTTGGTCTCAGGTGGAGCTGCCATTGCCTTCTTTCACTTGCCGGTGGAGCTCGATGGTGCGTCCTCGATGGTAGCGCAGCACTCCGAAGAGGTGCGCTTGCCGGAGTGGGCATCAGAGCTCTTGCCGGACTTGGTCTTCTTCTTCCCCCCAGGAGCTTCAGCGGCAAGTGTCTTGCGTTCTGCTGCGGCTGCTGCTTCCTGGTAGATCTTGTCGGCACAGATAAGAGCATCCTTCTTGTCACCAGGGACAGAGATGACACTTATCGGGCCTGGCATTTTCAGTATGTTGTACGCATAGTGAGAGGCTGCCATGAACTTGGCGAGTGCCGGACGGCCAAGGATTCCATTGTAAGGTAATGGAAAGTCAGCAACATCAAACATGACCCTCTCAGTCCTGAAGTTCAGCTCGCTGCCAAATGTTACCGGCAACGTGATCTTTCCCTTCGGCTTGCTCCTTCCCGGGTTGATTCCTTGAAATGTACCGGTCTCTTCGAGCTCGCTTTCAGGGATCTGGAGTTTCTGGAGCACCGCGGAGGAGATCAGGTTCAAGCAGGCCCCGCCGTCAACTAGCATCTTAGTGACCTTGAGGTTGCGGATTGTTGGTGAAACCAACATCGGCAAGCACCCGACCGCAGTTATGCGATCAGGGTGGTCCTCAATATCAAAGATGATAGGCGTGCTGGACCATTTCAGAGGCTTGCATGACTCGACAGGTGGTTCTACTGCATTAACTTCCCGCACGCACTGCTTGAGCTGACGGTGCGAGGTATGTAGAGAAGCACCACCGTCAATGCACAGGACCTCTGTGGCTTTCTGGAACTCCTGCTCATCAGTCTCCTCATCATCCATGTCTTCATCGTCGTTGTCATCTTCATCCTTGTCGCGGCTGCGAGGAGGTCTGTCTCCTTGCAGCTGCTTGGCTTTGCCGCGGCCTCCTCCTCGGCCGGGACGTTTCTTGCCGGATCCCCCAGCACCTTCCTGGGCCTTCTCCTTGTCGTGCCGCTCGTATTCAGCTTTCTGTTGCTCAACAAGTTGCTCGACTTTCCTACAGCTCTGGAGATCATGGCCCTTGGTGCGGTGGATCTTGCAATACTGCTTGTTGGTGCCGTCCTGCTTGTCGGCGACCGCCACCTCTGCGGCAACCTCCTTGCCGAAGTCACCAGCTTTGGCTTTCTTGGCGCCACCACCATTGCCGGACTGCTCAACAACTAGCACCTCTTTGCCTTTCCTCTTCCTGTTGTTCCGCCACCGGTTTTTCCTTGCCGGGGCAGCATCTTCACTGTCAGATCCTCCCGCTCCTACATTCTCTCCGGGGAGTCTCCTCCCTTCCTCAGCACGTGCACACTTGTCGGCCAGTGCATATAACTCACTGACGTCCCTGATCTTGCACATCGCCATTTCCTCCCGCATCCTGCGGTTTCGCACGTTCTGATGGAACGCGTTGATCACCGCGGCAGGGTGGACGTCTGGGATGTTGTGCTGCACACTGCTGAATCTCTGAATGTACTTGCGCAGGGGCTCTCCTTCATTCTGGGCGAGCAGATGAAGATCACTCTCCTGGCCATGAGGCTTGTGTCCTCCTGTGAAGGCGCCGACAAACTGATGGCACAGATCATCCCAAGAGGATATGGAGTTGTCCGGCAAGTGCATGAGCCAGGATCTGATGTTGGGCTTGAGCACCAGCGGGAAGTAGTTGGCAAGGATCTTGTCATCCCGTCCCCCGGCAGCCTGCACCGCTATGGTGTAGATGCTGAGGAACTCCGACGGATGCGTCTTGCCGTCGTACTTCTCCGGTACGTCTGGCTTGAAGTTCTTCGTGCTGGGCCACTGGACTTGCCGCAGCTCATGAGTGAACGCAGGGCAACCTACCGCATACGGCAGATCGCCTGGTTCCCCTGGCGCATGCATGTCGACAGAGGGCCCAGCGCGCTTGTCGGATTGACGTCGCGCTTCTCTTCGGCGCTCGATGCGAGTTCGAGCGTCTTCTTGCCGTCGATCATGAAGAACTTGGCGTTGATCGCGACGGGCTCGTGGATCCGACGATGCGGTGGAGCCGCTGTCGAGGTGGATCCGACGAGTCGGCGATCTTGGCCTTCGGGGTGGTGATTGCATGGTAGTTGCACCTCCACCCGTTCTGTCGCCACCGGCTCGCGCCCGGCAACCCTGCCGCGGCGGCGACACGCTCGGCCGCCATGGAGTGTCGCCGTTGGCGTAGCCGATGAGACTCTGAATGGTGGCCCTCCATTCGTCGATCTTGTTTGACGTCGGAGGGTAATCTAGGAGCAGTTGAGCTCGCGTCAAAGCTTCTGCTGGAGTGGTGGGTGGCAGTGGCGAACGGCGCGAGGAGCGGGACGTGCTCGAACTTCTAACTATGTTAGAAGGAGCAGTATCCCATCCAGGCGACCGTGCCCCGCTCGTGCCAGCACGCTGGTGTGCATGCTGGTCTTGAGTGCCCCGAGATCCACCAGCTTGGTCTTGGTCTATCATGCGCATGGCACTGCAAGTGCCATGACGCTGTTGGTCTTGCGCCTCCTGAGAGTGGCGCGGAACATGTACAATCGCCGAGGTTTGTGCAGCCTTGTCCTTGGACCTGGCAGCATCATAAGCTTCCTCGTCGAAGTCCATTCTTCCGCCGGCGTCCATTCCACCACCCGTTTGCTCCAACGGTGGCGGAAGTGACGTGGACGGAGTGGCTGCTGCCGAAGTCTTCTTCTTCTGTGGCATGTTGATGAAGGGAATGAAGATCTAGCTCGTGTGAACGCCGGATCAGGTTCACACAATCTCGACGCCCCCTACCTGGCGCGCCAAAGATGTCGGGGAAACTGATCCACGAACACCTATGGGGCCAGCGGACCGAGCCCCTTTCGGTTCGGCGGGGGGCGGAGATCACACAAAGAGCAGATCGAGGCGAAGCACACGAGTAGTTTACCCAGCTTCGGAGCTCTCCGGAGAGATAACACTCCTACTGCTACTTGTTTGATTATCTTGTGTTCTTGCTCCAGAGAGAGAGCGTAGCGTTTTTCTGGGTTCCGAACCAGTCAAACCTCTCGAACCAGTCCAACCTCGTGAACCTCTCGAACCCCCCTCTACGTTGCGCATGGGCCTCCTTTTATACGCTAAAGGGGTCACCGACAGGTGGCAACGCAGAGAAGGGTACAAATGTAAAAAGTGAGGTGGTTGGTACAGTTACTTGTACAGTGCACCCTACCTAACCCTGACGGCAGGGGACAAGGGCATTAAATGCCCGTCTGAGTCGCCCAAACAGTGCAGAAAAGGACCGTTAGGGGCGCCACCGTTCGCCACGATGGCGATCTTGTCAGCTTCGCATGCCACTGCGCACCGCTGGCTGCACAGCCTCCCGCCACGCGCGCCTGGAGAGGCCCCTAGAGCGACACGTTGGTGGATGCGCTAGAGCGTGGGCACAGAGTGGCCGCCTGCCGCGGCAAGCGCCTTGCCGCTGCTGTTATCTTGTCGGGTCCGGAAGCTTGTCGCTCACCGGGCCTCGAGGTACCTTCATTGGTCTTCCCGGCAAGCTCCTCTTGCCGGGGCCTTGTTGCCTTGCCGGAGCGCGTGGCGCGTCACGGCAAGTTCCTTGGAGTGCCTTGGTTGGCCTTCCCGGTAAGCTCCTCTTGCCGGGGCCTTGTCTCCTGAGCTTAAATACTTTGTTCTTGAATGGCTCCAAGGGAACCACGGAGGATCTTGGCGTTCGCCCGGCAAGCCTTGCCATGGGGTGCTGCAACTGCCCGTGCACAAGTTCGGGGTACTAGGGTACCCCTATTCTAGTACACCGACACTGCAGTATTAAGAAAAGGTCTTCCAAGAATAATAGACATACTATCATCCTCGAGAATATCAGGAATAACAAAGTCCGTTAAAATAGTAACGTTTGCAACCACAACAGGCACATCCTCACAGATACCGACAGGTATAGCAGTTGATTTATCAGTCATTTGCAAAGATATTTCAGTAGGTGTCAACATATTCAAGTCAAGTATACGATATAAAGAGAGAGGCATAACACTAACACCGGCTCCAAGATCATATAAAGCAGTTTTAATATAATTTCTTTTAATGGAGCAAGGTATAGTAGGTACTCTGGAGTCTCCAAGTTTCTTTGGTATTCCACCCTTAAAAGTATAATTAGCAAGCATGGTGGAAATTTCAGCTTCCGATATCTTTCTTTTATTAGTAATGATATCCTTCATATATTTAGCATAAGGATTTGTTTTGAGCACATCAGTTAATCGCATACGCAAAAAGATAGGCCTAATCATTTCAGCAAAGCGCTCAAAATCCTCATCATCCTTTTTCTTGGATGGTTTCGGAGGAAAAGGCATGGGTTTCTGAACCCAAGGTTCCCTTTCTTTACCATGTTTCCTAGCAACAAAGTCTCTTTTATCATAACGTTGATTCTTTGATTGTGGGTTATCAAGATCAACAGCAGGTTCAATTTCTACATCATTATCATTACTAGGTTGAGCATCATCATGAACATCATCATTAATATTTTCATTAGGTTCATGTTCATTACCAAATTGTGTTTCAGCATCAGACATAGAGATATCATTTGGATTATCAGGTGGTTCAGCAATAGGTTCACTAGAAGTTTTCACAGTTCTATTATTTTTCTTCTTCTTCTTCTTTTTAGAAGAACTAGCAACATCAATATTATTTCTTTGAGAATCTTGCTCTATTCTCTTAGGGTGGCCTTCAGGATACAAAGGTTAGTCCATTATAAAAGATATCAAGTATTTCAGGTTTCTTAAGAGGATGATCAGGCAAAGCATTAAGTAACTTGAGAAGCCTCCCCCAAGCTTGTGGGAGACTCTCTTTTTTAATTTGCACAAAGTTGTATATTTCCCTTAAAGCAACTTGTTTCTTATGAGAAGGGAAATATTTAGCAGAGAAGTAATAAATCATATCCTGGGGACTACGCACACAACCAGGATCAAGAGAATTAAACCATATCTTAGCATCACCCTTTAATGAGAACGGAAATATTTTGAGTATATAAAAGTAACGCGATCTCTCATCATTAGTAAACAGGACGGCTATATCATTTAACTTAGTAAGATGTGCCACAACAGTTTCAGATTCATAGCCATAAAATGGATCAGATTCAACCAAAGTAATTATATGAGGATCAACAGAGAATTCATAATCCTTACCAGGAACACATATAGGTGAAGTAGCAAAAGCAGGGTCGGGTTTCATTTTATCTCTAAGTGATTCTTTGTTCCATTTAACTAATAACCTCTTAAGCTCATATCTATCCCTGCAAGCTAAAATAGCTAAAGAAGATTATTTATCAAAAACATAACCCTCAGGAATAACAGGCATATTTTCATCATCACTATCATCATCGTATTCAGATTCAATAATTTCTTTTTCTCTAGCCCTAGCAATTTGTTCATCAAGAAATTCACCAAGGGGCACAGTAATATCAGGCATAGAAGTAGTTTCATCATAAGTATCACGCATAGCAGAAATGGCATCATCAATAACATGCGACATATAGGAACGAATAGCAGAAGCAGGTTTAGGTGTCGCTAGCTTACTCATAACAGAAGGTGAATCAAGTGCAGAGCTAGATGGTAGTTCCTTACCTCCCCTCGTAGTTGAGGGATAAATTGTTGTCTTAGCGTCTTTCAAGTTCTTCATAGTGTCCAGCCGATATAAATCCCAAGTGACTCAAAGAATAGAGATATGCTCCCCGACAATGACGCCAGAAATTAGTCTTGATAACCCACAAGTATAGGGGATCGCAACAGCTTTCGAGGGTAGAGTATTCAACCCAAAGTTATTGATTCGACACAAGGGGAGCCAAAGAATATTCTCAAGTATTAGCAGCTGAGTTGTCAATTCAACCACACCTGGAAACTTAGTATCTGCAGCAAAGTGTTTAGTAGCACAGTAATATGATAGTGGTGGTAGCAGCAACAAAAGTAAAGACAACAAAAGTAATGTTTTTGGTATTTTGTAGTGATTGTAACAGTAGCAGCGGGAAAGTAAATAAGCATAAACCAGTATATGGAAAACTCGTAGGCACCGGATCTGTGATGGATAATTATGCCGGATGCGGTTCATCATGTAACAGTCATAACATAGGGTGACACAGAACTAGCTCCAATTCATCAATGTAATGTAGGTATGTATTCCGTATATAGTCATACATGCTTATGGAAAAGAACTTGCATGACATCTTTTGTCCTACCCTCCCGTAGCAGTAGGGTCCTATCGGAAACTAAGGGATATTAAGGCCTCCTTTTAATAGACAACCGAAACAAAGCATTAGCACATAGTGAATACATGAACTCCTCAAACTATGGTCATCACCGGGTGTGGTCCCGATTATTGTCACTTCGGGGTTGCCGGATCATAACACATAGTAGGTGACTATAGACTTGCAAGATAGGATCAAGAACTCGCATATATTCATGAAAACATAATAGGTTCAGATCTGAAATCATAGCACTCGGGCCCTAGTGACAAGCATTAAGCATAGCAAAGTCATAGCAACATCAATCTCAGAACATAGTGGATACTAGGGATCAAACCCTAACAAAACTAACTCTATTACATGATAAATCTCATCCAACCCATCACCGTCCAGCAAGCCTGCAATGGAAGTACTCACGCACGGCGGTGAGCATCATGAAATTGGTGATGGAGGATGGTTGATGATGACGACGGCGACGAATCCCCGTCTCCGGAGCCCCGAACGGACTGCAGATCAGCCCTCCCGAGAGGTTTTAGGGCTTGGCGGCGGCTCCGTATCGTAAAACGCGATGATTTCTTCTCTGTGATTTGTTTCTCTCCGAAAGCAAATATATAGAGTTGGAGTTGGCATCAGAGGGCATCCAGGGGGCCCACGAGGTAGGGGGGTGCGCCCTAGAGGGGGGGGGCGCCCCCACCCTCATGGACAGGGTGTGGGCCCCCTGGTCTTCATCTTTGGCGAGGATTTTTTATTATTTTTTCTAAGATGTTCCGTGGAGTTTCAGGTCATTCCGAGAATATTTGTTTTCTGCACATAAAACAACATCATGGAAATTCTGCTGAAAACAGCGTCAGTCCGGGTTAGTTCCATTCAAATCATACAAGTTAGAGTCCAAAACAAGGGCAAAAGTGTTTGGAAAAGTAGATACGACGGAGACATATCACCTATTAACCGGAGGCCCAACCCAAATTGTTGTTTTCTTGCCTATTTCAATGTTTCGAAGAAAAGGAATATCAAACGGAGTCCAAATGGAATGAAACCTTCGGGAGAGTTATTTTAGGAACAGAAGCAATCCAGGAGACTTGGAGTAGACATCAGGGAAGCTTTGAGGAAGCCACGAGGCAGGGAGGCGCGCCCTACCCCCTGGGAGCGCCCCCACCCTTGTGGGCCGCTCGTGGCTCCCCTGACCGACTTCTTTCGCCTATATATGTCCATATACCCTAAAAACATCGGAGAACAAAATAGGTCGGGAGCTCCGCCGCCAGAAGCCTCTGTAGCCACCAAAAACCAATTGGGACCCTGTTCCGGCACCCTGTTGGAGGGGGAATCCCTCACCGGTGGCCATCTTCATCATCCTGGCGCTCTCCATGACAAGGAGGGAGTAGTTCACCCTTGGGGCTGAGGGTATGTACCGGTAGCTATGTGTTTGATCTCTCTCTCTCTCTCTCGTGTTCTTAAGGTGGTACGACCTTGATGTATCGCAAGCTTTGCTATTATAGTTGGAACTTATGATGTTTCTCCCCCTCTACTCTCTTGTAATGGATTGAGTTTTCCCCTTGAAGTTGTCTTATCGGATTGAGTCTTTAAGGATTTGAGAACACTTGATGTATTTCTTACATGTGCTTATCTATGGTGACAATGAGATATCACGTGATCCACTTGATGTATGTTTTGGTGATCAACTTGCAAGTTCCGTGACCTCGTGAACTTATGCATAGGGGTTGGCACACGTTTTCGTCTTGACTCTCCGGTAGAAACTTTGGGGCACTCTTTGAAGTTCTTTGTGTTGGTTGAATAGATGAATCTGAGATTGTGTGATGCATATCGTATAATCATACGCACGAATACTTGAGGTGACATTGGAGTATCTAGGTGACATTAGGGTTTTGGTTGATTTCTGTCTTAAGGTGTTATTCTAGTATGGACTCTATGATAGATTGAACGGAAAGAATAGCTTCGTGTTATTTTACTACGGACTCTTGAATAGATCGATCAGAAAGGATAACTTTGAGGTGGTTTCGTACCCTACCATAATCTCTTCGTTTGTTCTCCGCTATTAGTGACTTTGGAGTGACTATTTGTTGCATGTTGAGGGATAGTTATATGATCCAATTATGTTATTATTGTTGAGAGGACCTACACTAGTGAAAGTATGAACCCTAGGCCATGTTTCAACACATTGCAATACCGTTTGTGCTCACTTTTATCATTTGTTACCTTGCTGTTTTTATATTTTCATATTACAAAACCATTATCTGCTATCCATATTACACTTGTATCACCATCTCTTCGCTGAACTAGTGCACCTATACAATTTACCATTGTATTGGGTGTGTTGGGGACACAAGAGACTCTTTGTTATTTGGTTGCAAGGTTGCTTGAGAGAGACCATCTTCATCCTACGCCCCCCACGGATTGATAAACCTTAGGTCATCCACTTGAGGGAAATTTGCTACTGTCCTACAAACCTATGCACTTGGAGGCCCAACAACGTCTACAAGAAGAAGGTTGTGTAGTAGATATCACCGAGTCAAGACGTACTGGGGGAAGATGAAAGCCATCGATGTTGCAGTGAAGGGTCCACCCAAGGGCAAGGACCATCACACACCACAACATTATTTTGAGGACGTCTTAGAGGCTGCCCGCTTGATAGAGGGTCAATGTTCGAGAGGCATAATATTCGAATGAACTCTGCACGAATTGTAAAAGACAGTTTTTATAATCAGTCTATATTTTAGTTTTGCCTAAAGGCTCTTGTTACTCCTGTGCGGCCGGTTGTATATGATCTGAAAGTTTTCCAGTCGTCGGCTTCAGCCCCCTCGTAGGAAATACATGGGTGTTCGGAAAAGCATCTGATCACTCTTGACCCAACGTCTTGGTCCGTGAAGGAGGTGTTAGTGCGGCAAACCAGGCAACCGGACTATAGGGCATTAACACTTTCACTTAGCCATAGGAGTTTTATGGTGGGTCTATGATATAGCCCCTGGTGTGTACGCGGCTTATTCTCATACAATGCGTTTACATATTCGACCTGAAAGAGGTCCTTTGTGTGATACGGAGGGAATCGCGAAAGATTCCAATAAGTCATCGAGTGGTTGACCAGCTCTCGCCGCATCATGACAGTCAGTTTTCGGCCTTCTCTACTGAGGTGCTTAACCAGGTTAACCGGAAGCACGATCGCGGTTGTTCTCCCTTTACTACCCTAGCCGATAGAGCGGAATGTAGGGTAGCAAGCAGAGGAGCCGGGCAACCCAACTATTGACCCAAGACATGATTCAGAGCTGATGCATATAAGGCCAAACTCGCGACGCCGAAGTACGCTATAGAGCTGTTCGGACTTGTCGGCAACTCATTTGTTCCCATACCGAGCCCCTGGCAAGTTATGCCGAGGTGTATGTTTGAAACAACCATGGGGGCGAAACTCGGTTCTTTTAGAAAAGAGTGGATTATTTTTACTGGGATCTGAGTGATGTGCCAATCATTTATATAGATAACAAAGCCGTGCCCTAGGTATTTTACATGCCAAGGGTAGAAGGCTGAGGATAAAGGTAATTTACAGGCTCAAAATACTGAGTGTGGTCTACAAAAATTTATTTTGGACCTCTTGTCGCACGTCTACGTCGCCTGTGCTCGTTTAGGGTATTCCTTGACAGAAATGACTTTTGGATGAGTGTATGAATCCGAACTCCGATAAAGTCAGTGGGTGACCAGCCTTTGAGCCATCTGTAGAAAAGGTAGTAAAAAATAAGATAGTTAGAAAAACAATAGAGTTTATGGGAGTGCTTGTAGGCCCATCCTTATTGTGCTTCCGCTGATGCCCAGGGTATTTGAAGTGCATAATTATGTATGCGTGGTGCCAACTTCACAGGCATATTAGGCGAGCGACGGAAGGTGAATTGCTAGTCCAGTATGGACATTGACCGGTCGCGTTGAACGGAGACCGGCGGTGCCATCGCCAATGAGGTATGCAGTGAGGTGAGGCCGCTTTGTAGTTCGGCCGGGGTATCCATAGTATGGTCCTCTATATGGGGGGGGGGGTTCCAGTGCATTCACC
Source organism: Triticum dicoccoides (assembly GCF_002162155.2). Taxonomy (NCBI): domain Eukaryota; kingdom Viridiplantae; phylum Streptophyta; class Magnoliopsida; order Poales; family Poaceae; genus Triticum; species Triticum dicoccoides. The sequence continues at coordinate 566,235,140 of NC_041386.1, forward strand.
TCTAGGGGTGTATGTGACATATGTCATGTTTATTATTTTTACTTCGAGAGGAAACTGCTTCTGTCCCCCGGTATTCGGTTGAAGTGTCTCTTCGCCGTTGCTATCGTCGGGCGGCTTTTTCCCCTTGTGTTCGGCATTTAACTTGCTGGCCTGTTTGAGAACCCAGCATCTTCTGTTGGTGTGATTAGCTGGTTTGTTGGGGTGGCCATGAATCTGGCAGGGCCTATCCAATATTTTGTCTAAATTGGATGGTCTGTCCCTATTTGCCGTGAAAGGCTTTTTCGTTGGCCAGGTCCGGGGCCGCTGAATCCAGCATTGACCGTTGTGTCATCTGTTTCCTCATTGTTATTGCGGTGCTTGCTTTTATTGCATGGTCACTGGTGCTATTGCTTCTACGAGCGAGCCAGCTGTCTTCTCCCGCACAAAAGCGGGTCATCAGAGCCGTAAGGGCTGGCATGGATTTTGGTTTTTCCTGACCGAGGTGGCGGGCCAGCCACTCATCCCATACGTTGTGCTTGAAGGCCGCTAGGGCTTATGCGTCCGGACAGTCTACAATTTGGTTCTTTTTAACTAAGAACCTAGTCTAGAGCTTCCTGGCAGACTCCCCGGACTGCTGGACAATGTGACTTAAATCATCGGCATCCGGTGGCCGAATATATGTACCTTGAAAGTTGTCGCAGAAGGCGTCTTCCAGATCTTCCCAGCTGCCAATCGAGCTTTTAGGCAGGCTGTTTAACCAATGTCGAGCTGGTCCTTTGAGTTTTAACGGGAGGTATTTGATGGCATGGAGATCGTCTCCACGAGCCATATGGATGTGGAGAAGGAAATCTTTGATCCACACCGTGGGATCTGTTGTTCCATCATATGATTCGATATTTATGGGTTTAAACCCTTCTGGGAATTCATGATCCATTACTTCGTCGGTGAAGCAAAGGGGGTGTGCGGCACCTCTGTACCAGGCCACGATGCGATGTGTCTCTGATGGGGTTCGTCTGCGATTTTCGGCCCGGGCATGACTGGGTTCGGCACGTCCGGATAGATAGCCGTCGTCGCGTGTTGAGGTGCGTCCTCGCGATCTGTAGATCGATCTGGTATGACCTGCTTTGTTGTGCGGGTCCTGCTGGGGGCCATTTTTATAATCCTGAGCTGTTTTATATTTATTTTGAAGCTTCGGTGGTATAGGCCGCTGTTCGGCTTGAATTGTTGCTTCCTCCCGACCACGTGGTCTTCTGCTAGTCGTATTGCGCGAGGGGGGTACGGACTTCAGTGCATCCTCATCGAACTGAGGTAGCAATTTGCGCTTCAGGTAACTCTTGGCTAGGCGTTTGAGGTTGTATTCTTCGGCTGCTAGGACATCAGTCCATCTGTTGTTAAGTAGATCTTGGTCAGCTTGAAGCTGCTGCTGTTTCTTTTTCAGGCTCCTTGCAGTGGATATTAGCCTGTGCTTGAAACACTACTGCTCTAGAGGTTCCTCGGGCATGATGAAATCCTTGTCGTCGAGCTTACCTCATCTTCGGAGAGCGGGAGGTAATTATCGTCCTCTAAGTCGTCATTTATGGCCTGTTCGCTAGGGCTGATTTGCCCATTTTCCCGTTCCTCCTGTTCGGAGGTTACCTCAATGGGGTCTTCATTGTTTTCGACATCGTCCGGAGTATTATTTTCTTTGGTGCTAGTATTGATGTCTTTTGAACGACGTGACTTAGAGTGGCACCGAGGACGCCGGAGTTTGTGCTGTGTCTCAGGAGTTTTATTCTCAACTGGGTTTTCTTTGTCATCGTCGTTGGCTACTTTGTGTGTATCCACTATGTACACATCGTACGAAGAAGTGGTCGTCGATTGTCCAGTGAATAGCGGGTTTTGGCCCTGCTCCTCGTCAGCATCGTCGTCCATACCGTCGATGTCTTTGGAGCCGTAATCAAGTATGTCGGTTAAGTCCTCGACTGTGGCTATGAAGTGGGTGGCGGGTGGGAAGCGAGATTCTCCATCATCAACCCCTAGTTCGAACCGAACATAGTTCGGCTATGAGTCCCCCGCCAAGGACATGTTCTTTAATGAGTTTAGCATATCGCCCAAAGGCGAATGCTGGAAGATGTCTGCGGTGCTGAATTCGAAGATCGATAAACGATCAAGTTCGGCGTCTGTGGGCTCACATGGTTCGGAACTTATGGCCGGAGACAAGTCCGGAGTTCCGGTGGCTTAGGTATCGTGTGAGATTAAATCCATGTGCGGCTCCAACGCCGGGGAATCTGTGGCCTCCGTGGCGGGGTTGAGCTTCCCCCCTTGGATAGCACAGTATGCTTCGGATCTAAGGCCAGAGCGGTTATAGGAGCTATCTCCTGAATGCGGTCCGATGACAGATTTAGGTCATGTTCAACGAGGTGACCAGGAGCGGTCGCCGCGGTCTCAAATTCGGCGAAGATCAAATCTCCATGGATGTCCGCGACGTAGTTCAAGCTCCCAAATCTGACCTGATGGCCAGGGGCGTAGCTATCGATCTGCTCTAGATGGCCAAACGAGTTGGCCCACAGTGTGAAGCCACCGAACACAAAGATTTGTCCAGGGAGGAAAGTTTCTCCTTGGACAGCATCATTGTTGACGATTGAAGGAGACATCAAACCTTTTGAGGACGGCATAGTGGAACTCTCAATGAAAGCACCAATGTCGGTGTCAAAACCGGCGGATCTCGGGTAGGGGGTCTCGAACTGTGCGTCTAAGGTCGATGGTAACATGAGACAAGGGACACGATGTTTACGCAGGTTCGGGCCCTCTCTATGGAGGTAATATCCTACGTCCTACTTGATTGATCTTGATGAATATGAGTATTACAAGAGTTGATCTACCACAAGATCGAGATGGCTAAACCCTAGAGGTCTAGCTTGTATGGCTATGGTAATGTATGTCTCTCTCTCCGGACTAAGTCCTCTGGTTTATATAGACACCGGGGGGATATAGGGTTACACAAGGTCGATTACAAAGAAAGGAATCTACATATTTGTTCGCCAAGCTTGCCTTCCACGCCAAGGAGAGTCCCATCCGGACACGGGTGTAGTCTTTGGTCTTCGTGTTCTTCACAACCCATCAGTCCGGCCCATGGCTAATAGGCCGGACGCCCGAGGACCCCTTAGTCCAGGACTCCCTCAGCCGGCCCTCCCCCTCCTCCACTCCTTTATATACGGGGGAGGGGGCACCCCATAGACACACAAGTTGATCATGGTCTTAGCCGTGTACAGTGCCCCCCTCCACCATAATCCACGTCGGTCATATCGTCGTAGTGCTTAGGTGAAGCCCTGCGCCGGTAGATTCATCATCACTGTCATCACACCGTCATGCCGACGAAGCTCTCCCTCGACAATCAGCTGGATCGAGAGTTCGTGGGACGTCACTCAGCTGAACGTGTGCAGATCACGGAGGTACCGTACTTTCGGTACTAGGATCGGTCGGATCGTGAAGACGTACGACTACATCAACCGCGTTGTCATAATGCTTCCGCTTACGGTCTACGAGGGTACATGGACAACACTCTTCCCTCTCGTAGCTATGCATCACCATAATAGATCTTGCATGTTCGTAGGATTTTTTTTTGAAATTACTGCGTTCCCCAACATTATCTATGAATAATATTTGATTCTTCTCTGAATCTTATATGCATGATTTGATATCTTTGCAAGTCTCTTCGAATTATCAGTTTGGTTTGGCCTACTAGATTGATCTTTCTTGCAATGGGAGAAGTGCTTAGCTTTGGGTTCAATCTTGCAGTGCTCGATCCCAGTGACAAAAAGGGAACCGACACGTATTGTATTGTTGCCATCGAGGATAAAAAGATGGGGTTTATATCATGTTGCTTGCATTTATCCCTCTACATCATGTCATCTTGCCTAATGCATTACTCTGTTTTTATGAACTTAACACTCTAGATGCATGCTGGATAGCGGTCGATGCGTGGAGTAATAGTAGTAGATGCAGAATCGTTTCGGTCTACTTGACACGGACGTGATGCCTATGTTCATGATCATGGCTAGATATCATCATAACTATGCGCTTTTCTATCAATTGCTCGGCAGTAATTTGTTCACCCACCATAATATATGCTATCTTGAGAGAAGCCACTAGTGAAACCTATGGCCCCGGGTCTTCTTTACATCATATAAGTTTCCAATCTACAATTCTAGTTTACTATTTTTTTAATCTTTACTTTCCAATCTATACAGCAAAAATACCAAAAATATTTATCTTATTATCTTTATCAGATCTCACTTTTGTAAGTGACCGTGAAGGGATTGACAACCCCTTTATCGCGTTGGTTGCGAGGTTCTTGTTTGTTTGTGCAAGTACTAGGCGACTTGCGTGTAGTCTCCTACTGGATTAATACCTTGGTTCTTAAAAACGGAGGGAAATACTTACGATACTTTGCTGCATCACCCTTTCCTCTTCAAGGGAAAACCAACGCATGCTCAAGAGGTAGCAAGAAGGATTTCTGGCGCCATTGCCGAGGAGATCTATGCCAAGTCAAGATACCAAGTACCCATCACAAACTTTTATCCCTCGCATTACATTATTTGCCATTTGCCTCTTGTTTTCCTTTCCCCCACTTCACCCTTGCCGTTTTATTCGCCTCTTTTCTATTCGCCCTTTTTCCGTTCGCCTTCTTTTGCTTACCTCTTGTGTGACTGTTTGTTGGATTGATTCTTTGTCACGATGGCTCAAGATAATACTAAATTATGTGACTTTTCCAATACCAACAATAACGATTTTATTAGCACTCTGATTGCTCCTCTTATCGATGCTGAACCTTGTGAAATTAATACTGCTTTGCTAAATCTTGTCATGAAAGATCAATTTGCTGGCCTTCCTAGTGAAGATGCCGCTACCCATCTAAACAACTTTATTAATTTATGTGATATGCAAAAGAAGAAATATGTGGATAATGATATTGTTAAATTGAAGCTATTTTCATTTTCGCTTAGAGATCGTGCTAAAACTTGGTTCTCTTCTTTGCCTAAAAATAGTATCGATTCATGGAATAAGTGCAAAGATGCTTTTATCTCTAAGTATTTTCCTCCCATTAAGATCATCTGTCTTAGAAACGATATTATGAACTTTGAGCAACTTGATCATGAGCATGTTGCACAAGCTTGGGAGAGGACGAAATTAATGATACGTAATTGCCCTACACATGGTTTGAATTTATGGATGATTATACATAATTTTTATGTTGGATTGAATTTTGCTTCTGGAAATCTTTTAAATTCGGCCACGGGAGGCACTTTTATGGAAATCACTTTAGGAGAAGCTACTAAACTCCAAGATAATATTATGGTTAATTATTCTCAATGGCTCACCGAATGATCTACTAATAAAAAAGTTCATGCGATTGAAGACATTAATGTTTTGAGTGGAAAGATGGATCAACTTATGAAATTGTTTGCTAATAAGAGTGCTTCTTCTGATCCTAATGATATGCCTTTTTCCACTTTGATTGAGAATAATAATGAATCTATGGGTGTGAATTTTGTTGGTAGGAACAATTTTGGTAACAACGCGTATAGATGAAATTTTAATTCTAGGCCGTTTCCTAGTAATTCCTCTAATAATTATGGTAATTCCTACAACAACCCTTATGGAAATTTTAATAAGATGCCCTCTGATTTTGAGACTAGTGTTAAATAATTTATGAATTCGCAAAAGAATTTCAATGCTTTGCTTGAAGAAAAATTGCTTAAGATTGATGAGTTGGCTAGGAACATGGATAGAATTTCTCTTGATGTTGATTCTTTGAAACTTAGATATATTCCACCTAAGCACGATATCAATGAGTCTCTCAAAGCCATGAGAATTTTCGTTGATGAGTGCAAAGAAAGAACCGCTAGGATGCGTGCTAAAAAAGATTGCTTTGTGAAGGCGTGTTCTTCTAGTTTTCATGATAATAATGATGAAGATCTAAAAGTTATTGGTGTGTCTCCTATTAAATCCTTGTTTGCCAATATGAATCTTAATAAATATGGGACTGGAGATGAGTCAACTCTAGTTAGAAGGCGTCCCAATGATTCAGAATTTTTAGATCTTGATGCAAAAATTGGTAAAAGTGGGATTGAAGAGGTCAAAACTTTACATAGCAATGAACCCACTATTTTGGATTTCAATAAATTTAATTATGATAATTTCTCTTTGATAGATTGTATTTCCTTGTTGCAATCCATGCTAAATTCTCCTCATGCTTATGATCAAAACAAAGCTTTTACTAAACATATCGTTGATGCTTTAATGCAATACCATGAAGAAAAACTTGAATTAGAAGTTTCTGTTCCTGGAAAACTTTATGATGAGTGGGAACCTACTATTAAAATTAAGATTAAAGATCATGAATGCTATGCTTTATGTGATTTGGGTGCTAGTGTTTCCACGATTGCAAAAACTTTGTGTGATGTGTTACGTTTCTGTGAATTTGATGATTGTTATTTAAATTTGCATCTTGCGGATTCCACCATTAAGAAACCTATGGGAAGGATTAATGATATTCTTATTTTTGCAAATAGGAATTATGTGTCCGTATATTTCATTGTTCTTGATATAGATTTTAATCCTACATGTCCTATTATTCTTGGTAGACCTTTCGTTACAATGATTGGTGCAATTATTGACATGAAAGAAGGAAATATTAGATTCCAATTTCCGTTAAGAAAAGGCATGGAATACTTTCCTAGAAACAAAATTAAATTTACTTATGAATCTATTATGAGATCCACTATGGATTGCATTCCAAAGATGACAATACCTAGATCTATTCTTGTTTTTATGCCTAGCTAGGGGCGTTAAAGGATAGCGCTTGTTGGGAGGCAACCCAATTTTATTTTTGTTCCTTGCTTTTTGTTCCTGTTTAGTAATAAATAACTCATCTATCTTCTGTTATGATTGTGTTTTTATGTTTTAATTAGTGCTTGTGCCAAGTAAAGCCTTTAGGATCTTCTTGGATGATTGTTATTTGATCTTGCTGAAAAAACCTAGAAAGTATGCGCTCACGAGAATAATTTTCGTTTTTAACCAGGGAGCGATAAAATACTGATTCCAACTGCACTAGATCAATATACAAAGGGTCGCGCTATTCGTCACCCCGGGCGAGGAATAGTTATTGTTCACCCCTCTTTATTTTGACGTCAATGCACCGTATTTTTAGGTTTCATAAATTTTGTCTTATTTTATACGTAAAAAGAGAACGTAAGAAAATATATACTCGCCACAAAAAATATTTTATGTTACTAAAGTTAAAGACGTAAAAACATACATAAAATGCGATATTTCTGGTCTTATAAGCTATTTTTTTGTTTTCTTATACCAAATTTTACATAGTTAATCAATATGAATGTAACTATTTGTATTCCAAACGTAACTTATTTATGAAGCGATCGTAAGATTATCTCGGGTGAAGAATAACTTATTCTTCAACCTGGGTGATGAATAGTATTACTATTAGTTAGGACGTCCTAATTTCTCAGGATTTTTGGAGTTACATAAGTATTCGAAACCTGCAGATTACTAAAGAGTGTTCTATTTTGACAGATTCTGTTTCTCGTGTGTTGTTTGTTTATTTTGATGAATCTATGGCTAGTATCAGGGGGTATGAACCATAGAGACATTGGAATACAGTAGGTTTAACAGCAAAATAAAATAAAGAATGAGTTTATTACAATACCTTAAGGTGGTGATTTGTTTTCTTATACTAACGGAGCTCATGAGATTTTCTTTTGAGTTTTGTGTTGTGAAGTTTTCAAGTTTTTGGGTAAAGATTTGATGGATTTCGGAACAAGGAGTGGCAAGAGCCTAAGCTTGGGGATGCCCAAGGCACCCCAAGGTAAAATTCAGGGACAACCAAAAGCCTAAGCTTGGGGATGCCCCGGAAGGCATCTCCTCTTTCTTCTTCATCTATCGGTAACTTCACTTGAGGCTATATTTTTATCACCACATGATATGTGTTTTGCTTGGAGCGTCTTGTATGATTTTGAGTCTTTTCTTTTTAGTTTACCACAATCGTCCTTGCTGTACACACCTTTTGGGAGAGACACACATGAATCGGAATTTATTAGAATACTCTATGTGCTTCGCTTATATCTTTTGAGCTAGATAATTTTGCTCTAGTGCTTCACTTATATCTTTTTAGAGCATGGTGGTGGTTTTATTTTATAGAAATTATTGATCTCTCATGCTTCACCTATATTATTTACTTATATTATTTTGAGAGTCTATTAGAACAACATGGTAATTTGCTTTGGTTATGAAATTAGTCCTAATATGATAGGCATCCAAGATGGGTATAATAAAAACTTTCATATAGAGTGCATTAAATGTTATGAGAAGCTTGATACTTAATAGTTGTTTTGAGATATAAAGATGGTAATATTAGAGTTGTGCTAGTTGAGTAATTGTGGAATTGAGAAATACTTGTGTTGAAGTTGGCAAGTCCCGTAGCATGCATGTATGGTAAAAGTTGTGTGACAAATTTGAAGCATGGGGGTGTTCTTTGATTGATTTCCTTATGAGTGGCGGTCAGGGACGAGCGATGGTCTTTTCCTACCAATCTATCCCCCTAGGAGCATGCGTGTAGTGCTTGGTTTTGATGACTTGTAGATTTTTGCAATAAGTATGTGAGTTCTTTATGACTAATGTCGAGTCCACGGATTATACGCACTCTCACACTTTCACCATTGCTAGCCTCTTTGGTACCGTGCATTGCCCTTTCTCACCTCGAGAGTTGGTGCAAACTTCGCCGGTGCATCCAAACCCCATGATATGACACGCTCTATCACACATAAGCCTCCTTATATCTTCCTCAAAACAGCCACCATACCTACCTATTATGGCATTTCCATAGCCATTCCGAGATATATTGCCATGCAACTTTGCACCGTTCCGTTTATTATGACACGCTCCATCATTGTCATATTACGTTGCATGATCATGTAGATGCAATCGTATTAGTGGCAAAGCCACCTTCATAATTCTTCCATATATGTCACTCTTGATTCATTGCATGTCCCGGTAAACCACTGGAGGCATTCACATAGAGTCATATTTTGTTCTAAGTATCAAGTTGTAATTCTTGAGTTGTAAGTAAATAAAAGTGTGATGATTTTCATTATTAGAGAATTGTTCCATGTGAGGAAAGTTCTTTGAAGAAAAAGAAAAAGAAAAAGAGAGAGGTCATAAAAAAGAAAGAGGCCCAAAAAAATAAAAAAAATGAGAGAAAAAGAGAGAAGGGGCAATGTTACTATCCTTTTTCCACACTTGTGCTTCAAAGTAGCACCATGATATTCATGATAGAGTCTCTTATGTTGTCACTTTCATATACTAGTGGGATTTTTTCATTATAGAACTTGGCTTGTATATTCGAATAATGGGCTTCCTCAAAATGCCCTAGGTCTTCGTGAGCAAGCAAGTTGGATGCACACCCACTTAGTTTCTTTTGTTGAGCTTTCATATATTTATAGCTCTACTGTATCCGTTGCATGGCAATCCCTACTCCTTGCATTTACATCAATTGATGGGCATCCCCATAGCCCGTCGATTTGTCGCATCAATGTGAGACTTTCTCCCTTTTTGTCTTCTCGCACAACCTCCACATTATATTCTATTCCACACATAGTGCTATGTCCATGGCTCGCGCTCATATATTGCGTGAAAGTTGAAAGAGTTTGAAAAGGCTAAAGTATGAAACAATTACTTGGCTCGTCATCGGGGTTGTGCATGATGGGAGCATTTTGTGTGACAAAAATGAAGCATGGCCAAAGTATATGATTTTGTAGGGATAAGCTTTCTTTGGCTATGTTATTTTGATAAGACATGATTGCTTGGTTAGCATTTCTTGAAGTATTATTATTTTTATGTCAATATTAAACTTTTATCTAGAATCTTTCGGAACTAAACATTCATGCCGCAATAAAGAGAAATACATTAAAAATTATGTTAAGTAGCATTCCACATCAAAAATTCTGTTTTTATCATTTACCTACTCGAGGACGAGCAGGAATTAAGCTCGGGGATGCTTGATACATCTCCAATGTATCTATATTTTTTTATTGTTCCATGCTATTATATCATCTGTTTGGATGTTTAATGGACTTTATTATGCACTTTTAGATTATTTTTGGGACTAACCTATTAACCAAAGGCCCAGTGCAAATTGCTGTTTTTTGCCTGTTTTAGAGTTTCGCAGAAAAGGAATATCAAACGGAATCCAAACGGAATGAAACCTTCGTCAGGATCTTTTTTGGAACAAACGCAATCTAGGAGACTTGGAGTGGACGTCAAGGAAGTAGCGAGGCAGCCATGAGGTAGGCCGGCGCGCCCCCACCCTCGCGGGCCCCTTGCAGCTCCACCGACCTACTTCTTTCGCCTATACATACTGTTATACCCTAAAAACATCCAGGGGAGCCACGAAACCACTTTTCCACTGCCGCAACCTTCTGTACCCATGAGATCCCATCTGGGGACCTTTTCCAGTGATTTGCTGGAGGGGGATTAGATCATGGAGGGCTTCTACATCAACACCATAGCCTCTCCGATGATGTGTGAGTAGTTTACTTCAGACCTTCGGGTCCATAGTTATTAGCTAGATGGCTTCTTCTCTCTCTTTGGATCTCAATACAAAGTTCTCCTCGATGTTCTTGGAGATCTATTCGATGTAATTCTTTTTGCAGTGTGTTTGCCGAGATCCGATGAATTGTGGGTTTATGATTAAGATTGTCTATGAACAATATTTGATTCTTCTCTGAATTCTTATATGCATAATTTGATATCTTTGCAAGTCTCTTCGAATTATCAGTTTGGTTTGGCCTACTAGATTGATCTTTCTTGCAATGGGAGAAGTGCTTAACTTTGGGTTCAATCTTGCGGTGCTCGATCCAAGTAACAGAAAGGGAACCGATATGTATTGTATTGTTGCCATCGAGGATAAAAAGATGGGGTTTATATCATATTGCTTGAGTTTATCCCTCTACATCATGCCATCTTGCCTAATGCGTTACCCCGTTCTTATGAACTTAATACTCTAGATGCATGCTGGATAGCGGCCGATGTGTGGAATAATAGTAGTAGATGCAGAATCGTTTCGGTCTACTTGGCACGGACGTGATGCCTATGTTCATGATCATGGCTAGATATCATCATAATTATGCGCTTTTCTATCAATTGCTCGATAGTAATTTGTTCACCCACCGTAATATATGCTATCTTGAGAGAAGCCACTAGTGAAACCTATGGCCCCCGGGTCTACTTTACACCATATAAGTTTCCGATCTACAATTCTAGTTTACTATTTTTTTAATATTTACTTTCCAATCTATATAGCAAAAATACCAAAAATATTTATCTTATTATCTTTATCAGATCTCACTTTTGTAAGTGACCGTGAAGGGATTGACAACCCCTTTATCGTGTTGGTTGCGAGGTTCTTGTTTATTTGTGCAGGTACTAGGCGACTTGCATGTAGTCTCCTACTGGATTGATACCTTGGTTCATGAAAACTAAGGGAAATACTTACGCTACTTTGCTGCATCACCCTTTCCTCTTCAATGGAAAACCAACACATGCTCAAGAGGTAGCAAGAAGGATTTCTGGCGCCGTATAAAGTTGTATATGATGCAACAAGAAGGTTTTGTCAATCCTAAATGTGCTAACAAATTGTGCAAGCTCCAGCGATCCATCTATGGACTGGTGCAAGCATCTCGGAGTTGGAATAGATACTTTGATAAAGTGATCAAAGCAGATAGTTTTATACAGTCTTGCGGTGAAGACTGTATTTACAAGAAAGTGAGTGGGAGCACTACAGCCTTCCTGATAAATATATGTGAATGACATATTGTTGATCAGAAATGATGTAGAACTTTCTGGAAAGCATAAAGGAGAATTTGAAAGGAGTTTTTCAAAGAAAGAATTACTTGTAAAGCTACTTACATATTGAGCATCAAGATCTATAGAGATAGATCAAGACGCTTGATATATTTTCAATGAGTACATGCCTTGACAAGATTTTGAAGTAGTTCAAAATGGAAAAGTCAAAGAAAGGGTTCTTGCCTGTGTTATAAGGTGTGAAATTCAGTAAGGACTCAAAACCCGACCACGGCAAAAAATAGAAAGAGAATGAAAAGTCATTCCCTATGCCTCAGTCATAGGTTCTATAAAGTATGATATGCTGTGTACCAGACCTATTGTATACCTTAGCATGATTTTGGCAAGGGAGTACAATAGTGATCTAGGAGTAGATCACTGGACAACAGTCAAAATTATCCTTAGAGGACTAATGAAATATTTCTCGGTTATGGAGGTGATAAAAGAGTTCGTCGTAAAGAGTTACGCTGATGCAAGCTTTTGACACGGATCTAGATGACTCTAAGTATCGATCTAGATATATATTGAAAGTGAGAGCAATTAGCTAGAGTAGCTCTGTACACAGTATTGTAGACATAGAAATTTGCAAAATACATACAGATCTGAATGTTGTAGACCCGTAGACTAAACTTCTCTCACAAGCAAAACATGATCATTCTTTGGGTGTTAATCACATAGCGATGTGAACTAGATTATTGACTCTAGTAAACCATTTGGATATTAGTCGCATGAAGATGTGAACTAATCACATAAAGATGTGAACTATTGGTGTTAAATCACATGACGATGTGAACTAGATTATTGACTCTAGTGCAAGTGGGAGACTGAAGGAAATATGCCCTAGAGGCAATAATAAAGTTGTTATTTATATTTCCTTATATCATGATAAATGTTTATTATTCATGCTAGAATTGTATTAACCAGAAACTTAGTACATGTGTGAATACATAGACAAACAGAGTGTCCCTAGTATGCCTCTACTTGACTAGCTCGTTAATCAAAGATGGTTACGTTTCCTAGCCATGGACATGTGTTGTCATTTGATGAACGGGATCACATCAAAGTTGGAAGGGGGGAATCCTACTCCCGGAGGGAGTAGGACTCTCCTAGGGCGCGCCATAGAGAGGGCCGGACCTCCCCCTCCTCCACTCCTTTATATACAGGGGAGGGGGTACCCCATGGACACACAAGTTGATCATTGATCTCTTAGCCATGTGCGGTGCCCCCCTCCACCATAATCCACCTCGGTCATATTGTAGCGGTGCTTAGGCGAAGCCCTGTTCCGGTAGCATCATCATCACCGTCATCACGCCGTCGTGCTGATGAAGCTCTCCCTCGACACTCTGCTGGATCGTGAGTTCGTGGGACGTCACCGAGCTGAACATGTGCAGATCGCAGAGGTGGCGTACTTTTGGTACTAGGATCGGTCGGATCGTGAAGACGTACGACTACATCAACCACATTGTCATAATGCTTACGCTTACGGTCTACGAGGGTACGTAGACAATACCCTCCCCTCTCGTTGCTATGCATCACCATGATCTTGCGTGTGCGTAGGATTTTTTTTTGGAATTACTACGTTCCCAACACTTATTTGCCTTGGTATGCCGAGTGATTTTGTATCTGTTAAAACTCCTTTAGCCTTTCAGCCTGAGTACTTTTATCTGCACTTGAGATTTCTGGATTTATTCGAAAGTTGCTTTCATGTTCCTTGCATGAATAAGTTTATTTCATAAGTTAGGCAAAGACTGTCTCGCAGCTAAGTCCGTGAGTGAGAGGGATGCTCGTCACTCAGAGTCGTTTTTAACTTAGGTGAAGATGTAACATCCCAAATTTTCAATTTGGAATGTTATACATGGATCATTCATGCATACCATATTTTATTGCACTTCATTTCGCGAATCCTCGAAATCCTAAGCGACTCAAGGACCCTCGGAGAGAGTTAGGGATTTCCCTATTTTCATATTTGAGTTTTATCAAATATTGAAACGAGGATTTTTGGTTTTAATTATTTTTCTCTCCAAAAATATTTCCTTTTAAAATATATGAGAGGAGATAATACGACTTCTCCAAAATAAATGAAATATTGGAGGAAAAATATTAAAATCAAATATTTGATTTTATTCAGAGTTTATTGCTATTTTATTTGAATTAGAAAAATTGCATATTTTTCAAAGTTGCATTTTAGGGCCAAGAAAATGTTCATCTTGTTCTAAATATTTTATTTAGATGGTGAAATTTTGTTTTAGCATTTTTAGATTTTTATTTTATTTCTAGGATTTATTTAGTTCCGGTGAAATTATTAAAAAAACGCAGCGCATGACTGGGCCGAGGCCCAGCCGAGCCAGGCCGCCGGCCCACCTCCCCGCGCCGCCGTCTCCCACCTGGAGACCGCGCCGCGCCCGCCGCCGCCTCATGCCGTGGTCGAGTCGGCCATGACTCCCGCCCCCTTCCCCAAGCCACGCCACCCCCTCTTATAAGCCGACCTGGGGCCCCCCTTGGAGCCCCGAAGCCGCGCTGCCGCCGCCGCAAGCCACCTGCCCTGCCACATGCCGCCGTTGCCGCACGCCGCTGCCGCTGCATGCCGCTGCCGCTGCTACCGCCCCGCCGCCGCACGCCGCCCTGCCTCGCCGCCACGCCGCGGAAGCCACCGGAGGTATACGCCGCCGCCGACGTTCGTTCGGTTTTAAAAACCGATCTGGTTCTTTTAGAAACCCTAGTTCATTTTTTTAGATCGGTTCACCAGTTTTTCTCGGTTTAGTTACTTTGCGGACGTTCGTCCGTACGTTCGTTCTAACGAATGGTGTTCACTCGTTAGCCGCAGACAACGAACGTTCGTTCGTTAGCCTGTTCGTCAGTTTCCTTTTTCTTGGATTTTCCGTGATTATTTTCAATCGCGATTTCTGATCCGTTTTCGTTTCAGTTTATCTTTTCGCTCGTTTATCGGAATCAGGTGATTCAAGCGCCTAGCTCTTCGTCTCGAAACCCTCTTTCCGTTTAATCAACTTGAACATGATTTTGGTACTGTAAAATTTGACCTTAGTCCAGATTAGTAAACGGGTCTTGTTTCTTTTGCAGTTTGAGTTTTGTTGCTCTGTTTGATTTGATTCTTTTCGCAAACCGGAGTTCTTAAGTTGAACTTTCTGGTTAGATCTTCTTAATTGAGATTTACCCGTGTTTCTTTGTTTGATTGCTTATGTCTGCTATTGTTTGTTTGCGATAGAACAGTCGGAGTGCGAAGCGTGCTACTACGAGTCCCTAGGTTTTGCGGATCATCAGCAAGGCAAGTAACACTTTGATCATACCCCTTTATCACCCAGTTTTTATGCATTAGTTCCAATCCTCAAACATTGCATGGTTAGGATGTGATTAACATGTGGGTTGGGAAGTAGTTGATGAGGTAGAACCTATTGCCCTGTTATATTCAAACCTTGGGAGTTACTTCTACGTATTGCTTATATTGCTATGCTATGCTCGTAGACGTGGTTTGAGTGAGTGAAATCCATGACAGATGTGAGATTGTTAATTAATGGTTCAACTTAAGGTGGCAACTTGAATACACATCTGGGTGGATTGTTTGTTGGGCACCTGGGGAATCCGGTGTTGTCCTAGGATATCCCGGAGTACCCGTGTGATAATCCTATGGTCCGCCACCCAGGCTCAAAGGGAACTGAGATATTTTCATACTAGAAACTTCCATGTGCATCCACAAGCTATTATGGGCTCTAGCATAGTTGAGTAAGTTGTGTGAAGCTCCCGAAGAGGTGGATCAGCAGGTAGAGGGATGTAGGTTGGTATGGTCTGCCCGGAGTAAGGAGTTAATGCTTCTGAAAGACTGTGTCT
This sequence comes from Triticum dicoccoides, assembly GCF_002162155.2. Classification (NCBI taxonomy): domain Eukaryota; kingdom Viridiplantae; phylum Streptophyta; class Magnoliopsida; order Poales; family Poaceae; genus Triticum; species Triticum dicoccoides. Next base: position 566,250,860 of record NC_041386.1, read on the forward strand.
TGGTCATCTGTTTCTCAAACATCATGTAGTGCGAGAAATCCAATGGAGGAGATCGAGTCTTGTGGGGAAAAGTGCGCAAACCTCTGCAGAGTGTATAAACCAATCATGGTTAGCCGTGTCCCCGGTTATGGACATCTTGAGTATCTAGTACTTGGAGTATCATAAGTATCTCATCACTATTAAATAATATGGTTGGGTTGTTAATTACTTTAATTGGGATTGAGTTGGAGGAACCTTCTCAATGATGTTTCAACTACCATGATAGTTAAATAAAATCTATTCCTTTGTTGTAGGAAAAAATTGGCTTTTCGCAAAAACTATAACTGCAGAGCTTTCCACCAGCCAAATATGCATATAGTGATAGCATTATTCTGTTCTTGCTCTACCGTGTTATTTTGCCAGCATATTCCATGTGCTGACCCGTTTTCAGGCTGCAACGTATTATGTTGCAGACTTTTCAGACGAGGAGTAAGGTTCGTTAGGTCGTTGCCGTGTAGCTCAGCTACGCCGTTTGAGTTGATGGACTCACTTTATCTTCCAAGCCTTTCGCTGTTATCGTATTAGATGGCCTTAAGCCATATTTATTGTAATAAGTTCTCTTTTGAGACATTTGATGTAATAAGTGTGTGATTGCTACTCTATTATAAATCCTCGAGTACTGTGTGTGTCAGCATTACCGATCCAGGGATGACACTGAAGCACAGAGACTTGACCGTTTGAGGTCAGGTCGCTACAAGATGGTATCAGAGCACACGCTGAGTGTAGGACACGACCACTAAGCTAAAGCCCTAGATCACTATTCTCTTCTCATTTCTGACTCCTCTCCATTTTCTACTCTTTAGGATGGCAGGCGTAAGGAACAAGTTTGCACAACCAGATGAAGACGCCCCCTTTGGACGACACTTGAAGGGAGTTACTAGGTACCTGAACATTGGAATACCAAGCTTCACCGAGACTTACGACACCACCTTACCAGAAGAGGTGCGATGGATGATTCAAGTTCAAGTTCCAGGAAGGACATTCACACCAGTCACTAAGCCCATTGAGTTTTCCTTCGATGCACCAACCTGGAGTCTAGGAAAGAGTATGGCAGCTCACATCACCATGGGACGCATTGGAGAAGTTTATCATAAGGAGCTTAAGGATACTATCTATCAGATTTGTGGGCGCCGAGATGAGCAATGGGAGATGATCAGCACCAGGAAGGATAGATCAATTGCAGCTTTCATCCAGGAGTTAAACCAACACATTTGTCGCCAGGAGAACCAGATGTGCGCAGGAATGATAGACCTGAAGAAGGCGATGACTAGGATCACAGAACTGGAGGAAGAACTCAAGGCTACTCGTGAAGATTATGAGGAGGAAATCGTCTTACTAGTGGAGAAGAATGACGATCTGGAAAGGAAGCTAGGAGTATTCATGGGAGACCCCGCGCCAAAAGGAGAAGACGAAGAACCCAAGGAGATTCGCCTGGAGGACTACATTATCATCGACGACACCGAGACGGACCCTGGCGATAGCGATGATGACTATGAAGATGAAGCTGGAGCAGACATTATGGAGCCTTCGACCGACCAATATTTCTAGTAGACCACCACATCAGTAGTAGTATTCCACCATGTATATAGCATAGTCCGAGCACTTTTGTAACGATAGTTAGATCGATCGTATGCCCTTGCTTGATTGATTGAGTGAAATGATTGTGTTTGTCTCATGTGCATATGGGTAGTGTTTTCTCATTAGACCTCATTCTATTCTAATCTCTCCCCTCTAAACCCATTAGATGCCTCCGAGACGTGACCCCGGATTTACTTTCCCACCGGAGCTCTCAGTTGATCCAGCAGCAGAATACCCTGATGCAGTTGTTAGTTCAGAACCAAGGCAACAACAACAACAATCCACCGCCACCGCCACCAGTTGATAACTTAGCTTGTTTTCTGAGGTTGCAGCCGCCGGTGTTTTCCAGTAGCATCGAGCCGATAGTGGCAGATGATTGGCTCCGCAGGATTGGAAGGGAGTTAACCACTGCAGGATGTACAGATGCTGAGAAGGTGCATTTTGCCGCACATCAGTTGGATGGACCAGCAACCTCATGGTGGGAGAATTACACTGTCACCTACCCTATAGCCACTGTTACATGGGATCAGTTTCAGCAAGCTTTCTGTACAACCCATGTCTCAACTGGAGCTATGAGTATGAAGAAGCGTGAGTTTCTCAACTTACACCAGGGGAACCGTACTGTGGCTCAGTACGCGGATGAGTTTAGCAAGTTATCTCGCTATGCCCCTGATGATGTGGCCACAGATGCCGCAAAGCAGGAGAAGTTTATGGAAGGGCTGAATGATGAGATGAGCATGCAGTTGATGGTGGCAACATTCAATAACTACCAGGAGTTGGTAGATAAGGCTCTTATGATTGAAGGGAAGCAGCAGCAGATTGAGAGCCGTAAGAGGAAGTATGGACAAGGAAGGTATAATTCATGAGCTCAACAGAAACCTCGCCTAACCCCGAACACGGGAGGACTTGTTCATAACCATGGAGGCCACACCCACAATGGAGGAAGTAACCATAATCATACTGGCCTAAGGAATGGGAATGGAGCAAGCAACAATCAGAACTGTTCCAATCCAGCCACACCCGCCAAGAGAGACCTAAGCCACGTTACTTGTTTCAAGTGAGGGAAGACTGGACACTATGCCACGGAGTGCCCTGAAGTGAAGAATGGAAACGGCAATGGGAGCGCTGGAAAGAAGCCCAATCCATTCAACAAAGGACAAGTGAACCACGTCAACGTGGAGGAGGTTGAAGAGCAGCTAGACGTAGTTATTGGTAAGTTTTTGGTTAAGTCTTTTACCGTCCTTGTTCTTTTTGATACTGGTGCATTGCATTCATACATATCAAGGGAATTCGTGGATAAGTTTAAACTACCAACCCAAACCCTTAGGACCCATCTGTTAGTGAGTTCACCTGGAGCAGAGTATATGGCTAGTCGATGGTGCGACCAGATACCCTTAACCATTGGTAGCCATGTTTTTCCGTCCGACCTAATAATCTTGGAGTCACAAGGATTGGATGTGATATTAGACATGGACTGGATGTCAAAGTATGGAGGAAGCATTGACTGTGTTAGTAAGTCAATTTGTCTCACCACCCCTGAGGGAAAAAGGATCAAGTATGTATCTAGGCATGCGCCAAGGAGTAGCCAAGTGAATACCCTCACGGGAATTGTTCAGGAGGAAGTGCCTGTAGTCAAGGATTACCCGGATGTTTTTCCAGAGGAGTTACCAGGCATGCCACCGGATCGAGATATCGAGTTTTTGATAGAACTGTTGCCAGGCACCGGGCCAATATCAAAGAGACCATATCGGATGCCCGCAAATGATCTGGAGGAGATTAAGAAACAAATCAAAGAGTTATTGGAGAAAGGTTACATTCGATGGAGTTCATCATCATGGGGAGCCCCAGTGCTTTTGGTCGAGAAGAAGGATAAGTCTCTAAGAATGGTTGTTGATTATCGTGCGTTAAATGAGGTGACGATCAAGAACAAATACCCACTGCCGATGATCAATGATTTGTTTGACCAACTGCAAGGAGCCAAGGTGTTTTCAAAGATCGACCTGCGATCTGGATATCACCAGCTGAAGATACGAGAGAAGGACATACCAAAGACATCATTCACCACACGGTACGGGTTGTATGAATATACGGTCATGTCGTTTGGATTGACTAACGCCCCTGCCTATTTCATGAGCATGATGAACAAGGTGTTCATGGAATATTTGAATAAGTTTGTTGTGGTGTTCATTGATGATATAATGGTATACTCGAAGAACGAGGAGGAGCACGAAGAGCATTTACGCTTAGTTCTCGAGAAACTCAGGGAACATCAGTTGTATGCCAAGTTCAGCAAATGCGAGTTTTGGTTGAAGGAAGTCGGATTCCTTGGACATGTTATATCAGGAGAAGGTGTAGCAGTAGATCCCACCAAGGTTCAGTCAGTCACTGAATGGTTGGCACCCACTTCAGTTAGCGAGATCCGCAGTTTTCTTGGAGTCGCAGGATACTATCGGAGATTCATTGAGAATTTTTCCAAAATTGCGAAGCCAATGACGGAGTTACTGAAGAAGGATACCAAATTTAAATGGATAGAAGAATTTGAAGCGAGTTTTCAGGAGTTAAAGAAACGTTTGACCACAGCCCTAGTGCTGATTCTGCCGGATATACGCAAGGAGTTTCAAGTGTATTGCGATGCCTCTCGCCTAGGACTTGGAAGTGTGCTTATGCAGGATGGAAGAGTTGTTTCGTATGCCTCGCGACAACTGAAACCGCATGAGTTGAATTATGCCACACATGATTTGGAGTTGGCTGTCGTAGTGCATGCGTTGAAGACTTGGAGACATTACCTTATTGGAAATCGTTGTGATGTATACACGGATCATAAGAGTTTGAAGTACATTTTCACACAGAAGGAGCTGAACCTTAGGCAGAGGAGATGGTTGGAGCTTATAAAGGATTATGACATGAAGCTTCACTATCATCCAGGCAAGGCCAATGTCGTAGTCGACGCTTTGAGTCGGAAGAGTTATGCTAATAGCCTAGTGAGCACGGGATTGCCAAAGGAGTTAGCGGAGGATCTTAGGGAACTTCGATTGGAGATTGTTCCTAGAGGTTTTGTTGCAACAATGGAGGTTCAGCCTACATTGTTAGGAAAGATTCCAGAAGCTCAGAAGGATGACAAAGAGATTGCCGAGATAAAAGAGAGATTGAGCGAAGGAAAGGCCAAAGGTTTTCGTGAGGATGAGCACGACACCTTATGGTTTAAGGACCGTGTTTATGTTCCCAATAACACAGAGATCAGGAAGTTAATACTTCAAGAGGCTCATGACACCGTACTCGATACACCCCAGAAACGCCAAGATGTATTTGGATTTGAAGGAACATTTCTGTTGGACTGGTATGAAGAAGGATATTGCCGAGTATGTAGCCGTATGTGATGTATGTCGGAGAGTGAAGGCTGAGCATCAAAAGCCAACAGGATTGTTACAGCCTATGCCGATACCCGAATGGAAGTGGGATAAACTTGGTATGGATTTTATCACCGGATTACCCAGGACCAAATCAGGATATGATTCTATATGGTAGTAGTTGATCGCTTGACCAAAGTAGCTCACTTTATCCCAGTGAAAACCACCTATACAAGTGCAAAGTTGGCCAAGATATATATGACCATGATCGTATGTCTGCATGGAGTTCCGAGGACCATCGTATCAGATAGAGGAACACAGTTTACTTCAAAGTTTTGGCATCAGCTGCACCAAACTTTGGGGACAAGGTTGGAGTTCAGTACAACATTCCACCCGCAGACCGATGGACAGACCGAGAGAGTCAAGCAGTTTCTGGAGGATATGTTGAGAGCCTGTGCGCTAGATTATGGATCTAGTTGGGATGACAATTTGCCCTATGTGGAGTTCTCATACAACAATAGCAATCAAGCCGGTTTGAAGATGGCACCGTTCGAAGCCCTGTATGGACGAAGGTGTAGAACAACGTTGATGTGGGATGAAGTTGGAGACCGACAGTTGTTTGGACCAGATTTGATCAAGGAGTACTCTTTTGCGGTGTGTTTGCCGAGATCCAATGAATTGTGGGTTTATGAATTTGATTATCTATGAATATTATTTGGTTCTTCTCTGAATTCTTATATGCATGATTTGATATCTTTGCAACTCTGTTCTAATTATTGGTTTAGTTTGGCCTACTAGATTGATCTTTCTTGTAATGGGAGAAGTGCTTAGCTTTGGGTTAAATCTTGCGGCGTCCTTTCTGAGTGACAGTAGGGGCAACAACGCACGTATTGTATTGTTGCCATCGAGGATAAAAAGATGTGGTTTATATCATATTGTTGAGTTTATCCCTCTACATCATGTCATCTTTCCTAATGCGTTACTCTGTTCTTATGAACTTAATACTCTAGATGCATGCTAGATAGCGGTCGATGTGTGGAGTAATAGTAGTAGATGCAGAATTGTTTTGGTCTACTTGACACATACGTGATGCCTATATTCATGATCATTGCCTTAGATATCATCATAACTTTGCGCTTTTCTATCAATTGCTCGGCAGAAATTTGTTCATGCATAGTAATACATGCTCTCTTGAGAGAAGCCAGTAGTGAACCTATGGCCCCCGGGTCTACTTTACATCATATGAATTTCCGATCTATAGTTCTAGTTTACTATTTATTTTGCAATCTTTATTTTCCAATCTATGCAACAAAAACACCAAAAATATTTATCTAATTACCTTTATTAGATCTCACTTTTGCAAGTGGTCGTGAAGGGATTGACAACCCCTTTATCGCGTTGGTTGCAAGGTTCTTGATTGTTTGTGCAGGTGCTAGGAGACTTGCGTGTAGTCTCCTACTGGATTGATACCTTGGTTCTCAAAAACTGAGGGAAATACTTACGCTACTTTGGTGCATCACCCTTTCCTCTTCAAGGGAAAACCAACGCATGCTCCAGAGGTAGCAAGAAGGATTTCTTGCGCCGTTGCCGGGGAGATCTACGTTCAAGTCAAGAGATACTAAGTACCCATCACAAACTCTTATCCCTCGCATTACATTATTTGCCATTTGCCTCTTGTTTTCCCCTCCCCCACTTCACATTTGCCGTTTTATTCGCCCTTTTTCTGTTCGCCTCTTTTTCGCATGCCTCTTGTGTGTCCGTGTGTTAGATCGTTTGTTTCGTCTTCATGGCGAGCCCTTCATCTCTTTCTTTGTCTCCCAATTTTGAAGTTCTTCACTTCAAACAAAGACAAGGAGAAAACTTAAAAGATGCTTGGTACAGGATGATAGAATCCTATCATAATTGCACTATAGGGGGGATTTCAAGATTTTGCTTCGCAATTTTTATGTTGGGCTAACCATGTCCCATAGACAACTCTTGGATTTTTTCGCTAAAGGGAGTTTTATTGATGTTGATCCCAATATTGTGTATGAGATTATGAGGGAATAGTAGGAGTACTACCCCCACAAAAGGGACTCCATCATACTCAAGAGGGAACCCAAGTTTTTGAGAAATTATGCGTAGTAACTAAAATTTTGCAAAAATCTCTCGAACCCCTTAAAAATGTTATTGGGGATCTTCACCGCATGAATATGTTGATCACTCTTTGTAATAAGCGGTTGGATGCTCTAGATGTAAAGATCTCTGAGTATGAAGGTAAACATAAGGAACCTACCGGATCCGAGCAAAACCCTATTAAAAAGATAAAAGATGGCAATACCTAGATCTATTCTTGTTTTTATGCCAGGTAGGGCGTTAAACAATAACACTTGTTGGGAGGCAACCCAATTTTATTTTTGTTCCCTGCTTTTTGTTCCTGTTTAGTAATAAATAAATCATCTATCCTCTATTATGATTGTGTTTTTATGTTTTAATTAGTGTTTGTGCCAAGTAAAGCCTTTAGGATCTTCTTGGGTGATTGTTGTTTGTCTTGCGGAAAAATAGAAAGTATGCGCTCACGAGAATAATTTTAATTTTTTACCAGAGAGCGATAAAATACCAATTCCAACTGAAGTAGGTTAATATGCAAATTATTTAGGCCGTCCTAATTTTTCAGAATTTTTGGATTTCCATAAGTATTGGAAACCTCCAGATTGCTACAGATGTTCTGTTTTTGACATATTCCGTTTTTCGTGTGTTGTTTGCTTATTTTGATGAACCTATGGCTAGTATCGGGGGGTATGAACCATAGAGAAGTTGGAATACAGTAGGTTTAACACCAATAAAAATAATGAATGGGTTCATTACAGTACCTTGAAGTGGTGATTTATTTTCTTATACTAACAGAGCTCATGAGATTTTCTGTTGAGTTTTGTGTCGTGAAGTTTTCAAGTTTTTGGGTAAAGATTTGATGGATTTTGGAACAAGGAGCGGCAAGAGACTAAGCTTGGGGATGCCCAAGGCATCCCAAGGTAAAATTCAAGGACAACCAAAATCCTAAGCTTGGGGATGCCCCGGAAGGCATCCCCTCTTTCGTCTTCTTCTATCGGTAACTTTACTTGAGGCTATATTTTTATTCACCACATGATATGTGTTTTGCTTGGAGCGTCTTGTATGATTTGCTTTGCATTTTAGTTTACCACAATCATCCTTGCTGTATGCACCTTTTGGGAGAGACACACATGAATCGGAATTAATTAGAATACTATATGTGCTTCACTTATATCTTTTGAGCTAGATAATTTTGCTCTAGTGCTTCACTTATATCTTTTTAGAGCACGGTGGTGGTTTTATTTTATAGAAATTATTGATCTCTCATGCTTCACTTATATTATTTTGAGAGTCTTTTAGGACATCTGGTAATTTGCTTTGTCTATAAAATTAGTCCTAATATGATAGGCATCCAATATGGGTATAATAAAAACTTCCATATAGAGTGCATTGAATACTATGAGAAGTTTGATACTTGATGATTGTTTTGAGATGAAGATGGTGATATTAGAGTCATGCTAGTTAAGTAGTTGTGAAATTGAGAAATACTTGTGTTGAGGTTTGCAAGTCCCGTAGCATGCACGTATGGTAACCTTTGTGTGACAAATTTGAAGCATGAGGTGTTCTTTGATTGCCTTCCTTATGAGTGGCGGTCGGGGATGAGCGATGGTCTTTTCCTACCAATCTATCCCCCTAGGAGCATGCACATAGTGCTTGGTTTTGATGACTTGTAGATTTTTGCAATAAGCATGTGAGTTCTTTATGACCAATGTTGAGTCCATGGACTATACGCACTCTCACCCTTCCATCTTTGCTAGCCTCTTCGGTACCACGTATTGCCCTTTCTCACCTCGAGAGTTGGTGCAAACTTCACCGGTGCATCCAAACCCCGTGATATGATACACTCTTTCACACATAAACCTCCTTATATCTTCCTCAAAACAGCCACCATACCTACCTATTATGGCATTTCCATAGCCATTCCGAGATATATTACCATGCAACTTTCCACCGTTCCGTTTTCTTTTTTATGACACGCTCCATCATTGTCATATTGCCTTGCATGATCATGTAGTTGACATCGTATTTGTGGCAAAGCCACCACTCATAATTTTTCATACATGTCACTCTTGAATCATTGCACATCCCGGTACACCACCGGAGGCATTCATATAGAGTCATATTTTGTTCTAGTATCGAGTTGTAAATAAATCAAAGTGTGATGATCATCATTATTGGAGCATTGTCCCGTGTGAGGAAAAAAAGAGAGAAGGCCCAAAAAAGGAAAAGAAAAAATGAGAGAAAAAGAGAGAATGGGCAATGTTACTATCCTTTTTCCACACTTGTGCTTCAAAGTAGCACCACGATCTTCGTGATAGAGAGTCTCTTTTGTCACTTTCATATACTAGTGTGAATGTTTCATTATAGAACTTGGCCTGTATATTCCAACAATGGGCTTCCTGAAAATGCCCTATGTCTTCATGAGCAAGCAAGTTGGATGCACACCCACTTAGTTTCTTTTGTTGAGCTTTCATACATTTATAGCTCTAGTGCATCCGTTGCATGGCAATCCCTACTCCTCGCATTAACATCAATTGATGGGCATCTCCATATAGCCCATTGATTAGCCGCGTCAGTGTGAGACTTTCTCCTTTTTTGTCTTCTCCACACAACCTCCGTCATCATATTCTATTTCACCCATAGTGCTATGTCCATGGCTCGCGCTCATGTATTGCGTGAAAGTTGAATTTTTTTGAGAATACTAAAGTATGAAACAATTGCTTGGCTTGTCATCGGGGTTTTGCATGATGGGAGAATTTTGTGTGACAAAAATGAAGCATGGCCAAACTATATGATTTTGTAGGGATGAACTTTCTTTGGCTATGTTATTTTGAGAAGACATAATTGCTTGGTTAGTATGCTTGAAGTATTATTGTTTTTATGTCAATATTAAACTTTTGTCTTGAATCTTTCGGATCTGAATATTCATGCTACAATAAAGAAAATTACATTGAAAATTATGTTAGGTAGCATTCCACATCAAAAAATCTGTTCTTATCATTTAGCTACTCGAGGACGAGCAGGAATTAAGCTTGGGATGCTTGATACATCTCCAACGTATCTATAATTTTTGATTGTTCCATGCTATTATATTATCTATTTTGGATGTTTAATGGGCTTTAATATGCACTTTTATATTATTTTTGGGACTAACCTATTAACCAAAGGCCCAGTGCAAATTGCTGTTTTTTTTTGCTTATTTCAGTGTTTTGCAGAAAAGGAATATCAAACGGAATCCAAACGGAACGAAACCTTCGCGAGGATCTTCCTTGGAACAAACGCAACCCAGGAGACTTGGAGTAAAAGTCTGGAAGTCCGTGAAGCTTCCACGAGGCAGGGCGTGCGCCTAGGGGGATATGTGTGCCCCCACCCTCGTGGGCCCCATGGAGCTCCACCAACCTACTTCCTTCGCCTATATATACTCTTATACCTTGAAAACATCCAGGAGAGCCACGAAACCACTTTTCCACCGGCGCAACCTTCTATACTCGTGAGATACCATCTGGGACCTTTTCCGGCGATCTGCCAGAGGGGGATTCGATCACGAAGGGCTTCTACATCAACACCATAGCCTCTCCGATGATGTGTGAGTAGTTTACCACAGACCTTCGAGTCCATAGTTATTAGCTGGATGGCTTCTTCTCTCTCTTTGGTTCTCAATACAAAGTTCTCCTCGATGTTCCTGGAGATCTATTCGATGTAATACTCTTTTGCGGTGTGTTTGCCGAGATCCGATGAATTGTGGGTTTATGAATTTGTTTATCTACGAATATTATTTGGTTCTTCTCTGAATTCTTATATGCATGATTTGATATCTTTGCAAGTCTCTTCGAATTATCGGTTTAGTTTGGCCTACTAGATTGATCTTTCTTGCAATGGGAGAAGTGCTTAGCTTTTGGTTCAATCTTGCGGTGTCCTTTCCCAGTGACAGCAGGGGCAGCAAGGCACGTATTGTATTGTTGCCATCGAGGATAAAAAGATGGGGTTTACATCATATTGCTTGAGTTTATCCCTCTACATCATGTCATCTTGCCTAATGCGTCACTCTTTTCTTATGAACTTAATACTCTAGGTGCATGCTGGATAGCGGTCAATGTGTGGAGTAATAGTAGTCCACACAGAATCATTTCGGTCTATTTGACACGGACGTGATGCCTATATTCATGATCATTGCCTTAGATATCATCATAACTTTGCGCTTTTCTATCAATTGCTCGGCAGTAATTTGTTCACCCAACGTAATACATGCTATCTTGAGAGAAGCCACTAGTGAGACCTATGGCCCCCGGGTCTACTTTACATCATATAAGTTTCCGATCTATAGTTCTAGTTTACTATTTATTTTGCAATCTTTATTTTCCAATCTATACAACCAAAATACTAAAAATATTTATCTTATTATCTTTATCATATCTCACTTTTGCAAGTGGTCGTGAAGGGATTGACAACCCCTTTATCGAGTTGGTTGCAAGGTTCTTGTTTGTTTGTGCAGGTACTAGCAGACTTGTGTTTAGTCTCCTACTGGATTGATACCTTGGTTCTCAAAAACCGAGGGAGATACTTACGCTACTTTGCTGCATCACCCTTTCCTCTTCAAGGGAAAACCAACGCATGCTCAAGAGGTAGCAGAGGCCCAACACGTTTCTACAAGAATAAAATTGCATAGTAGACATCAAGCTCTTTTTTGGCACCGTTGCCGGGGAGGTGAGTGCTTGAAGGTATATCTTTAGATCTTGCAATCGAATCTTTTAGTTTCTTTTTTATCACTAGTTTGATTTATAAAAGAAGACTACAAAAAATGGAATTGAGATTGCATCATATTATTCATCTCTATAATGTATTTTGTGAAAATGATGGAAAGGAAAATTGTGCTCAATTGATAGAAGAATAATTCAATAGAATGTTTGGTATAAATGATGAGCATGATTGCAATGTTGTTAGTATGGATTCTTTGAATATCCATGATGCTAATGATATGCAAAGCCATAAGCTTGGGGATGCTATGTTTGATGAAGATGATATTTTTAGTCCCCCAAGATTTGATGTACAAATTTGTTATAATGATTGCATGCCTCCTATTTATGATGATTATAATGATGAAAGTGGATTTGCATAGGTAATGACTTTATTTAGTGATGAATCCACCATTTTGGATGAGGCTTCAATTGACTATGATAACAAAGTTGCTATCTATGATGATTATGGTGATGATATGTATTCTATAAAGAATAATGATAACCATGAAACTTTTCATCATGATTTTAATTTTCACTCTCATGATAGTTATTTTGTTGAGTTTGCTCCCACTACTATTGTTGAGAAGAAATTTGCTTATGTGGAGAGTAATAAGTTTTCTATGCTTTTGTGTCATGAAAAGAATGCTTTGTGTGATGGTTATATTGTTGAATTTCTTCATGATGCTACTGAAAATTATTATGAGGGCGGAACTTATGCTTGTAGGAATTACAATAATATCAAGTTTGCTCTTTATGTGTTGAAAGTTTTGAAGTTATGCTTGTTTTGCCTTCCTATGCTAGTTGATTCTTGTTCCCATAAGTTGTTTGCTCACAAAATCCCTATGCATAGGAAGTGGGTTAGACTTAAATGTGCTAGTCATATGCTTCATGATGCTCTCTTTGTGTTCCAATTCTTATCTTTTATGTGAGCATCATTGAAATCATCATACCTAGCTTAAAAGGCACTAAAGAAAGGCGCTTGTTGGGAGACAACCCAATATTTACCCCTACTGTTTTTATGTGTTCACATGATTAGGCTACTGTAGTAATCATGTTTTATAGCTTTCGTTTCACTAAAGAGCGAAGTAAGACCTTTGGGATGGTCTCTGGTGATAGTTGATTTGATCTTGCTGAAAAACAGAAACTTTCACGTCAAGAAAAATAATTTTTACTTTTACAGAAGCGTGATAAAATCATGATTCTTTCTGCGCAAGATTGATATAAAAATATCCCAGGTTGTCCTAATTTTTCAGAATTTTTGGAGTAGCATTAGTATGGTTGTTGTCCAAAGCATTACAGACTGTACTGTTTCTGACAGATTCTGTTTTTGATGCATAGTTTGCTTGTTTCCTAGTTTCTATGGCTTATATTGCTCAATATAAATTGTTGAAATCATAAAGTACAGTAGGAATTGTGTGAGAACAATTATGAATCTTGTCTTTGACAGTACTGAAGTGAATGATTTGCTTTATCATACTAACCTATCTCACAAAGTTCCGTTAAGTTTTGTGTGATTGAAGTTTTTAAGTTTTGGGTGAGATATCGATATGAGGAGAATAAGGAGTGACAATACCCTAATCTTGGGGATGACCAAGGCACCCCAAGTTAATATACAAGCAAGATCCAAGCAACTAAGCTTGGGGATGCCCCGGAAGGCATCCCCTCTTTCGTCTCCAACATTATCGGCAACCTCACTTGGAGCTATATTTTCATTTGTCACATGCTATAAGTTTTGCTTGGTGCATCATTTTATTTTACTAGGATTTTCTTGATGTTATTTAGAATAATGTTTTGCATCTTTTATTTCAATAGAAGTGACAATGATAGCCTTTACTATGCTTATTTTGCAAGTCTACATATTGCTGTTTGAAAACAGAAAGTTTATCGCTGTTGAAAAAATTCTCTAGAAAAGTCAGAATGTGATAAAATGTTGAAACTTTTTGCAAAATAAGATATGATAAATTTTCTTCAGCGTGGTAAATATTTAGAATTTTTGGAGTTACAGAAGTATGGATACTCTTGCATTCTTTACAGTCTGTGCTGTTTTGGCAGATTGCTGTTATGTTTGCATTGTTTGCATATGTTTTCTTTTTTAATGATTCTATTTGATGATAGGAGTATTAAATATGCATAAGGCATTTAGTATTAAATGTTAAATAATAATTTTAGTTATTTGCTACAGTAGAGAATGATAAGGTTTTGCATTGATTTATACTAACTTATCTCATGAGTTCTTGTTGAGTTTTGTGTGGATGACGTTTTTAAGATTTAGGGAAACGGTGATATAAAAGGAATTAAGGAGACACAAAAGATTGAGCTTGGGGATGCCCAAGGCATCCCAAGACAAAATTTCAAGAAGTTTCAAGCATCTAAGCTTGGGGATGCCCCGGTAGGCATCCCACCTTTCTTCATCAACGATTATCGGTTAGTATCGATTGATCCAAAGTTTTTGCTTCTTCACATGATGTGTGCTATTGTTGGAATGTCATTTTTTTGTTTTAATAAAATACTTAGATCTGAAACTTTTAAATAAGGGAGTCCTCAAATAGCTACCATTTACATAACTACTCGCTTGATCTTCACTTATATATTTTTTGGAGTAGCTTGCTGATACGTCTCCATCGTATCTACTTTTCCAAACACTTTTGCCCTTGCTTTGGACTCTATCTTGTATGATTTGAATGGAACTAACCTCGACTGACGCTGTTTTCAGCAGAATTACCATGGTGTTGTTTTATGTGCAGAAAACAAATATTCTCGGAATGACCTGAAACTCCACGGGAGGTCTTAGAAAAAATAATAAAAAATCCTCGCCAAATATGAAGACTAGCGGGCCCACACCCTTCTCACGAGGGTGGGGGGCATGCCCCCTACCTCGTGGGCCCCCTGTTGACCCTCCGACGCCAACTCCAACTCTATATATTTGCTTTCGGAGAGAAAAAAACAAAGAGAAGAAATCATCACGTTTTACGATACGGAGCCGCTGCCAAGCCCTAAAACCTCTCGAGAGGGCTGATCTGGAGTCCGTTCGAGGCTCCGGAGAGGGGGATTCATCGCCGTCGTCATCATCAACCATCCTCCATCACCAATTTCATGATGCTCACCGCCGTGCGTGAGTAATTCCATCGTAGGCTTGCTGGACGGTGATGGGTTGGATGAGATTTATCATGTAATCGAGTTAGTTTTGTTAAGGTTTGATCCCTAGTATCCACTATGTTCTGAGATTGATGTTGCTATGACTTTTCTATGCTTAATTATTGTCACTAGGGCCCGAGTGCCATGATTTCAGATCTGAACCTATTATGTTTTCATGAATATATGTGAGTTCTAGATCCTATCTTGCAAGTCTATAGTCACCTACTATGTGTTATGATCCGGCAACCCCGAAGTGACAATAATCGGGACCACTCCCAGTGATGACCATAGTTTGAGGAGTTCATGTATTCACTATGTGCTAATGCTTTGTTCCGGTTCTCTATTAAAAGGAGGCCTTAATATCCCTTAGTTTCCAATAGGACTCCGCTGCCACGGGAGGGTAGGACAAAAGATGTCATGCAAGTTCTTTTCCATAAGCACGTATGACTATATACGGAATACATGCCTACATTACATTGATGAATTGGAGCTAGTTCTGTGTCACCCTATGTTATGACTGTTACATGATGAACCGCATCTGACATAATTATCCATCACTGATCCGGTGCCTACGAGTTTTCCATATACTGGTTTACGCTTATTTACTTTCCCACTGCTACTGTTACAATCACTACAAAATACCAAAACCATTACTTTTGCTGTCTTTACTTTTGTTGCTGCTACCACCACTATCATATTACTTTGCTACTAAACACTTTGCTGCAGATACTAAGTTTCCAGGTGTGGTTGAATTGACAACTCAGCTGCTAATACTTGAGAATATTCTTTGGCTCCCCTTGTGTCGAATCAATAAATTTGGGTTGAATACTCTACCCTCGAAAGCTGTTGCGATCCCCTATACTTGTGGGTTATCAAGAACCTTTTTCAGGCGCCGTCGCCGGGGAGCATAGCTCTATTCTTTGAGTCACCTGGGATTTATATCTGCTGGACACTATGAAGAACTTGAGAGATCCAAAAACCAAGATCTATCCCTCAACTACGAGGGGAGGTAAGGAACTGCCATCTAGCTCTGCACTTCTTCTGTTATGAGTAAGTTTGCGACACCTACACCTGCTTCTGCTATTCGTTCTGATATGTCGCATGTTATTGATGATGCCACTTCTGCTATGCATGATACTTATGATGAAACTGCTTCTATGCCTGATACTACTGTGCCCCTTAGTGAATTTCTTGATGAACAAATTGCTAGGGCTAGAGAAAGAGAAATTATTGAATCTGAATACGATGATGATAGTGATGATGAAAATATGCCTGTTATTCCTCAGGGTTATTTATTTGATCAAGATGCTTCTTTAGCTATTTTAGCTTGGAGAGATAGATATGAGCTTAAGAGGTTATTAATTAAATGGAACAAAGAATCACTTAGAGATAAAATGAAGCCCGACCCTGCTTTTGCTACTTCACCTATCTGTGTTCCTGATAAGGATTATGAATTCTCTGTTGATCCTGATATAATTACTTTGGTTGAATCTGATCCATTTTATGGCTATGAATCTGAAACTGTTGTGGCACATCTTACTAAGTTAAATGATATAGCTGCCCTGTTCACTAATGATGAGAGATCGCATTACCTTTATATACTCAAAATATTTCCGTTCTCATTGAAGGGTATGCTAAGATATGGTTTAATTCTCTTGAACCTGGTTGTGTGCGTAGTCCCGAGGATATGATTTATTACTTCTCTGCTAAATATTTCCCTGCTCATAAGAAACAAGCTGCTTTGAGGGAAATATACAACTTTGTGCAAATTAAAGAAGAGAGTCTCCCACAAGCTTGGGGGAGGCTTCTCAAGTTACTTAATGCTTTGCCTGATCATCCTCTTAAGAAACCTGAAATACTTGATATCTTTTATAATGGACTAACCGATGGTTCCAGAGATTACCCGTATAGTTGTGCTGGTTCTCTTTTCAGGGAAAGAACACCGGATGAAGCTGAAATTCTATTGAATAATATGTTGACAAATGAAAGTAATTGGGCACCTCCCGAGCCACCTCCTGAGCCAGCTCCTGCTCCAATTACTAAGCCTATTCCTAAACCAACTCCGAAGAAGAGAGGTATTCTATTTCTCAGTCCCGAAGATATGCAAGAGGCAGAGAAATCTATGAAAGAAAAAGGTATTAAAGCCGAAGATGTTAAGAATTTACCTCCTATTGAAGAAATACATGGTCTTAATATACCGCCTGTTGAAGAAACATATGATCTCAATTCTTTATTTACTGAAGAACCTCCTGATCCCGATATCCCGACACAGGTAGTAAAGGTAAATTCTCTCTATAGATATGATAAAGGTGAAGTCCCTCCTACTAAAATTGCTAGTCAGTGCTTGGATGAGTTTGATAACTTTATGTTTAAGCAAGACGACTTCAATGCTTATTTTGGTAGACAATTAAAAGAAAATGCTTATATGATTAGACGCTTGGGTGATTATATGGCTGATATTAAAGGTGAACTTAAACTTATTAGCAAACATGCTTCTATGGTTACCACTCAAGTAGAACAAGTGCTTAAGGCTCAAAAAGAAGTGCTTGATGAAATGAATAGTAAGAAAAATGATTATGCTGTTAGAGTGGCTACTAGAACTGGTAGAATGACTCAGGAACATTTGTATCCTAAAGGCCACCCTAAGATAATCGAGCAAGATTCTCAAAGAAGTAATATTGATGTTCCTAGTTCTTCTAAAAAGAAGAAGAAGAAAAATGATAGAACTGTGCAAACTTCTAGTGAACCTATTGCCGAACCACCTGATAATCCAATTGATATTTCTATGTCTGATGCTGAAACACAATCTGGTAATGAACATGAACCTAGTAAAAATATTAATGATGATGTTCATGATGATTCTCAACCTAGTAATGATAATGATGTAGAAATTGAACCTGCTGTTGATCTTGATAACCCACAATCAAAGAATCAACGTTATGAGAAAAGAGACTTTGTTGCTTGGAAACATGGTAAAGAAAGAGAACCTTGGGTTCAGAAACCCATGCCTTTTCCTTCGAAACCATCCAAGAAAAAGGATGATGAGGATTTTGAGCGCTTTGCTGAAATGATTAGGCCTATCTTTTTGCGTATGAGATTAATAATGTGCTCAAAAAAATCCTTATGCTAAATATATGAAGGATATCATTACTAATAAAAGAAAGATACCGGAAGCTGAGATTTCCACCATGCTTGCTAATTATACTTTTAAGGGTGGAATACCAAAGAAACTTGGAGACCCCGGAGTATCTACTATACCTTGCTCCATTAAAAGAAATTATATTAAAACTGCTTTATGTGATCTTGGACCTGGTGTTAGTGTTATGCCTCTCTCCTTATATCGTAGACTTGACTTGAATAAGTTGACACCTACTGAAATATCTTTGCAAATGACTGATAAATCAACTGCTATACCCGTCGGTATTTGTGAGGATGTGCCCGTTGTGGTTGCAAACGTTACTATTTTAATGGACTTTGTTATTCTTGATATTCCCGAGGATGATAGTATGTCTATTATTCTTGGAAGACCTTTTCTTAATACTGCAGGGGCTGTTATTGATTGCAACAAAGGCAATGTCACTTTTCATGTTAATGGCAATGAGCATATGGTACACTTTCCTATTGGGAAAATTCCATCGATTATATTTGGAGGTTTTGAATTTCCTCTTAATACTGTCAAGAAGAAATATGATATTCTTATTATAGGGGACGTGCATATCCCTATTGAGGTAACTTAGTGTTATTCAAAATTTCTCCGGTTTCATGATTATCGGAATGAGTTTGTTAACAAGACTTGATCAACCTTGTTAGTGGATTCTTTTTGATGAGCATGAGATGGATGAAACTAGAAGCACAAACTTCTGTTCCCCACTTTTACTTTCTGTTATTTATATTAAATAAAGTAAAAATAGTATTTTTCTGTCTGTTTCCTGACTTATCCATACAATATAAAAATATCCCGAAAATAAAATTCCTCAGAATGCCATGCCAATTTAATATGATTTTTTCGGGAATATTTGAGGATTTACTGTGCAAAAATTACCGCGAGAGGAGCTGCCACCTGGTCACGAGGGTGGTGGGCGTGCCCCCCCTATAGGGTTCCCCCTGCCTCGTGGGCCCACGGTGGCCCTTCTCCACTTATCCCAGCACCCATCTTCTTCCTCTATCTCACACAAACCCGAAAAACCAACTCAAGCACGAGTTCCAGCCACTTTTGCTGTGATTTTCGATCTCCTTGCTCAAAGCACCTCTCGCAAAACTGCTTGGGGAGATTGTTCCTTGGTATGTGACTCCTCCATTGGTCCAATTAGTTTTTGTTCTAGTGCCTTATTCTTTGCAAATTTGTGCTGCATAGATGACCATGTTCTTGAGCTTGCATGTCAAATTTTTATGGTTCCAAGTAGTTCTAATGCTTGATATAGGCTCTAGGCACTTGTAGGAGTAGTTGCTATCAATATTATTGAAGTTGGTTTATTTTTGTTTGAAGTTACTAAAAATTTCAAATTGTTTCAGAAAAATGATGAGGACATTATTGAGGGGCTCATCAAGCCAAAGCTCAAAGGTAAAGGCACCGAAGCCTAAGTATAATTTGCCACGCACCACGGAGATTCGGGCGTGTGAATGGCCTTCTGAAGATTTCTTGAGAGCAGCCGGTATCTATGAAGATTTTCATGAATTGTCCCACAATGCAGGCCTCACCGCTTTCCTCCATGACCAATGCGATCAGTATCTCTTACTCACAAATACCTTTGTGCAAAACTTTTATTTTCATCCTAGGAACTCACCTCCTACGGTGGAATTTCATTTATATGATGAGCCTAAGAAGATGTCACTTTATGATTTCTGTCGGATTTGTTTAGTCCCTTTTGAGGGCAAGACAGAAGAACCACATCATGATGATGTGGCTGGGTTTATTGATAATATCACTGTAGGAGAAACCAGGAAGGTTTTCGATGCACGAATCACTAGCATACATTTTCCTGTTTTGCGTTACTTTGCATTATTTGCTAGTCGTTGTTTAATTGGACGCAGAAATTCTGGAAACCTTAGTATCCCTGATTTAATTATTCTGCTTCAAGGTTTATATAGTGATAACACTTTTAGTTTGAGCGGTATTATTGCTAGACGGTTAAATATGAACCGTACTAAGGGCCCCATCTTTGGAGGCATTTATGCCACACGCCTAGCAGCACATTTTAACATACCTATTAGGCATGCTGAGAAGGAAGAAAAAGTGCTACCCCGTGTTTATCTAGATCATAAAAGTATGGTGGCACATGATTTTATTGTTAAAAATAGAGCAGGGGAGCTTAGATATCAATTGTTCTTTAATTAACATCATCCTGAGACTATTACCTTGCCTGCTCCTTCTTTGTTTGATTTGACTGTAGGCACGTACCTTGTTCCGTTGACGGCTATTCACGCCTACCGGAACCCTGCACCAGTCGAGGAGACAGAACAGGAACCACAAGATGAGCCTCCGCGGCAATCTGTTTATTCTTGGGCTCCAGAGATGACTGTCAGCCAGTGGCAGTCAGAGTCTTCTTCTTCATCATATTACGACCCCAACAACTATTATTATGGATATCCGCCAGGCCAGCCGTGGCCATAGACCAACTTAGGCCAAAAGCCTAAGCTTGGGGGAGTACGTATTTCTGACCAACATTACATTTATGTTCACACACACTCATTGCTAGATGTCGGTGCTCATACTTTTTCATTGTAATATCCATGCTAGTTTATTTTCTTTTTCCTGCTTTCTTCTTGTGTATTTGTTAAACCTTAAGAAAAACCAAAAAAATTAGTAGTAGTTTATTTTTCTGTTGTAGTAGTAATAATTAAAAAGAAAATCCAAAAATGTTTCCTGTTCTTCTTTTGCTTGTTGGGAGCTTTCCCGTGTAAATAGTTTTATTTCTTTTCTTTTCTTTTCTTTGGGGGTCAATAGGAGAAGACCATAATTAAATTGTTGAAGTGGCTCTTATATGCATTATTGTTGAATTAACCAAAGAGCCCATATTGCCTTGTCTTCTCCTGTTTCTTGGATGCTCGCAGATTCCAGCTTAGTCCAATGCACGTGCACTCTTATTATTATTCACACCGTTCAGTTGTGCAAGTGAAAGGCAATTATGATGATATATGATGGACTGACTGAGAGGAGAAAAGCTGGTATGAACTCGACCTCTTTTGTTTTTGTAAATATGATGAGCCCGTCATTCTTGATTCAGCTTATTATGAATAAACATGTTTGCAATGACAATTAGAGATCATAGTTGCTTGTGCCATGCTTGATTAGCTATGAGTTATAATGATTTACCTTGTGTGCCAACATGTTATTAAGATGGTTATGATGTGGTATGATGGGGTGGTATCCTCTCTTGAATGATTTAAGTGACTTGACTTGGCACATGTTCACGCATGTAGTTGAAACAAAATCAACATAGCCTTCACGATATTTATGTTCATGGTGGATTATATCCTACTCATGGTTGCATCCAATGTTTATTAATTTTAATGCATGTACATGGCTGTTGTCGCTCTCTAGTTGGTCGCTCCCCAGTCTTTTGCTAGCCTTCACATGTACTAAGCGGGAATACTGCTTGTGCATCCAAATCCTTAAACCCCAAAGTTATTCCAGATGAGTCCACTATACCTTCCTATATGCGGTACCTACCTGCCATTCCAAGTAAATTTGTATGTGCCAAACTCTAAACCTTCAAATAAATATTCTGTTTTGTATGCTCGAATAGCTCATGTATCAACAAAGGCTGTCCTTATCTTCCGTGTTAGGCGGGTTATTCTCAAGAGGAGTGGACTCCGCTCCTCACTCACGAGAAAATGGCTGGACAACGGGATGCCCAGTCCCATGCTTTATGCAAACTAAATCAAAATTAATTGCAAAAAAAAACTCCCCCTGGGACCTGATGTATGTTGGAGGCACTCGTTGTTTCGAGCAAGCCATGTATTGATGCTTGTTGGTGGAGGGGGAGTATAAACTTACCATTCTGTTTGGGAACCACCTATAATGTGTTTAGCATGGAAGATATCACCATCTCTTAGTTGGTATGTTGACAATGACAGTATACCGCTCAAAATACAATTTATCTCTATTTCAAAACCGAGCTCTGGCACCTCTACAAAACCCTGCTTCCCTCTACGAAGGGCATATCCATTTACTTTTATGCTGAGTCATCACCCTCTTATTAAAAAGCACTAGCTGGAGAGCACAACCGTCATTTGCATTCATCACTGTTAATTTATATTGAGTGTGACCATGATTGGATCTCTTTTACCATGAATTACAATGTCTAGTCAGTCCTTGATCCTTAAAGGTGCTCCGCATTTATGTTTTGCGGTCTCAGAAAGGGCTAGTGAGATACCATCTTGTTATATCATATTATGATTGTTTTGAGAAAGTGTTGTCATCTGAGATTTATTATTATGACTTGCTAGTTGATTATGCTATTGATATGAGTAATTATGAGACCTGAGAATTATTGCAAATGTGGTTAGTTATGATCTATGCTAAAAACTTGAATGCTGGCTTGACATAGTTACAACAACAAGAGCAAACAGAGTTTCCAAAAGTTTTTCTTTCTTTCTTTCAGTTTGTCAACTGAATTGCTTGAGGACAAGCAATGGTTTAAGCTTGGGGGAGTTGACACGTCTCCATCGTATCTACTTTTCCAAACACTTTTGCCCTTGTTTTGGACTCTATCTTGTATGATTTGAATGGAACTAACCCGGACTGACGCTGTTTTCAGCAGAATTACCATGGTGTTGTTTTATGTGCTGAAAACAGATATTCTCGGAATGACCTGAAACTCCATGGGAGGTCTTATAAAAAATAATAAAAAATCCTTGCCAAATATGAAGACCAGGGGGCCCACACCCTTGTCACGAGGGTGGGGGCGCGCCCCCTACCTCGTGGGCCCCCTGTTGACCCTCTGACGCCAACTCCAACTCTATATATTTGCTTTTGGTGAGAAAAAAATCAGAGAGAAGAAATCATCGCGTTTTACGATACGGAGCCGCTGCCAAGCCCTAAAACCTCTCGGGAGGGCTGATCTGGAGTCCGTTCGGGGCTCCGGAGAGGGGGATTCGTCGCCGTCGTCATCATCAACCATCCTCCATCACCAATTTCATGATGCTCACCGCCGTGCGTGAGTAGTTCCATCGTAGGCTTGCTGGACGGTGATGGCTTGGATGAGATTTATCATGTAATCGAGTTAGTTTTGTTAGGGTTTGATCCCTAGTATCCACTATGTTATGAGATTGATGTTGCTATGACTTTGCTATGCTTAATGCTTATCACTAGGGCCCGAGTGCCATGATTTCAGATCTAAACCTATTATGTTTTCATGAATATATGTGAGTTCTAGATCCTATCTTGCAAGTCTATAGTCACCTACTATGTGTTATGATCCGGCAACCCCGAAGTGACAATAATCGGGACCACTCCCGGTGATGACCATAGTTTGAGGAGTTCATGTATTCACTATGTGCTAATGCTTTGTTCCGGTTCTCTATTAAAAGGAGGCCTTAATATCCCTTAGTTTCCAATAGGACCCCGCTACCACGGGAGGGTAGGACAAAAGATGTCATGCGAGTTCTTTTCCATAAGCACATATGACTATATACGGAATACATGCCTACATTACATTGATGAATTGGAGCTAGTTCTGTGTCACCCTATGTTATGACTGTTACATGATGAACCGCATCCGGCATAATTATCCATCACTGATCCGGTGCCTACGAGTTTTCCATATACTGGTTTACGCTTATTTACTTTCCCGCCGCTATTGTTACAATCACTACAAAATACCAAAAACATTACTTTTGTTGTCTTTACTTTTGTTGCTGCTACCACCACTATCATATTACTTTGCTACTAAACACTTTCTGCAGATACTAAGTTTCCAGGTGTGGTTGAATTGACAACTCAGCTGCTAATACTTGAGAATATTCTTTGGCTCCCCTTGTGTCGAATCAATAAATTTGGGTTGAATACTCTACCCTCGAAAGCTGTTGCGATCCCCTATACTTGTGGGTTATCACTTGTCATTTACGGTTGTGCTTCACTTATAACCTATGAGTAAATTGTTGAATGAATTGAATATCATGAAGTTGAAATTATATGTTCATATCATGCCTAGTAGTATCTTCACATTGGGTTTAAAAAGTGAATTCTTTTGAAGCTTAACAATCACAATATTGGTCATACAAGCAATTGATGAATGATTAGTATAAGGAAGAGAACTTTCACATACAAATATATTATCTTGGACATCTTCTATGATTGTGAATACCCATTAATTATTTTCAAACCTAAGCAAATTAGTTGAAGATTTACAAGGAAGCAACCGTAATGAGTTATGTTTGGGTATATTTGCATAGAAGTTATATTGTCATGGATCCTCCAACATGTGGTGTTCGCCTAGGATCTTTTGCTAGCCAAAAATTCATACTAAATAGAGATACTACTTGTGCATCTAAAAAACTCTTAAACCTAGTTTCTTGCCATGAGTGTCCACCATACCTACCTATGAATTGAGTAAGATCCTTCAAGTAAGTTTTCATCGGTGTATAAAGCTATAAAAATTGCTCCTTATGTTTGATCTTTTATTGTAAGGGAAAATTGAGCGTTGTACAAACTTGTGATGGCAAAGTAATAAAATCAACGGTCTGCATAATAAAGGTTGCTATCATAAGGGGCAATATAACATGACATTCCTTTGCATTAAGAGCCTAGGCATCCAAATAAAAATCGCATGACAACCTCTGCTTCCCTGTGCGAAGGGCCTATATTTTACTTTTTAGTATTTAATTTTATGCAAGAGTCAATAGTATGCATTCCCATTTCAACCTCAATTACTCTGTAGTTGGCAAGCATCATGTGGTGGGGAAAGACCTAGGTACATATGACCAGTCAAATATATTTGATCATGATTTATTATTGTTGACAATTATCTCTATGATAAATGAGTTGGAAGGCAAAATATTAAGCCCCTATCTTTCTGTGTGTTCGATGGATGCCATTTGTTCTAAGAATATGCTTTGAGTAGTAGCAATCATGGAAGACTATATGATGATTGAGTATGTGGAGCTCTTACTTAGACTCTGTTGAATAAGTTGAATTGCAATTGTTTGGTGACTAAGAATATATATGGGTTGTTGAGTTTCAAGAGAATTCACTGTTTGAACCTTAACATGTGAAAAGGTTGCTACTTTAACATGAGTAATTTTATGAGAAAGAATTGTTGTTATGATGCTAGGAAAAGTGATTGAAATTATCATTGATCAAACTTCTACACTTTGCTAGCATTCATACTTCATAAATTATTTCTTTTATCATTTACCTACTCGAGGACGAGTAGGAATTAAGCTTGGGGATGCTGATACGTCTCCAATGTATCTATAATTTATGAAGTATTCATGTTGTTATATTATCATTCTTAGATGTTTTACAATCATTTCATAGCAACTTTATATTATTTTTTGGGACTAACCTATTGACATAGTGCCTAGTGCGAGCTGCTATTTTTTGCTGGTTTTTTACATCACAGAAAATCAACACTGTTGGGGATGTAACTACTGGGTATGAACCGCCCAGGAGGGGCCAGGTCATACCACTGACGACTTATCAATGAAGATGGCGGGTCATGGCAAGCCTATTGACGACCCAAGACCCAGAGGCGACATGATGCCCAAGAGGCACATGTATAACTTGTTTTGTAAGGCAAGCTCAGTTAGTCACCGAGTCGAACACGTTGTGTTTGAGCCGGCCGAGACTCTGTAAGCCATTGGGCATCAACCTGTGTATATAAAGGGGTATCCCGACAGCGAGTTGAGGAAAAGAAACAAGAGATCGAGAACTAGGTCAAGCGTATTCGCTCCCTGGTAATCGAAACCCAAGCAATACAATCCCAAACTGGAGTAGGCCTTTACCTCCACGCGAGGGGCTGAACCAGTATAAACTCTCTGTGTCTTTTGTCCCGATTAACCCCTTTAAGCTAACCTAGTTGCGATGGCTCCATGACTAAGTCCTTTCGCTAGGACATCTGTCGTGTTAAGTCCACGACAGTTGGCGCCCACCGTGGGGCCAGCGCACGGTGGTTTCGAGTTCTTGAAGGGCAGCTTCCCAGGGATCAAGGGATACACTATGGGCTGGATGACCAAGAGTCATCGCGGCAAGCTCTACATCGACGACACTGGCTGGGTCCGCAAGGCCGGCTCAATTGAGTACAGGTACTGGGTCCCCTTCAGTGGAATCCACGTCTTCATCGACAAGATCGGCGGATCGGGCCCTGAGCCGGACACCTACACCGACATCATCGAGACAGCTCAGCGTGCACGACCCGCCAAGGTTCAAGTTGATGTGAAGCATGCCTTTGTTGGTTTCATCCATGGGGCAGAATTTGAGGAAGGATCTATGTCTGGTGGTGAGACGGCCGTCCACTCGGATGGTGAATCGTCAATCGGTGAGACCAATTAAATGTATCAACTACAGGATGGCCGGCTTGGGGTTATTTCGATGGTGAAAGTATTTCGGACCCCTATGAGCCGTCGAACATGGTTGCGATCTTCATGGCCGGTACACAACCAGCGCTCAGTTCAATGACCGCAACGGCTATGACCTCCAGCTCAACGGCTACAGCGACGACTGGTGCTAGTGGCTCTGCGCGCCCACCAGCTTAGATTTTGACAGAGTTGTTGGAGGCTTTGGCGACTTTGATGGGGGTAGAGGTGACCCTGGATACTCAAGAACAACATAAGGTGGATGTTGCGAGGTTACGAGATGAGATAGCTCAAGCCAAGGAAGAGCTGGCGGCTGAGAACGCTAGGATGGCCACAGAGTGAGCTTCTCTAGATGCTCAGGCACAACGGATTCAGGCAGACTCTTTCCGGCTCACCTTGGATCAAAATGCTTCAAATGCCATCATGAGAAGGTGCCACCAGAGTCGTTTACCTCTGGTTTACGATGCGAGAAACCTCTTCAACACGCCTGGGGCAGGGACCAGCGACCCTCCTGTGGTGAACTGGGCGGTTGAGGCGCCCGTGATCGGAGCGCCGGTTCAGCCGCGTACTATGGATCCACCTTTTTAGGATATGACACCGCCTCAGCATGTTCTGACACCGCCGGGTCATTATTCTAACCCTTTGGATAACATGATTGCTGCGGCGACACGATTGGCAGCTCTCCCAGTTGAAGGCGTGTCTCCAGCTACAATAGAGACGCAGAGGGCCAGAGAACTTCTTCAGACGGTCGTGGCTCAACAGGCGGCTTATTCATATAGCAGTGAATGGATTCACTCAACCCCTCGACCAAGCTAGATTATAGCAGGCACATTGATTCGCTAGGAGTTTCAAGCAGCGAGCAACACCATAACCAGGCTCATAGGCATGACCCGACGCGCGGTGGTGTCGATGCTCAGACTTTGGTGGATCAGGGCGGGGCACGTCGGGAGGCGGAGCTGGCGGCTCAACAGCAATCTCTGATTTATCCATCAGCATCGGTGGAGGCAGGAGTTACCTCTAGAACCTTGGGTGTGTCATGTTTAGTGCCGGCTCTGCGCAACGAGCGTTTGCCTAAGGATTTCAAGGGTCCTCGTAAGGTGCCTAATTACACAGCGGATCAGCCCCCAAAGGCTTGGATTGAAAGCTATGAGATGGCTATGGAGATGTTGGATGTTAATGATGTTGCATGTGCTAAGTATTTCACCATGATGTTGGATGGGCCGGCTCATACTTGGTTGAAAGGGCTGCCTGCTAACTCCATTAGTCATGGGCAGAGCTGAAAACACGTTTTATCCAGAATTTAAAGACACATGCAAGCAGCCCATGTCAATTCTGGATTTAGACTCTTGTGTCCAAGGTGAGGGCGAGTCGACAACCAATTGGGTGCGCCGGATCTCAGCTGTTATACATTCATCAGACAATATCAATGCCGGTTCAGCTGTCCTGATGTTGGAGAAGAATTGTCATTTCCTCCCCCTTAAGCAGAAACTGGGGCAGCTTAAACACCACTGCAATGACATGTGGGAGCTCATGGAAGCTCTCGTCACATATGTCGACTCTGATAGTACCAAAGACCCTGACTCTGATGAAGAGAAGGCGGGTAAGGGGAAGAAGAGCGACAATACGAAGGGGCAGCAACACAATACGACAGGTCAAAGCTGCAACGGTAAGCGCACAACTGATGGAAATTTAGATTTTGTGGCTAACACCAATACGTAGAATAATAATTAGCGTCGCAAGGGAAAGCCGTCCCGGCTTGGAGGGCCAAAATTTAACATTGATGCGACGATGAATCAACCTTGTCCAAAGCATGGTACACAAGAGAAGCCGGCCAATCATTTGTGGAAGGATTGCTTCATCATGAGGGAGTATAGGAATTCCAATTTTTTCTAGGACAATCATGGCCCAAATGGTGGCTCAGGATCCGGCTCTCACGATCCTGGCTTTGGTGGCGGCGGCTCAAATTTTGGTTTCCAGGCCAAGGCAATCAAGGTGGTTTTAATCAGCAGTCTGGTCAACGGAATCAAGAGCAGCAAATTGGTTATCATAGTAATCCGAAGCAATTAAATAGTGGATAGTATCCTGTGTTCACCACGAGTTTGTGTAAACAAGACCAGAAGATTCATAAAAGGACGGTGAACGCAGTTGAGCCGACGATTCCCTGTTACTTGTGATGGTCTGAACATCCTATTCTTTGGAGCCGTGAGGATCACCCGCCCCGGGTTGATAATCTGGGTCTCTTGGCTTTAGTAGTTGCGCCTTAGGTTGGAGGTTACAAGTTCACTAAGGTGCTCATGGATGGAGGCAGCAACATCAATATTCTTTACTACGAAACTTTTCATCGGATGGGTTTGACCGATAAGGATCTTAAGCCGTCGAACACTGTTTTTCATGGTGTGGTGCCTGGTAAGTCGGCATATCCAGTGGGCAAGATAGCTTTGGAAGTGGCTTTTGGTGATGATCATGATTCCAGAGTTGAGGCATTGACATTTGAGGTGGTTAAGATTAAGAGCCCTTATCACACTTTGTTTGGGCGGCCAACTTATGCTAAGTTCATGGCACGACCTTGTTTTGTTGATCTACAGCTTAAGATGTCGGGTTATAAGGGTACCATCACAGTGCATGGGAACCGGAAGATAGCCTTGGAATGTGAAGAGGGCGATGGCGGGATGCTGCTTATGCTGAGTCTGTTTGTGCAACAGAAGAGTTGAAATTTTACAAAGATAATGTTGACCCAGCAGATATGACACCTTTGAAGAAGCCAACCACAGAGCATGACCCTCTGTTGAAATTTAAATCAGAAGATGACACTAAGTTGGTTGATTTTGTTCCTGGAGATTCATCCAAGCAGTTCAATATCAGTGCTAATCTGTATCTGAAATAGGAAAGCGCGCGCATCGAGTTCATCCGTGAGAACCGGGACATCTTTGCATGGAAGCCTTCAGACATGCCAGGTGTACCGAGGGAACTCGCTGAGCACACTCTCAATATTGATCCAAAGTTTAAACCGGTCAAGCAATTCCTTCGTCGCTTTAATGAAGAGAGGCGTAAGGCCATTGGTGAAGAAGTGGCCCGGCTCTTGGCAGTTAGGTTCATTCTTGAAGTTTTTCATCCTGAATGGTTGGCTAACCCGGTGCTGGTGCTTAAGAAAAATGGTACTTGGTGCATGTGTGTAGATTACACAGACCCTAATAAAGCTTGCCCGGCCGATCCTTTTTCTCTCCCTCATATTGATTAGATTATTGATGCTACGGCGGGTTGTGAGCATTCAAGTTTTTTGGATGCTTATTATGGGTATATCATCAGATCAAGATGACAGTTAAGGACCAGGAGAAGACAACCTTCATCACTCCCTTTGGAGCCTTCTGCTATGTGTCTATGCCTTTTGGGCTCAAGAGTGCCCAGGCGACTTACCAGCGGTGTGTTCAAAATTGCCTTCATGATTGGACTGGGCGCAATGTTCATGCTTATGTGGATGATATTGTTGTGAAATCTAGGAAGAAGGATACCTTGATAGATGATTTGAAAGAGACCTTTGACAATCTCTGGGTCTACAAGATGATGCTTAACCCGGCCAAGTGTGTTTCTAGTGTGCCAGCAGGCAAGCTCTTAGGTTTTTTGGTTTCTGAAAGAGGCATTGAAGCTAACCCGGAGAAAATCAAAGCTATTACTTTCTTGGCTAAACCAGCATGTATTAATGATGTTTAGCGTCCGGCGGGTCATATTGCAGCCTTAAGCCAGTTGGGAGAAAAAGCTATCCCTCTGTACCAGATGATGAAGAAAACAGATCACTTTGTCTGTATTGATGCTGATGTTTAGGCATTTGAAGCCTTGAAGAAATAGTTAGCTAAACCACCAATCCTTGCTGCTCCTATTGATAAGGATCCCTTGTTGTTGTATGTGGCTGCTAATAGCTGAGCTATCAGCATGGTGGAAAGGAAGGAATTAGGCAAGGAATATCCAGTTCAGCGGCCGGTTTATTATATTAGTGAGGTCCTCATTGAATCCAAGTAGAGGTACCCACATTGGCAGAAACTGGTGTATGGAGTGTTCATGGCTAGTCGTAAGCTGAAGTAGTACTTCTTTGATCTTCTCATCACTGTGTTCAGTTCTGCCCCCTTTGGGGGATATTATTCAAAACAGAGAGGCCATGGGTCAGGTAGCCAAATGGGCCATTGAGCTTGGACCCCATGGTTTGAAGTATATGCCTCGGACAACTATCAAGTCTCAAGCACTTGTGGATTTTATCAATGACTGGACTGAGCTGCAAATGCCTGAGGAGAAGCCGGATAGCACATATTGGACTATTCACTTTGATGGATCCCGGCAGTTGGAAGGCTCGGGGGCTGGAGTTATTTTGACTTCCCCGCGAGGTGATAAATTTTGTTATGTTTTAAGGTTGTTGTTCCCTTGTACTAACAATGCACATGAGTATGATGCCATGCTCCATGGTCTTCGAATGGCTAAAGAGATGAATTTAAGCCGGGTGAGGTGTTTTGGTGACTCAGATTTTGTGGCTCACCAAGTTTCAGGCACTTGGGATTCTAAGGACCCACTCATGGCGGCTTACCGCCGCTAGGTTGATGCTATTGCTGGTCATTTCAAAGGTTATCAACTGGAACATGTTGATCGCAGGAAAAATGAGGCGGCTGATGCTTTGAGCCGGTTAGGGTCCCAGCGTAAGCCGGCACCACCTAATGTTTTCCTTGATATTCTGCACAACCCTTCAGTCAAATTAACTACGGAGGAATATCTTGATGTTCCTAAGCCGGAGGGACAATTGGTGGCGGCTCTTCATGTTATTCCTGATTGGACAGTTCCATATTTGGCTTATATGACCCGGGGTGAGTTACCTGAAGATGAAACTTTGGCCAGGCAGATAACCCGGCGGTCTAAGTCGATGTGTTAATGGAGAGTTGCATCGCTGCAATGTCACATGGGTGTTTCAATGTTGTGTTTCTCCTGAGGAAGGCTGTGAGATTTTACGAGAGATTCATGAAGGAGACTGTGGTCATCATGTCGGCTCTAAGTCTCTCATAGCCGAAGATTTTTGTCATGGATTTTATTGGCTGACGGCTCATGCTGATGCAGAGGATTTGGTCAGTAAATGTGATGGTTGTCAGAAATTCTCAAGATGAGCTCATGTACCGGCTCAAGAACTAAGGATGATTCCAATTACTTGGCCATTTGTAGTCTGGGGGCTGGATATGGTTGGACCTTACAAAAGGTCCAAAGATAAAAAGACACACCTTTTGGTGGCGGTTGACAAATTCACAAAGTGGGTTGAAGCAGAGCCGGTCAGTAAGTGTGACACGGCAACATCAGTTCAATTCATTAAAAAGGTGATTTTCCGGTTTGGTTATCCTCACAACATTATCACTGATAATGGCACTAATCTGTCCAAGCGTGCTATGAAAGAGTTCTATCAACGGGAGCATATTCATCTTGATGTATCATCAGTGGCTCACCCCCAGTCCAATGGCTAAGCTGAAAGTGACAATAAAGAAATTTTGAGAGGCATCAAGCCCCAACTTATGGTACCTTTGCAGAGGACGCCGGGTTGTTGGGTGGAGGAATTGCCCTGAGTGTTATGGAGTATCAATACTATCCCCAACAGATCTATGGGTTACACACCTTTCTTCATGGTTTACGGAGCAGAGGCGGTTCTCCCTAGTGACATCCGTCACGACTCGCCCCATGTGGCGGCGAATGTTGAAGCTTTTAATGAAAAATCACGTCAGGATGCTCTTGACCTGTTGGATGAGGAGCGTGACCGTACGGTGGCTCATTCGATGATTTACCAGCAAGATTGCGTTGTTATCGTAGCCGCCGGGTTAAAACCAGGACCTTTCAAGAAGGAGATTTGGTGCTTCGGCTCATCTAGGATCAAACTGACATGTACAAGCTATCCCCGCCTTGGGAAGGGCCTTTTGTGGTCAGCAAAAATCTGAACAACGGGTCATACTACCTTATCGATGTTCGAGACCACAAGGACTCACGCACGTCGGAGGAGGAGACTCGCCGGCCGTGGAATATCGCTCATCTTCGGCCTTATTACACCTGAGCCACCGGCTCTTGTGATGTACATACTTTGTCAATGTATATATTATGATGAATATAATAAAGCCGACACCCCTGATAATTCAGGGCCTATGTCGTTTCATTTTTGAGAATATGAGTCTTTAATGTCACTTCATATGATCACTTGGGGGCTTCCTGCTTATTTAGCATAGCTATGACTACCCTCTTGATCCGGCTTGTACGCCATGATTACAAAATACTTGGGGGCTTCTTGCTCATTGAGCATAGTTATGACTACCCTATTAGTACGGCTTATACGACTGGAATAAAATATTACTCGGGGGCTCTTTGTTAATGAACAGAGCTTTGTTTTCCCTTGTAATAGGCTTGGACGCCAGGTGTATTCACCAAAAATCCGTGTTATCCTGCCTTTGTTTGCCTGCCACTCCGACCAGGTAATCCTGGAATGACTTGCCGTACTCTTGACAATCAATCTTATAAAGACCCTGAATTTATCAAAGTTAAAACAGTGGTTGGTCATGTGAGGTCCGGATAACGGGTTTGAATTAAGGTTTAACTCATCGGCTGTGCGACCCTTGAATAGCACTTGACATTGAGGCTTGGTAGCCAATGAATGCCTTGATTTTTCTGTTTTATATTTGCTTTGAACATTTTTTGAGATTCATCTTTGCTGCCAAGTTGATCTATGGTGAAAAATTGATTAAGGCCTTGTTGCCTTATGATTCATATGTGAATCTATCCAGAATTTTATTAACCTAGCTTGGCTTTGGACTTTAAGTCGCCAGTGTGTGATGATTATGTGCTTGGAGTTCTGTGCTCTAAGTTTTGGGATGTTACCCTTGCTGCATATGGTGTTGTAAGCCGGCGGTATGAATAAATTGAATAGGGCGTTGTGCTCTAAGATTTTGGGTTGTTACCCTTACTGCACGTCGCATGATAAGCCGGTAGTGTGAACAAGTATCACAGGTAGGATATTTATTTTATTATGATTATATGAGGTTTTTGATAACCCGCTGATAACCCACAAGTATAGGGGATCGCAACACTTTTCAAGGGTAGAGTATTCAACCCAAATTTATTGATTCGACACAAGGGGAGCCAAAGAATATTCTCAAGTATTAGCAGCTGAGTTTTCAATTCAACCACACCTGGATAACTTAATATCTGCAGCAAAGTATTTAGTAGCAAAGTAATATGATAATAGTGGTACCAATAGCAAAAGTAATGTTTTTGGTATTTTGTAGAGATGATAACAATAGCAACGGAAAAGTAAATAAGCGAAGAACAATATATGGAAAGCTCGTAGGCAATGGATCGGTGATAGAGAATTATGCCAGATGTGGTTCATCATGTAACAGTCATAACCTAGGGTGACACATAACTAGCTCCAGTTCATCAATGTAATGTAGGCATGTATTCCGAATATAGTCATACGTGCTTATGGAAAAGAACTTGCATGACATCTTTTGTCCTACCCTCCCGTGGCAGCGGGGTCCTAGCGGAAACTAAGCGATATTAAGGCCTCCTTTTAATAGAGTACCGGACCAAAGCATTAACACATAGTGAATACATGAACTCCTCAAACTACGGTCATCACCGGAAGTGGTCCCGACTA
Organism: Triticum dicoccoides; assembly: GCF_002162155.2. Lineage (NCBI taxonomy): Eukaryota > Viridiplantae > Streptophyta > Magnoliopsida > Poales > Poaceae > Triticum > Triticum dicoccoides. The sequence goes on from NC_041386.1 coordinate 566,284,960, forward strand.
TTGTCACTTCGGAGTTGCCGGATCATAACAGATAGTAGGTGACTATAGACTTGCAAGATAGGATCAAGAACTCACATATATTCATGAAAACATAATAGGTTCAGATCTGAAATCATGGCACTCGGGCCCGAGTGACAAGCATTAAGCATAGCAAAGTCATAGCAACATCAATCTCAGAACATAGTGGATACTAGGGATCAAACCCTAAAAAAACTAAATTGATTACATGATAAATCTCATCCAACCCATCACCGTCCAGCAAGCCTACGATGGAATTACTCACACACAGTGGTGATCATCATGAAATTGGTGATGGAGGAAGGTTGATGATGACGATGGCGACGGATTCCCCTCTCCGGAGCCCCGAACGGACTCCAGATCAGCCCTCCCGAGAGAGTTTAGGGCTTGGCGGCGGCTCCGTATCGTCAAACATGATGAATCTTTCTCCTTCATTTTTTCTCTCCGAACACGAATATATAGAGTTGGAGTTGAGGTCGGAGGAGCTCCAGGGGGCCCACGAGGTAGGGGGGCGGCGGCCAGGGGGCAGGCACGTCCCCCACCCTCGTGGCTAGGGTGTGGGCCCCGTGGTCTTGATCTTTTTCTAGTATTTTTTTATTATTTCCAAAAGTAATCTCCGTGAAGTTTCAGGTCATTCCGAGAACTTTTGTTTCTGCACATAAACAACACCATGGCAATTCTGCTGAAAACATCGTCAGTCCAGGTTAGTTCCATTCAAATCATGCAAGTTAGAGTCCAAAACAAGGGCAAAAGTGTTTGGAAAAGTAGATACTACGGAGACGTATCAACTCCCCCAAGCTTAAACCTTTACTTGTCCTCAAGCAATTCAGTTGACAAACTAAAAGTGATAAAGAAAAACTTTTACAAACTCAGTTTGCTCTTGTTGTTGTAAATATGTAAAGCCAACATTCAAGTTTTCAGCAAAGAATATAAACTAACCATATTCACAATAACTCTTAGGTCTCATGTTTACTCATATCAATGACATAATCAACTAGCGAGCAATAATAATAAATCTCAGATGACAACACTTTCTCAAAACAATCATAATATGATATAACAAGATGGTATCTCGCTAGCCCTTTCTGAGACCGCAAAACATAAATGCAGAGCACCTTTAAAGATCAAGGACTGACTAGACATTGTAATTCATGGTAAAAGAGATCCAGTCAAGACATACTCGATGTAAACAAACAATAATGAATGCAAATGATAGTGGTGCTCCCAACTGGTGCTTTTTAATAAGGGGATGATGACTCAACATGAAAGTAAATAGATAGGCCCTTCGCAGAGGGAAGCAGGGATTTGTAGAGGTGCTAGAGCTCGGTTTTGAAATAGAGATGAATAATATTTTGATCGGTATACTTTCATTGTCAACAGAACAACCAAGAGATGGCAATATCTTCCATGCTACACACATTATAGGCGGTTCCCAAACAAAATGGTAAATTTTATACTCCCCCTCCACCAACAAGCATCAATCCATGGCTTGCTCGAAACAACGAGTGGCTCCAACTAACAAGAGTCCCAGGGGGAGTTTTGTTTGCAATTATTTTGATTTGATTTGCATAAAGCATGGGACTGGGCATCCCGGTGACCAGCCATTTTCTCGTGAGTGAGGAGCGGAGTCCACTCCTCTTGAGAATAACCCGCCTAACATGGAAGATACGGACAGCCCTAGTTGATACATGAGCTATTCGAGCATACAAAACAGAATGTTTATTTGAAGGTTTAGAGTTTGGCACATACAAATTTACTTGGAACGGCAGGTAGATACCGTATATAGGTAGGTATGGTGGACTCATATGGCATAACTTTGGGGTTTATGGGATTGGATGCACAAGCAGTATTCCCGCTTAGTACAGGTGAAGGCTAGAAAAAGACTGGGAAGCAACCAGCTAGAGAGCGACAACAGTCATGAACATGCATTAAAATTAATCAACACCGAATGCAAGCATGAGTAGGATATAATGCACCATGAACATAAATATTGTAGAGGCTATGTTGATTTTGTTTCAACTACATGCGTGAACATGTGCCAAGTCAAGCCACTGGAATCGTTCAAAAGAGGATACCACCCTATCATACCACATCACAACCATTTTAATAGCATGTTGGCACGCAAGGTAAACCATTATAAGCTCCTAGCTAATTAAGCATGGCATAAGAAACTATAATCTCTAATTGTCATTGCAAACATGTTTATTCATAATAGGCTGAATCAGGAACGATGAACTAATCATATTTACAAAACAAGAGAGGTCGAGTTCGTACCAACTTTTCTCATCTCAATAAGTTCATCATATAATCATCATTATTGCCTTTCACTTGCACGACCAAACGATGTGGATAATAATAATAGTGCGTGTGCATTGGACTAAGCTGGAATTTGCAAGCATTCAATAAACAGGAGAAGACAAACCAAATGCATATAATAGCCACTTCAACAATTTAATTATGGTCTTCTCCTACCGACCCCCAGAGAAAAGAAAAGAAATAAAACTATTTACACGGGAAAGCTCCCAACAAGCAAAAGAAGAACAGGAAATCTTTTTGGTTTTATTTTTAATTACTACTACAAGCATGGAAATTAAAACTAGCTAAAAGTTACAACTATTTTTTTTGTTTTTCTTAATGTTTATTGAACACCTAAGAAGAAAGCATAAAAAGAGAAAATAAACTAGCATAGATATCACAATGAAAAAGTTTGAGCACTGACAACTAGCAATGAGTGTGTGAACATAAATGTAATGTCGGTGAGAAATACGTACTCCCCCAAGCTTAGGCTTTTTGCCTAAGTTGGTCTAATGCCACGGATGGCCTGGCGGATATCCAAAGTTGTAGTTGGGGTCGTACTGAGATGCAGCAGTCATTGCATCGTGGGCTGCAGCTTGGAGGCGAGCTATCTCAGCCCTCCTCTTATACTCTTCCGCCTCCTCTCTGGTTATAAAATATCTCCCTTTTGCCTGAAAATCAAAGAAGGTAGAAGCAGGGAGAGCGACATGATAGGTGCCTCGTCTGTCAAAGATTAGTCGGTACTGGAGGAACTGATCGTTCCTCTCAACAAACTGATGACGAACCATAGCCTCATAATCCAAATAAGCAGGAGGCAACTCAATATCATCCTCACGTATGGTTATACCAAGAAAATTAGCTATGCGGGTTGCATAAATTCCACCAAAGAAATCTCCATTAAATCTATTAAGATGCAACCTACGTGCAACAATGGCTCCCAAATTATAAGATTTATCTCCTAACACAGCACTCCTAAGAATACTGAGGTCAGGGACACACATGTGACATGCTTCATATTTACCATTAATGCATCTACCTATGAAGAGAGCAAAATAATGTATAGCAGGAAAGTGAATGCTCCCTATGGTAGCTTGTGCTATATATCTAGATTCCCCCATAGTTATACTAGCAAAAAAATCTCTAAATTCAGATTTGCGAGGTTCACTAGCACTACCCCATTGTGAAAGTTTGCAAGCAATGGTAAAATCCTCTGAGTCCATAGTGTAAGAATTTTCATAAAGATCAAACAGAACAGTTTGAGAATTGCGTGAAGATGAAAATTCAAACCTCCTCACAAAGGAACTAGTGAGATAGTGGTACTGACGGCACTTTTCTGCCTCGAAGCTAACAAGATCAGCATTACACAAATATGCGTTAAATTCTTCCTTAATTCCTGCTCGATCCCTGAAGTCCTCTGAAGGCCATTCACAAGGCCGCACTAGAGCATCCCTTGGTGGCTCATCATCAGCATCACACATTGCAAGACTGGGTCCTTGTTTCCTTGAAGAACCACCTTGGTACATTTTCCTAAACATATTTCCTCCTCTGAAAAATTTCTGAAATTTTTAGTAACTTCAAAATAAAAGTGAACCAAACTCAACAAAATTGATAGCAACTACTCCTACAAGTGCCTAGAGCCTATATCATGCATCAAAACTACTTGGAACCACATAAATTTGACATGCAAGCTCAAGAACAGGGTCACCTAAGGAGCACAAATATGCAATGAATAAAGCACTAGAACAAAAACTAATTGGACCATTGGAGGAGTCACATACCAAGGAACAATCCCCCAAAGCAGTTTTGTGAGAGGTGCTTTGAGCAAGGAGATCGAAAATCATAGCAAAATGAGCTAGAACTCGCGCTTGAGCTGGATAATGGTGTTTGTGGGAGGAAGAAGGAGTGTGTGGGTGCAGGAATAAGTGGAGGAGGGTCACCGTGGGCCCACGAGGCAGGGGGGCGCCCAGGGGGTAGGGCGCGCCCTCCACCCTCGTGGCTAGGTGGATGCCCCCCTGTTGTGTTCTCAGTGCCAAATATTCTCAAATATTCCAGAAAAAAATCATATTTAAATTTCAGGGCATTTGGAGAACTTTTATTTTCGGGGTATTTTTATATTGCACGGATAATCAGAAAACAGACAGAAATTACTATTTTTGCTTTATTTAATATAAATAACAGAAAGTAGAAGGAGGGTACAGAGAGTTGTGTTTTCTAAATTCATCCATCTCATGATCATCAAAAGGAATCCATTAACAAGGTTGATCAGGTCTTGTTAACAAACTCATTCCGAATAACATGGAACCGGAGAATTTTCGAATAACACTAGGTTACCTCAACGGGGATATGCACATCCCCAACAATAAGAATATCATATTTCTTCTTGACAGTAGGAAGAGGAAATCCAAAACCTCCAAAAATAATCGATGGAATTTTTCCAATAGAATTGATACTGTGGACTTGAGGTTGTTTCCTCGGAAAGTGTACCCTATGCTCATTGCCATTAACATGAAAAGTGACATTGCCTTTGGTGCAATCAATAACAGCCCCTGCAGTATTCAAAAAGGGTCTTCCAAGAATAATAGACATACTATCGTCCTCAGGAATATCAAGAATAACAAAGTCCGTTAAAATAGTAACGTTTGCAACCATAACAAGCACATCCTCACAAATACCGACAGGTATAGCAGTTGATTTATCAACCATTTGCAAAGATATTTCAGTAGGTGTCAACTTATTCAAATCAAGTCTATGATATAAAGAGAGAGGCATAACACTAACACCGGCTCCAAGATCACATAAAGCAGTTTTAACATAGTTTCTTTTAATGGAGCATGGTATAGTGGGTACTCCTGGATCTCCAAGTTTCTTTGGTATTCCACCCTTAAAAGTATAATTAGCAAGCATGGTGGAAATTTAAGCTTTCGGTATCTTTCTTTTATTAGTGACAATTTCTTTCATATATTTAGCATAAGGATTCATTTTGAGCATATCAGTTAATCACATATGCAAAAATATAGGTCTAATCATTTCAGCAAAGTGCTCAAAATCCTCATCATCCTTTTTCTTGGATGGTTTGGGAGGAAAAGGCATGGGTTTTTGAACCCAAGGCTCTCTTTCTTTACCGTGCTTCCTAGCAACAAAGTCTTTCCTATCATAATGTTGATTCTTTGATTGTGGGTTATCAAGATCAACAACAGGTTCAATTTCTATATCATTATCATTGCTAGGTTGAGCATCAACATGAACATTATCATTTACATTATCACTAGTTTCATGTTCATTACCAGATTGTGTTTCAGCATCAGAAATAGAAATATCATTTGGATTCTTAGGTGTTTCAGCAATAGGTTCACTCCTGCATGCAAAGTCCTATCATTTTTCTTTTTCTTCCTTTTAGAAGGACTAGGTGCATCATATTATTTCTCTGAGAATCTTGCTCAGTTCTCTTAGGGTGGCCTTCAGGATACAAAGGTTCCTGAGTCATTTTACCAGTTCTAGTAGCCACTCTAACAACATAGTCCTTATTCTTACTATTTAATTCATCGAGCAAATCATTTTGAGCCTTAAGTACTTGTTCTACTTGAGTGGTAACCATAGAATCATGTTTACTAATAAGTTTAAGTTCACCTTTGACATTAGCCATATAATCACCCAAGTGTTCAAGCATATTGTTTTGATGAATACTCGAGCCAGGTCTTCCCAGAAGTATATGCTAGCAGGAGCCAACTGGGTCAACCACGCCCGAGCCGACTGAGGGAGTCCTGGATTAGGGGGTCCTCGGGTATCTGGCCTATTTTATATGGTCCGAATTGATGGGCTGTGAAGACAGATCAGAAGGTAATCCCCCGTGTCCGGGTAGGACTCCTATGTGTGTGGACGACAAGTTTTGGTGTCCGGATGTATTACTCCATTCCTCTGTAAACCGACTTTGTACAATCCTAGGCCCCTTCGGTGTGTATATAAACTGGAGGGTTTAGTCTGTAGAGGCTATCAAAATTCTCATATGCTAGACAACCAGGGTTTAGCCATTACGATCTTGAGGTAGATCAACTCTTGTAACCCCTATACTCATTGAATACAATCAAGCAGGACGTAGGGTTTTACCTCCTTTAAGAGGGCCCGAACCTGAGTAAATATTGTGTCCCCATAGTCCCTTGTTACCATTGATCATCAGAGCACAGTTAGCGACCCCCTACCCGAGATCTGCCGGTTTTGACACCAACATTGGTCCTTTCATTGAGAGTTCCACTGTGTTGTCGATAGAAGGATCGATGACTCACCTTGTCATCAATGACGGTATCACTTCTGGAAGGAGCCT
>NC_041386.1:566291985-566319420 GCF_002162155.2 Triticum dicoccoides
CTCCGCATCGGTCTCGAACACTGTGAAAATATGGATCCGACAGACATCTCATCCTTGAATGAGCTGTGAGATCGCATCGCCGCCTTGGGGCTTTCAACGGATTATGATCGGAAAGGGCTTAAACCTGACCAGAGGGAAATCAATCTCCCGCCGATCATTCACCTGGTGGTGGTCGTCGAGGAACGAGACAAGAACACTTCTTCCCCTAAGTTAAAAACCAGCTATGTTCGGATCTTCGAATCCATTGAACCGGATAGTCTTCCTTTGTAAGAGACCCCGCGTCCCCCAAACTCAGGGTCGGACTTAGGGTCCGGGGAGCACTTGGATCTTCCCGGACCCGAACCGGTGACCTCGGTGATTTTACCAGCTCCGAACACAATTTTGGGCAAGGATTTAAGTTTTAGCCCACCTGCCCAACACAATCAATACTCTCCAAGTAATTAAAGCCCTCCAAATATATACGACCTGATGTATGTACGTCAGCAACCTCAGGAAATGGTCCATCACTTTCGGGCCATGTTTCTACTTGTCAAAAATAAGATTAAAGGTTGATGCGACGATGATGTGGTCTCGGTTTTTTATCACAATTGCACAGATGAGGGTATTCGAAATGCCCTCGACCGCCGCCGCATACAGAGTTTCGCGGAACTATCGCACGTAGTATGAAAATACTGCATAATGGAAAGCACATGGAAGGCCCAAAAATTCCAATTGGAACCTGCTGCCTTTAAGCAGTGTACTGCCCAGGCAAAACGGGTATACCCTTATGAGGCATCCGATCATAAGCCCGTCGACAAGAAAAACAAACCCTTTACGGGATCCAGATCAGTTCTTGGCGAACTCCTCAACAAACCCTGTCAGATACATGCGACACCGAGCACCGAGCCAACCCGCAACCTTCGGGCATGTTGGGTATTTCGGCAAGTGGCTAAAAGTGGAGAGGCTATCCTCATCACCGCTACTCAAGAGACACATTCTTCGGAGGATGATGATCTCAACGTCTTCACGGTCTTCAGGCCTTTCTCGTCAAATAATCAGCGCAAAAGGGCACTCCGCGACCTTGCCGAAATTAACCAAGTAACCACAATGAGCCCATGGAACAACGCATCAATAACTTTCACCACGGATGACGAACCAGGGACTCGACCAGTCCGAGCACCCGATGCCTTGGTCTTAAACCCAATTGTGGATGGATTTCGACTCACCAAAGTGCTCATGGATGGCGGCAGTGGACTTAACCTAATCTACGAGGACACGCTCAACAATATGCATATTGACAAAGCACGCATCAAGCAAAGCAGTACCACCTTTCGAGGCATCATCCCCGGTCGAGAAGCACGATGTTCGGGGAAAATCAAACTTGATGTAGTATTCAGCATGCCTGAGAATTACAGGTCCCAAGAGTTGCTCTTCCATGTGGCCCCCTTTAATAGCGGATATCACACCCTTTTGGGGCGGGACGCCTTCTCATGCTTCCAAGCCATACCCCATTACGGGTACATGAAGCTCAAAATGCAGGGGCCCAATGGAATAATCACAGTTACAAGTGATCCAGATAAAGCACTCTATGCCAAAAATAAAACCGCATCCTTGGCCCTTGAGGCTCTATCCGAAGCCCTTGTGGCTGAAGAACTAACCACCCTGCGATCCACGGTGGACAAGGGATGTGATCCTTGATGAGAGATCCAAGTCCACCTCTTTCAAACCAGCAGCTGGAATAGTGATGCCACATGTCAGTTACCATTGACGAAAGCACTTCCATGACACACCATTTATCATCATGGAAGTGGACAGTTCCATGATGATAATTTGAGTATTGTCATGGAACACTTCTACGACAGCACATATATGACTATCTTGATTCTGTCATAAAATCGTCACAGATGTACATGCATTACAGAAGACGTGACCTACTATGACAAACACGTATCATCACTATCGTGGAAACGTCATGGCAGATGTCCTAGTGTGAGGACTTAGTCGTGGAGCCATAGTGTTGAGGTTAGCTTAAAGGGGTTAAACATGACAAAGGACATGGGAGTTTATACTAGTTCGGCCCCTTACAATGAAGGTAAAAGCCTAATCGTGTTTGCAGTTAGTATTGCTAGGGTTTTGATGACCGGGGAGCGAATATGCTTGACCCGGCTCTCGACCTCTTGTTCTCTGTCCCTAAACCATCGCCGGGTCGTCCCTTTATATACACAGGTTGACGCCCGACGGTTTACAGAGTCCCGGCTGGCTCATAAACGTGTCCGGCTCGGTCTCTACCTTTTCTTATCTTACAACACAAGTTATACACCCTGGCGGTTTACATCTACGGGCCCTAATCCGCCCTTGGTCCTTGGGCCTTCTTGTTAAATATCCTTCGTAAAGCACCGTATTCCTTGTCCTCGTGGGCTTCGATAGGAACAACTAATTATGAGTATAATCTGGCCCCTCCTGGGCAGTTTATACTTAATAGTTATATCCCCAGCATTAGGCCCCAGATTGATTTGAACTTGTTCATGTCAATTTTCAGTACTTAGAAAAATTCCTTCTTCAACACTTTCCCGAAAACCTTATAAACCATCGTGACGTCATCTCCAAGACCATGGTAATCCGCCGTGACGTCATCTGCCATTAACTTTTACACTAAACCCAAATCTTTTAATGTATCTCCTTTAATGAACCTCTAAAAATCGAGGCGTTTGTATGTCTATAGATCAATTTTTCGACCTCCTCAATTCCCGCTCCTACCACTTATCCATTCACCTTATAAATAGAGCCAGGGGTCATTTTCACTTTTCCCCTCGTGCCTCTTTGTCTCATCGTCTTCCTCGCATTGCCCCAGCGCTTCGAACTCTGCCGCCACCGTCGGGCCTCGCCTCTGCTTCGACCTTGGCCGCTGCATCACCCTGAACGCACCAGAGACTCGCGGTGCCTCTCCACTGTTCCCTCAGCACAAGTAAGCCTCCATTTCCTCCACCGTAGATCTATCTTTAGGGTTTGAGCGCTCATCAGTGCTCATCGGTGTTCATCTCTGCGCGGTAGTTCTTTTGATTCAAACCTCAATATTCAACCCGTATAGCGATGGCCATAGTCTTCCTTTTTCATCAGTGCATATGGTTTAAGCAAAAAACTCCAATCTGAACCTTTATCCACTCCTTCGGTATCCATATTTAGGTCTGAATATACTTTCATTTTCTAGCCCGTGGTAGATCCAAAATTATAATGCCAGCCTGTGAAACATGTTTTCCCATTACTTAGTTATTTCAGATCTGTACCTTCAATATTAATGTAGGCGGTTTAACTTTAGGAAATGATAACCCGCCAGGTACCATTAGTCCCCTCTTAAACCGGCAATCTCTTATCTTTGTACTTCTGACAACACCAATATTCGGTTTAACAATTTTGCATGCTTTAACACTTTCCATCTCTTAACCCGCAATGCTTTATGCTTGTCAACCATGAATCTTAACTGGCACAAACCTTCCTTCAGGTTGTCAAATAAATGGCCAAGTCCTTTTATGCTTGCAACTGGGTTCCGTATCGGATTACAGAAGACGATCTGAACGGGTGTGTTATAACTAGCGCTTTACCCAAACAGAGTGAAATCCATTAGAGAGATCCCGGTCCAGAAAATCCTCCTACGCCCAAGGATGGCGAAGTAGTCGTGTTTGTTGATCATCTGAGCCATGGTTTTAAACCTCCCGGATCAAAAAAATTCCGTGATGTGCTTGCTAGCTTCCAACTCCACCCTCAAGACATTGGACCCAACTCTGTGTCCAATATTTGTAATTTTCAAGTGTTTTGTGAGGCCTATCTTCAATAAGAACCGACCGTTGAAATGTTCGGAGATTTCTTCTACTTAAGCCTCCGTAATAAATTTACAGATGGGCCCAATACTGAACTCGGTGGGGTTTCAATTCAGAAAAGGAAAGATGTCAGCTTCCCTCATGCCAAGCATCATAGCCACCCAAAAGACAGGAATCCGACTTGGTTCTATTCTCGAGATACTTCTCCAGATGATGAGAATCCTCTGCCGGGTTATCGTGCTCACCGGCTTACCAATACACACCCATTTCCTAAAAGGCTGACTGCGAAAGAACGGGCCAAATACTCACCACAACTTTCAAAGCTCAGTTCCTTTGTTGCCAATGGTTTAACATGCATTGATTTCGTTCGCTGCTAGATATCTTGGGGCATTTTACCTTTAAGCCGTTGCCCCGGTTTAATGTGTGAGTACATAGGGGATTTGATAGACCCTCAATGGCACACCAACATTCACCTAACTGATGCTGAAATCATTGAAGCTGTCAAGAAGATACTGGATGAACCGGTGGCTGTCTGCGGTAAAACAGGGCTTAGTCCTTTCTGCATTTCCAATAAACCGCCATCAGTTAGAATCACATAACTCTTGTTTTAATCCGTTCCCCCTTTTTTATTTCCTTATAACTTTTGTCAATCTTTGACAGGGTGATGATCCATTCTGGAAGAAGAAGCCGCATGATAAACTGGCCAAGACACCTTGCCCCAAGATCAAAGTCATCAAAAGGTCTGCCAAGAAGAAAACAACCGAGTCTGCCGAGCTGAACAACGATGACGATCCTGATAACCCGGAATCAGAGGTAGAACTTGATTCTCTTGGTTCCTTTTGCATACACCTCATTGACAATGACCATTATCCGGATGACACTGAGGCTAGCCGGGCTGATGATGTAGAGGTAATTATTCTTTCCTCCGGTTCAGACCCTCTGCCAACACAAAAAACCCGTCAAGCAAACCGGAAAGTAAGATTTTCACACCCTCTTGCTTTTCTGGATCCAAGCTTTCTTTTGAAGAAACAACAACACGAAGCTCGCTGCACAACCCGGCATAGTGGCTGATACGTCTCCAATGTATCCATAATTTTTGATTGCTCCATGCTATATTATCTACTGTTTTGGACTATATTGGGCTTTATTTTCCACTTTTATATTATTTTTGGGACTAACCTATTAACCGGAGGCCCAGCCCAGAATTGATGTTTTTTTGCCTATTTCAGTGTTTCAGATAAACGGAATATCAAACGGAGTCCAAACGGAATAAAATCTTTGGGAACGTGATTTTCTCACCGAACGTGATCCAGGAGACTAGGACCCTGCTCCAAGGAACAAAAGAGGCGGTCATGAGGGTGGGGGACGCCCCCCTAGGGCGCGCCCCCTGCCTTGTGGGCCCCTCGTTGCTCCTCCAGCATACTTCTTCCTCCTATATATACACACACGTACCCCCAAACGATCAGAACAGGAGCCAAAAACCTAATTCCACCGCCGCAACTTTCTGTATCCACGAGATCCCATCTTGGGGCCTGTTCCGGAGCTCCGCCAGAAGAGGGCCGTCATCACGGAGGGCTTCTACATCATCATAGCCTCACCAATGAAGTATGAGTAGTTTACCTCAGACCTTCGGGTCCATAGTTAGTAGCTAGATGGCTTCTTCTCTCTCTTTGAATCTCAATACAAAGTTCTCCCCCTCTCTTGTGGAGATCTATTCGATGTAATCTTCTTTTTGCGGTGTGTTTGTTGAGACCGATGAATTGTGGGTTTATGATCAAGTCTATCTATGAATAATATTTGAATCTTCTCTGAATTCTTTTATGTATGATTGGTTATCTTTGCAAGTCTCTTCGAATTATCCGTTTGGTTTGGCCAACTAGATTGGTAGTTCTTGCCATGGGAAAAGTGCTTAGCTTTGGGTTCGATCTTGCGGTGTCCTTACCCAATGACAGAAGGGGCAGCAAGGCATGTATTGTATCGTTGCCATCGAGGATAACAAGATGGGGTTTATTTCATATTGCATGAATTTATCTCTCTACATCATGTCATCTTGCTTAAGGCATTACTCTGTTTTTAACTTAATACTCTAGATGCATGCTGGATAGCGGTCGATGAGTGGAGTAATAGTAGTAGATGCAGAATCGTTTCGATCTACTTGTCACGGACGTGATGCCTATATACATGATCATGCCTAGATATTCTCATAGCTATGTTCAATTCTGTCAATTGCTCAACAGTAATTTGTTCACCCACCGTAGAATACTTATGCTCTTGAGAGAAGCCACTAGTGAAACCTATGGCCCCCAGGTATATTCTCATCATATCAATCTCCATTACTTTAATCTTGCTTTGCTTTTACTTTTTACTTTGCATCTTTATACCAAAAATACCAAAAATATTATATCTATCAGATCTCACTCTCGTAAGCGACCATGAATGGCTTGAGAACCCTTAATCGCGTTGGTTGCGAGTAGCTATCGCTTTGTGCAGGTACAAGGGACTTGAGCATGGGCTCCTACTGGATTGATACCTTGATTCTCAAAAACTGAGGGAAATACTTACGCTACTCTGCTGCATCATCCCTTCCTCTTCGGGGAAAACCAACGCAAGCTCAAGACGTAGCAAGAAGGATTTCTGGCGCCGTTGCCGGGGAGTCTACGCAAAAAGTCAAGATACCAAGTACCCATCACAATCCCTATCTCTCGCATTACTTTATTTTCCATTTGCCTCTCGTTTTCCTCTCCCCCCAATTCACCCTTGCCGTTTTATTTGCCCTCTCTCTCTATCCTCCCTCTCTTTTTGCCTCTTTTGCCCGTTCGCTCTTGTTTGCTTGTCGTCATGACTAGTCTCATATCTTCTCCCTTGTCTCCCGAGAGTGAAGTTCTAAATTTTAAACAAAGGGAGGGAGAAAATCTAAAAGATGCTTGGTATAGAATTTGCAATGCTCAAAATAGATCTACCACGAAGCAATCTACCTTAGTTCTTCTCCGCAATTTTTATGTAGGTGTTATTCCTTGGTATAGATATATCCTCGATACCATTACCGGAGGGAATTTCTTGGGTAGCCATACTTTTGATTCTTATAATGCTATGCTAAATTTATTTGGCTCACCACCTCTTTTGATTAATGGAACCACGCTAACTTTGGAGTATGTTATGCAAAGACTTGAAATTATCGAAAATAAAGTTGCTACTGTTGAATCAATTGAAAATCTAGATAAAAAGATCCACAATCAAATCACTCAATATGGATCTAAGGTAGGAATGACTTTGAAAAATATTAAGGAAAAAGAACCCATAGTTAATGAGAGAATGAACTTAGATTCTACGAGAATTGATAAACTTGAGGGTATCATTACAAATTTGGGAACCACTTTTTCTTCCATAAAGAATACTCCAAGTACTCCTACTAAAATTTCCAAGCTTATGCATGTTCCTGAAAATAAGGGTGAATCATCTAGTAAGGAAACTGCGGATCTTAAATCTATAAGTATTCATCCCAATCTTTTTGCTATCATTAAGGAACCATTTATTACAAATGATTTTTTCGATATTGTGCCTAAAAGTTTGATAATTAATAAAAATAAAGAAATTCCTAAAGATGGTAGATGTCTAATTGAAGAATTGCCTACCAAAGATGGCAATACCTAGATCTATCCTCGCTTTTATGCCTAGCTAGGGGCGTTAAACGATAGCGCTTGTTGGGAGGCAACCCAATTTTATTTTTATTCCTTGCCTTTTGCTCATGTTTAGTAATAAATAAATTATTTAGCCTATGTTTTGGTTGTGTTTTTGTGTGTTTAATTAGTGTTTGTGCCAAGTAGAACCGTTGGGAAGACTTGGGGAAAGTCTTGTTGAAATTGCTGTAAAAAACAGAAACTTTAGCGCTCACGAGAACTGCTGTCATTTTTATTTGAAGAGTGATATTTAGTTAATTCTTTTTGAAGATGATTAATAGATAAATTCCTCACGTCCAGAAATTTATTTTAGAATTTTTGGGGTTCAAGATCTTGCTCTAGCTACAGATTACTACAGACCGTTCTGTTTTTGACAGATTCTGTTTTTCGTGTGTTGTTTGCTTATTTTGATGAATCTATGGCTAGTAAAATAGTTTATAATCCATAGATAAGTTGGAATATAGTAGGTTTAACACCAATATAAATAAAAAATTAGTTCATTACAGTACCTTGAAGTGGTCTTTTGTTTTCTTTCGCTAATGGAGCTCATGAGTTTTCTATTTTGAGTTTTGTGTTGTGAAGTTTTCAAGTTTTGGGTGAATTCTTTTGATGGATCATGGAACAAGGAGTGGAAAGAGCCTAAGCTTGGGGATGCCCATGGCACCCCCAAGATAATCCAAGGACACCAAGAAGTCAAAGCTTGGGGATGCCCCGGGAAGCATCCCCTCCTTCGCCCACTTCCATCGGTAATTTACTTGGAACTATATTTTTATTCACCAACATGATATGTGTTTTGCTTGGAGCGTCTTGTATTATTTGTGTCTTTGTGTCTTAGTATGCCACAATCATCCTTGCTGTACACACCTTTTGATAGATCCATACATGAATTAAAATTTGATAGAATACTCTATGTGCTTCACTTACATCTTTTGAGCTAAGTAGTTTTGCTCTATGTGCTTCACTTATATCTTTTGAGCTAGTTAGTTTTGCTCTATGTGCTTCACTTATATCTTTTGAGCGTTATAATTTTGCTCTATGTGCTTCACTTAGATCTTTTAGAGCATGGTGGTGGATTTGTTTTAAAGAAACTATTGATCTCTCATGCTTCACTTAAATTATTTTGAGAGTGTCTTAATAGCATGGTAATTTGCTTAATGATAATATGCTTGGTATTCAAGATTTGTGAAACTTTCTTTTGAGTGTGTTCAATACTAATAAAAGATTGAAGCATGATAATTGTTTTGAGATATGGAGGTGATAATATTAAAGTCATGCTAGTTGAGTAGTTGTGAATTTAAAGAATACTTGTGTTAAGGTTTGTGATTCCCGTAGCATGCACGTATGGTGAACCGTTATGTGATGAAGTCGGAGCATGATTTATTTATTTATTGTCTTCCTTATGAGTGGCGGTTAGGGACGAGCGATGGTCTTTTCCTACCAATCTATCCCCCTAGGAGCATGCACGTAATACTTTGCTTTGATAACTTCTAGATTTTTGCAATAAGTATATGAGTTCTTTATGACTAATGTTGAGTCTATGGATTATACGCACTCTCACCCTTCCACCTTTTATAGCCTCTCTAATACCGCACACCTTTCACCGGTATCATACACCTACCATATACCTTCCTCAAAACAGCCACCATACCTACCTATTATGGCATTTCCATAGCCATTCCGAGATATATTGCCATGCAACTTTCCACCGTTCCGTTCATGACACACTCCATCATTGTCATATTGCATATCCCGGTACACCACCGGATGCATTCACATAGAGTCATATTTTGTTCTAAGTATCGAGTTGTAATTGTTGAGTTATAAGAAAAATAAAAGTGTGATGATCATCATCATTAGAGCATTGTCCCAGTGAGGAAAGAATGATGGAGACTATGATTCCCCCATAAGTCGGGATGAGACCCGGGACGAAAAATAAATAAAAAAAGAGGCCAAAGAAGCCCAAATAAAAAGAGGCCATAGAAAAGAGAAAAAGCCCAAATAAAAAGAGGCCATAAAAAAAGAAAAAAAGAGAAAAGGACCAAATAAAAAAATGAGAGAAAAAGAGAGAAGGGACAATGTTACTATCCTTTTACCACACTTGTGCTTCAAAGTAGCACCATGATCTTCATAGTAGAAAGTCTCTCATGTTATCACTTTCATATACTAGCGGGGATTTTTCATTATAGAACTTGGCTTGTATATTCCAATGATGGGCTTCCTGAAAAATTGCCCCAGGTCTTCATGAGCAAGCAAGTTGGATGCACACCCACTTAGTTTCTTTTTGAGCTTTCATATACTTATAACTCTAGTGCATCCGTTGCATGGCAATCCCTACTCACTCACATTGATATCTACTGATTGGCATCTCCATAGCCCGTTGATATGCCTAGTTGATGTGAGACCATCTTCTCCTTTTTGTCTTCTCCACAACCACCATTCTATTCCACCTATAGTGCTATATCCATGGCTCACGCTTATGTATTGCGTGAAGATTGAAAAAGTTTTGAAAAAGTTAGAGTATGAAACAATTGCTTGGCTTGTCATCGGGGTTGTGCATAATTTAAATACTTTGTGTGGTGAAGATGGAGCATAGCCATACTATATGATTTTGTAGGGATAACTTTCTTTGGCCATGTTATTTTGAGAAGACATAATTGCTTTACTAGTATGCTTGAAGTATTATTATTTTTATGTCAATATAAACTTTTGTCTTGAATCTTTCTAATCTGAATATTCATACCACAATTAAGAAGATTTGCATTGAAATTATGCCAAGTAGCACTCCGCATCAAAAGTTCTCTTTTTATCATTTACCTACTCGAGGACGAGCAGGAATTAAGCTTGGGGATGCCTGATACGTCTTCAACGTATCTATAATTTTTGATTGCTCCATGCTATATTATCTACTGTTTTGGACTATATTGGGCTTTATTTTCCACTTTTATATTATTTTTGGGACTAACCTATTAACCGGAGGCCCAGCCCAGAATTGCTGTTTTTTTTGCCTATTTCAGTGTTTCGGATAAATGGAATATCAAACGGAGTCCAAACGGAATAAAATCTTCGGGAACGTGATTTTCTCTCCAAACGTGATCCAGGAGACTTGGACCCTGCTCCAAGGAACAAAAGAGGTGGTCACGAGGGTGGGGGGCGCACCCCTGCCTCATGGGCCCCTCATTGCTCCTCCAGCGTACTTCTTCCTCCTATATATACACACATACCCTCAAACGATCAGAACAGGAGCCAAAAACCTAATTCCACCGCCGCAACTTTCTGTATCCACGAGATCCCATCTTGGGGCCTGTTCCAGAGCTCCGCCGGAAGAGGGCCGTCATCACGGAGGGCTTCTACATCGTCATAGCCTCTCCGATGAAGTGTGAGTAGTTTACCTTAGACCTTCGGGTCCATAGTTAGTAGCTAGACGGCTTCTTCTCTCTCTTTGAATCTCAATACAAAGTTCTCCCCCTCTCTTGTGGAGATCTATTCGATGTAATCTTCTTTTTGCGGTGTGTTTGTTGAGACCGATGAATTGTGGGTTTATGATCAAGTCTATCTATGAATAATATTTGAATCTTCTCTGAATTCTTTTATGTATGATTGGTTATCTTTGCAAGTCTCTTCGAATTATACGTTTGGTTTGGCCAATTAGATTGGTAGTTCTTGCCATGGGAGAAGTGCTTAGCTTTGGGTTCGATCTTGCGGTGTCCTTACCCAGTGACAGAAGGGGCAGCAAGGCACGTATTGTATCGTTTCCATCGAGGATAACAAGATGGGGTTTATTTCATATTGCATGAATTTATCTCTCTACATCATGTCATCTTGCTTAAGGCGTTACTCTGTTTTTAACTTAATACTCTAGATGCATGCTAGATAGCGGTCGATGAGTGGAGTAATAGTAGTAGATGCAGGCAGGAGTCGGTCTACTAATCTTGGACGTGATGCCTATTAACCTGGAAAAGACTCCAGAACTGTCTGAGCAGAATACTGATGCTGTCCTTGACGATCCGTCAGTACAAGATCATGACACCTTTGTTGAGCAAGTGGAAATTGTTCCGACAGCTCATGATGATAAAGCGCCGAGCCCAACCAAAGCTGCTGATGATAAAACGGACGATGTTGTCGCTAATGGCGTCAGCTATACGGCCCCAGGCAACCCCACTGCTCTGTCAAAACATAGCGCCAAGGAAGAATTTTCTGCTATAGAAAAGGGCAAGTGGAAGGCAGATCTGGAAAGTTATGCCCATCTCAGCGCCCAAGACATCCACTCTGGGTTTTTAAACCGGCTATACACCAGCCGTGATTATGAAGCCGGGTTATTGAACATGATGAAAGAGCGATATGAGGTAACCACTGCTGATTTCTGGATAACTACTCTTCCCTTATAACCAGTTTAGTACCACCAACTCCAGTAGTCCCCAAGGGCCGGTTTATAGTACTAATATGAACCGGGACTTTGTAGAAAATGCTTCAACTTTCCCTATGTAGCCCCTAAGGGCCGGTTTATCTTTCCAAGATGAACCGGGTCTTTTTTTACTATAAGGCTCGACATTCATTTATAAATCTGTGTAAACCGATGAACCACCAAACTCATTGATGGCAGCAAAATCCATAGTCTTTAACTTTGAGCAAATATGCATTAGTCCCCATGTACCAAGTATATGACTTGTCATGTGCTTGGGACTTTGTAATAATTTTGGAGAATAAGCGATAGCCATTAGCCCCCAAGTGCCAAGTGTATGACTTGTCATGTGCTTGGGACTTCAAATGTACGCTACCAACTGACAAATTGCACACCTCTTGCAGGCTGAACTTAGCAAAAAGGAAACCCAAGTCGCCGACCTTCAAGAGAACATCAAAACTCAACAAGCCGAGAATTCCCAGGCCAAAGAAGAGCTGGCCAACATTTTAACAGCTATGGAAAAACTGAAGGAGAACTTTAAGAGTGAGCGGGTAGGCTGGGATATAGAGAAAGCCACTCTGCTGAAAAGAGCCGAGGACACTGAAGTTGCGCTTAATCCGGTCATAGAGGAACTAACTGGCTTAAAGCGGCAGATAAATTGCATGACTACTGCTGTCTTTGGTGAGTAATCGTCTTCACAAACTGTAAACATGTATTATCAAATAAACTGCCGGTTTACCAATTGTGTCAATGCAGGGAGTCATGTTGCTCATCTGGGCTCCAACATGCGTTAATGTCTGAAAGCTGCCTATACCTTTATAGAACAGCTATATACCGGCGTTCAACGGGTCATCTGCACAGCTTCTCATAATAAAGCGGCCCCAACTTTGATTAAGGATACATTGGTAAGACTAGCTGTAATGCCTGCCTGGATTGAGGAGCCAAATAAATCAGCTGCCAGGGCGGGTGCTCTTACCGCATTGATGCCACCCAAAGCCTGGATCTCTGATCTTGACCCGGCCGATCTTGGAAACGGCTATCCCAGCATCAAAGAGGACGGGTCAGATTTTGATAATGATGACCTCAGAGCTTTGACAAGGGAGATGCGCCCACGGGCTAGAAATTTGGTTGAAGAAACTGATCTATCACATTATCAGGCGATTTATGATGCCAGCAACAAGAAGGTTAATCCGCCAACTTGCAACACTCCGGATCTTATTCTGCCAATCCGTAAGCATACTTATGCTCCTGATGTTGACCCCTCCTCACTTATAAGCGATGAAGCTGTATTCAGAGCCTTAACTAGGATCGATTGGTCAACCCATGACTTCTAGCAACTGGGTAGAGAAGAGGAGGGTGAACCGGCGCAGGATGATCCAAAACCTTCAAACTAGCACGATCAAGATTCATAAACCAATAGCCGGTTTAGCTTCTTCCCTCTGCAAAACTTGCTTGAAACAATTGTTCTTATGGGCAATAAACCACCTTGTAATAGGCTAGTTTAAACGCTTGGTCTGCTTTGCCATCGTGCATATTTACTTTGCATGATACTGTTAATCCGCCATGTTAATATATGCTATGTCCACGTATGATACTTTAGCATCAGGGAATCTGCTCCTACAATTAATAAAATAAAAAATGTCCTAGTGGTGTACCGTTGGACGGGTTATCCTGCCCAATAACATAGTTTGTAACCATGGCTAGGCATAAAAATAACCATATATCTATACCTACTAATAAAGCAAAGTTCATTTCTCCAATTTTTTTATCCGTTCACTCCATATTATTTTTTCTGAATTTTTTTACTATCCGAGGTGGTACTAATTTTCCGTCCGTCCGTCGTTGGCCTCACATGTTTTTTTGTCGATTTTAACGCCTCGCCTGTGGCCGGCCCATCTAGGTCGTGTCATGCAGCCTAATAGCAGTCCGAGATGGGGAGGCAAAAATATTTGCTGGTATAAGGAATTGAACTCGCAACCTCCAATAAAGGACCTCCACCAACCGCCAACTGAGCTAGATCGTCTTGTGCTGATTTTGAGCCGTAAGTTTGTCTATTGAATAGTACCATATCGCCCTTTTACGTCCAACCTCATCAATTTATATACGTCTTCAAGTTATTAGGTAACAATCAACTCAATAAGCTAGACCGGGAATCAAAATACGTATAAGGAGAAAGGAAAGGATTGAAAAGAAGGAATAAAACTAGGGAAGGAAAGGAATTTATAGGAAGAATAAAATAAAATTCGATGTGCCCTTAAGAAGGAAAGAAATTAATAGAGAGAATAAAGTTGGCTGTGCCTTGGGAAGGAAAGAAAAGGAATTAATAGAGCGAACAAATTTGGCGGATTAAAAGAAGGAATAGACTCTATATGGCTACCTGCATGGATGAAGGGGCCGGAAAGTGAATAAATTTGGTGGATTAAAAGAAGGAATGAACTCTATATATTGCTGCATGCATGGATGAAGGGGGCAGAGAGTTAATAAATTTGGTGAATTATATAAAAGAAGGAATGCAATCTATGGCTTCCTGCATGGACGAAGAGAGCATTGTGGCTTGTATGCGTATTCTGCTTAGACTTTTTTTGTGGGGTGTTGTTTGGAGTCATATGGGCCGTATTTGCAATACCAAGAAAATAAAGGTACACGAGGTGCAAAATAATACATCACATGTACATTGTTTCAGGTGATTTCGTGTAAGGTGTAACTGATCGACCCTTTCGTGAGGTGACAATGGTAAAAAATAACTATGAGTATCTTGCTGGGAGAGAGAGAGAGAGGATGAACTATTAATCCAACGCCCATGGAAATCAGTAGTGATACAATACAACCATCAACTATGAGTTTGTTGTAGCCTAAACAACATGGATCCATTTTCTAGGAGACAAATTCACTAATTTCCTTGAAAAATGTCATTGACATCGGAAAATATATTGTTGTTATAGTTGAAGAGTTGTTATATTTTTGGACCTATTTTCCTTACTCATTAAAAAATTAAGACCGTCCTTCTAGATCTAATATTGATATGACTGCTAAAACATTTCATTTATTTCCCCATAAATCTTAGTGATTCAAAATTTTGCATGAAGTGCAATATGTTTTGCAGTGCTCACTACATGTTTTCTCCCATTGCAACACATGATCTCAGGTAGGTGAGTTTCACCTTCCGTTGGTGGTGTTTCACTAATTATGTCCCACATCATCTACATCAACATAGTGCGCTCATGGTCGGAGGGGGATGAACAAGGAGAGGCATTTGATCGACCAACCGGTGCCCATCACCGACGCACTCCACTATTGGGCATTGCTAGGAAGAAGCTGTCATTGCATGATCCGTTGGCACCCGTCACCAATGCACCACCAATCGAACTCATCACCCGGTGTTTCCGATAAGAAATCCTCACTTTCCCTATAATATTAGCCGAAGGATAAGGATAAGTGTGCAATGCTCCTCATCATATCCAACATAACCAACGCTCCATATAATGGTACCTTGACCGGGCCAATGGTGGTTCATAGTAACCAACATTTATTCGTAGCAAAGCACGAGCATTGTCTACAAAATTACAAGTCTGTGCAGGGAGGTCTTATGAAAGTGGCGTGCTAGACTGTGTTTATCAAACTCATCACCTTGGAATTGAGAGCGTGCATTGTTAATTGGTGGATAACAAGACCACCATCTACGATGGTGATGAAGAGGAGAAGTGGCAACACAGATGGATCTCAAGCAATGTGCGAGGATTTTTGTTCTCCCATTGCAACGCACGGGCACATTTGCTAGTAATGTAAAATATACCATACCTGTGATATTTTACCACACTGTTGGTTAAGCAAACCGGTATAATAAGGGTGATAACCCATAACTTGAATACTGGTAATCATCATCTGGTTGCCGGTCTATGAACGGGCCCAGGCCGGATCAATAAATACCGGACAGTGGTTTTCTACTTGTTGGTGACTTATAATCAAAGGCCAGGCCAGGTTAATAAGCATAGATAAATTATACTCATAAAGCATTATAAACTGAAAAAATCAAGAAAGATTTTAAATAGTCATAATTGTGGTGTTGCACTGATCAAGAGGGTTTAAGCTATGGTTCGGATACGACCAAAGCCCCCAAATGATTTCCCTGGTGGCCTTATGCCTGTCAAGAGGTGTAGCCATGGTTCGAATACGACCAAGCCCCCAAGTGATTTCCCTGGTGACCTTATGCCTATCAAGAGGTGTAGCTATGGTTTGAATACGACCAAGCCCCCAAGTGATTTCCCTGGTGGCCGTATGCCTATCAAGAGGTGTAGCTATGGTTCGAATACAACCAAGCCCCCAAGTGATTTCCCTGGTGGCCTTACGCCAATCAAGAGGTGTAGCTATGTTTCGAATATGACCAAGCCCCCAAGTGATTTCCCTGGTGGCCTTACGCCAATCAAGAGGTGTAGCTATGGTTCGAATACGACCAAGCCCCCAAGTGATTATGTGGGTTGTGCCCAAGGGGCACCTCTGTTTGAGCTATGCTATGCAACAGACTCTCTTTGGTCCCTTTAATCCGGGCATTAAGCCTCCAAGTAGATCAGAGCTATGCTCATATAAAGTTGTAATATTGGCTTGATAGCCGGATTACCAAGGTAATCAGAGTTGTGCTCTTATAACATGGGCTTGATAGCCGGATTACCTTGGTAACCAGAGCTGTGCTCTTATAATATGGGCTTGATAGCCGGATTACCTTGGTAACCAGAGCTGTGCTCTTATAATATGGGCTTGATAACCGAATTACCAAAGTAACCAGAAACTCATGTAAGAAAACGACAGAAGCCCCGCTTTAGCAAGGATGCTGATTTATTATATCAATCATAATATATATTGTATAAATATGTACATAAGGAGAGCCTGTGGCTCAAGTGTAGTATGGCCTAAGCTGAGCAATATTCCAGGGCCGGCGGGTCTCCTCCTCCAACGTGCGTGAGTCCTTTTGGTCTCAAATATCGATAAGTTAATATGACCCGTTGTTTAGATTCTTGCTGACAACAAAGGGTCCTTCCCAAGGTGGGGATAACTTGTGCATATTAGTCTGATCCTGGATGAGCCAGAGCACCAGATCGCCTTCTTGGAAAGTTCTAGTTTTAACCCGGCGGCTGTGGTAAAGGCACAGATCTTGCTGGTAAATCGCCGAACGAGCTACTGCAATGTGACGCTCTTCATCTAACAAGTCAAGTGCTTCCTGGCGTGCTTTTTCATTGTCAGCTCGACATAAGCCGCCACACGGGGCGAGTCATGACAGATGTCACTAGGGAGAACTGCCTCTGCTCCATAAACCATGAAAAAAGGCGTATAACCCGTAGACCTGTTGGGGTGATATTAATGCTCCATAACACGGAAGGTAAATCCTCGACCCAACAACCCGGCGTCCTCTACAAGGGAACCATAAGCCGGGGTTTGATACCTCTCAAAATCTCTTGATTGGCTCTCTCAGCTTGACCATTAGACTGGGGGTGAGCCACCGATGATACATCAAGCCGGATATGCTCACATTGACAAAAAATTTCCATAGCTCCCTTGGAAAGGTTAGTGCCATTGTCAATTATAATGCTATGTGGAAAGCCAAAGCGGAAGATCACCTTCTTCATGAATTGAACCGCCGTTGCTGCATCACACTTGCTCACTGGCTTTGCCTCTACCCATTTAGTAAATTTGTCAACTGCCACCAAGAGGTGGGTCTTCTTATCCTTGGATCTCTTAAAGGGCCCAACCATATCAAGTCCCCAGACTGCAAATGGCCAAGTAATTGGAATCATCCTTAACTCCTGAGCCGGAACATGAGCTCGACGTGCAAACTTCTGACAACCGTCACACCTTCTAACCAAGTCCTCAGCATCAGCATGGCCCATCAGCCAATAAAAACCATGACGAAAAGCTTTGGCAACCAGAGATTTCGAACCGGCATGATGACCACGGTCTCCTTTATGGATCTCACGTAGGATCTCACAACCTTCTTCAGGAGACACACAACGCTGAAACGCCCTGGTGACACTTCAATGATGCAACTCCCCATTGACAATAGTCATTGACTTAGACCGCCGGATTATCTGCCTGGCCAAAACTTCATCCTCAGGTAACTCGCCCTGGGTCATATACGCCAAATAGGGAACTGTTCAATCCGGAATAACATGAAGAGCTGCCACCAACTGAACCTCCGGGTGAGGAATAGACAAATCCTCCTCTATAGGTAACTTGACCGACAGGTTATGAAGGAGATCAAGAAAAACATTAGGCGGCACTGGTTTACGTTGAGAACCCAACCGGCTTAAAGCGTCTGCCACTTCATTCTTTCTCCGGTCCACATGCTCAACCTGATAACCCTTGAAGTGACCAACAATAATATCCACCTCCCATCGATAAGCCGCCATGAGTGGATCTTTGGAATCCCAAGTACCTAATACTTGTTGAGCTACCTAATCGGAGTCACCAAAGCACCTAACCCGGCTTAAGTTCATCTCCTTAGCCACTCGAAGACCGTGGACCAAGGCCTCATATTCAACTGCATTGTTAGTGCAAGGAAACATTAGACGGAGAACATAACAAAATTTATCACCTCAAGGGGAAGCCAGCACAACTCCAGCCCCCGAGCCCTCCAATTGCCTGGACCCGTTAAAGTGAATAGTCCAATATGTGTTATCTGGCTTTTCCTTCGACGTCTGCAACTCTGCCCAGTCATTGATGAAATCTACAAGTGCTTGGGACTTGATTGCTGTACGAGGCATATACTTTAGCCCGTGGGGTCCAAGCTCAATGGCCCACTTGGCAACCCGGCCAGTTGCCTCCCTGTTTTGGATTATATCATCCAAAGGAGCAGAACTGACCATAGTGATGGGATGACCCTGAAAATACTGTTTAAGCTTCCGGCTCGGCATGAAAACTCCATACAGCAGCCTCTGCCAATGTGGGTATCTATGCTTGGACTCGATGAGTACCTTGCTGATATAATAAACCGATTGTTGAACCGGATACTCCTTGCCTGCCTCCTTTCGCTCCACCATAATGGCCACACTGACAGCTCGGGCATTGGCAGCCACATATAACAACAATGGCTCTTTATCAATAGGAGCAGCAAGGACAGGTGGCTCGGCTAACTGCTTTTTCAAGTCGTCAAATGCTGCATCAGCAACATCACTCCAGACAAAATTTTCTGTCTTTTTCATCATTTGATATAGAGGAATAGCTTTCTCCCCCAACCGACTGATAAACCGGATCAATGTTGCAATACGACCCGCCAGACGTTGAACATCATTGATACACACCGGTTTAGCCAGAGAAGTAATTGCCTTGATCTTTTCTGGGTTAGCCTCAATGCCCCTGTTAGACACCAAAAAACCCAAGAGCTTGCCTGCCGGTAGACCAAAGGCGTAGTTGGCCGGATTAAGCATCATCTTATAACTTCGGATATTATCAAAAGTTTCTTTCAAATCATCTATCAATGTCTCCTCTTTCCTGGGCTTCACAACAATATCATCCACATAAGGATGAACATTGCGCCCAATCTGAGTATGAAGACAGTTCTGCACAGAACGCTGATAAGTCGGCTGGGCACTCTTGAGCCCAAAAGGCATAGACACATAGCAGAAGGCTCCAAAGGGAGTTATGAAAGTTGTCTTCTCCTGGTCCTTAACTGCCATCTTGATCTGATGATAACCAAAATAAGCATCCAGAAAACTCAAACGCTCACAACCCGCCGTAGCGTCAATAATCTGATCAATACGAGGGAGGGCGAGAGGATCAGCCGGGCAAGCCTTGTTTAAATCCGTGTAGTCCACACACATGCGCCAAGTGACATTCTTCTTAAGTACCAGCACCGGGTTAGCCAACCACTCAGGATGAAATACTTCAATGATAAACCCAGTTGCCAGGAGCCGGGCTACTTCCTCGCCAATAGCCTTACGCCTTTCTTCATTGAAGCGGCGGAGAAACTGCTTGACAGGTTTAAACTTAGGATCAATGTTAAGAGTGTGCTCAGCGAGTTCCCTCGGTACACCTAGCATGTCAGAAGGCTTCCATGCAAAGATGTCCTGATTCTCACGGATGAACTCGATGAGCGCGCTTTCCTATTTCGGATCCAGATTAGCACATATGCTAAACTGCTTGGATGAATCGCCAGGAACAAAATCAACTAACTTGGTCTCCTCAGCCGATTTAAACTTCAAGGCCGGGTCATGCTCCGTAGTTGGCTTTTTCAGAGAAGTCATATCCACCGGATCAACATTGTCCTTATAAAATTTCAACTCCTCTGTTGCACAAACCTATTCAGCATAAGCCGCATCACCTTCCTCATATTCCAAAGCTATCTTTCGACTCCCATGTACCATGATGGTCCCCTTATGACCTGGCATCTTGAGCTGCAGATAAACATAATAGGGCCTTGCCATGAACTTAGCATATGCTGGCCGGCCAAACAGAGCATGACAAGGGCTCTTGATTTTCACCAACTCAAAGGTCAATGTCTCTGATCTAGAATCATAATCATCTCCAAAAGAAACTTCCAGAGCTATCTTACCAACTGGATATGCCGACTTACCAGGCACCACCCCATGGAAAACAATGTTTGCCGGTTTAAGATTTTTATCCGTCAACCCCATGCGACAGAAGGTTTCATAATAGAGAATATTGATGCTGCTCCCTCCATCCATGAGCACCTTGGTGAACTTGTACCCTCCAACCTTAGGTGCAACTACCAACGCCAGATGACCCAGATTATCAATCCGGGGCGGATGATCCTCTCAACTCCACACAATGGGTTGCTCAGACCAACGCAAGTAATGGGGTACTGCCGGTTCAACGGAGTTTACTGGCCTTTTATGAAGCTTCTGATCCCTCTTACACAAGCTTGTGGTGAAGATGTGATACTGCCCGCTATTCAGCTGTTTCGGGTTACTCTGATATCCAGACTGCTGCTGCTGATTTCCCTGACCAGACTGTTGATGGTAGCAGCCCTGATTTCCTTGACTGCCCTGATGACCTTGATGACCTTGAAATCCAGAGCCTGAACTGCCACCACCGTAACCCGGCCCCTATGAACCGGATCCTGGACCGCCTCCCGGTCCATGGTTACCTTGAAAAAGATTTGAATTCTTGAACTCCCTCATGATGTAACAATCCTTCCAGAGATGAGTAGATGGTCTCTGACGTGTACCATGCTTCGGGCAGGGCTGATTCAACAGATGTTCAAGATTCATGCCTGATCCTCCGGTTTGCGGGGGAGGTCTACCCTTACGACCCTGACCATCATTCTTTGCATTGGTATTTGCCACAAAGTCCAGGTTGTTATCGGCCTTGCGCTTACCATTACCTCCTTGATTCACCGCCGGGTTATGCTGCTGCCCTTTGGTGTTGCTGCTCTTCTTTCCCTTTCCCGGTTTGTCATCATCAGACTCGGGGTCTTTGGTACTATCAGAGTCAGTGTACTTAACCAGAGCTGCCATAAGTGTCCCCATGTCATTGCAGCAATGTTTGAGCCGCCCTAATTTCTGCTTGAAGGGCATAAAACGACAATTTTTCTCCAACGTCAAAACTGCTGAATCAGCATTAATCCAGTCTGACGAGTGCAGTATCATTGAAACCCGGCGCACCCAATGGGTTGTTGATTCACCTTCTTCATGGACACAGGAGGCCAAATCCACAATGGACATGGGCTGCTTGCACGTGTCCTTGAAATTCTGGATAAACTGGGCTTTTAACTCGGCCCATGACCCAATGGAGTTAGCCGGTAGTCCCTTCAGCCAGGTATGAGCCGTTCCTTCTAACATCATGGTGAAATACTTAGCACATGCAGCCTCGTCAACATCCAACAGTTCCATCACCATCTCATAACTCTCAACCCATGCTTCCGGAGGTAAATCGGCCGTGTAATTGGGTACCTTACGGGGGCCTTTGAAATCTTTGGGCAACCGTACGTTACGCAAAGCCGGGGCTAAACACGGCACACCCAAAGACCTGAAGGTTACTCCTGTCTCGACCGAAGCCGTCGGATGAACCGGAGAAGGTTGACGGGCCGCGTACTGCGCCGCTAACTCGGCCTCTCGTCGTGCTCTACCTTGGTCCATCATGTTCTAAACATCAGCACCACCGCCTGCCGGGTTATGGCCACGAGGCAGATTACGATTCCACACACTGCTTGACATGGCCGGCTCATCGGTGTGTCTACTGTAATTCCGGCTTGGGCGGGGGTGGAACGAATCCTGTCACGGCTGTACGAATAAGCCTGCTGCTGGGCCAAGGCTATCTGAAGGAGCTCTCTAGCCCGTCGCATCTCAACTGCTACTGGGGACTCGCCTTCAACTGGGAGAGCCGTCAATCGTGAAGCGGCGGCGACCATGTTATCCAAGGGGTTAGAGTAATGACCCGGCGGTGTCGCCACATGATGCGGCATCAGTGCATGCTGCGGCGGGTTATTACCCTTACGAGGCGGATCCATCGTGCGCGGTTGAACCGGCACCCCTGTTCCTGGTGCTTCAATCCGGTTTATCACTGGCTGGTTAGTAGTCCCTGCTCCGGGCGTGTTGAAGAGGTTTCTCGGCTCATAAACAAAAGGTAGGTGGGTCTGATGCCTTCTCCTCATGACATCATTTGATGCGTTCTGATCTAGCATAAGCCGGAAGGATTCCCATTGAACCCGCTGCGCCTGAGCCTCCAACTTGGCCCGCATCGTGGCCATCCTTACATCCTCGGCTGCTAGGTCTTCCTTGGCTTGAGTTATCTGGTCTCTTACCTTGGAAATTTCCACATTATGTTCATCCCGGTTTGCCGCACTATCCTCGGTCGTTATCAGTGTTGCTAGAGCGTCAAGTAAACCGGACAAGACTTGAGCCGACGGGCACGCAGGGTCTCCTGCCCCGGCCGCCGTTGCCACCGCTGAACTGGAAATTAACGCCGCCGCAGTTGAAGTGTTCTGCCCTGGCTGTGTACCGGCCATGAAAATTGCAACCAGGTTCGGTGGTTCGTGGAGATCCGGAATACTGTCGCCATCGGAATAGCCCCCGAACGGGCCATCTTGCAGCTGGTATAATGACTCGGTTTCTCCAGTAGATGATTCGCCATCGGAATACACGATGGTTTCACCACCAGACACCGATCTATCCTCAGATTCTGCCCCGTGGATGACTCCCACGAAGGCATGCTTCATGGCAGGCTGAACCCGGGCGGGTCTCGTACGCTGAGCAGTCTCATGATGTCGGTGCAGATGTCCGGCTCAGGGCCCGCTTCGCCGATCTTGCCGTTGAAGACGTGAATTCCATCGAAGGGGACCCTGTACCCATACTCAATGGAGCCGGCCTTGGGGCCCCAGCCCGCGTCGTCGATGTAGAGCTTGCCGCGGCTTATCTTGGTCATCCGGCCCACGACGTATCCCTTGATCCCTTCAAAGTCACCCTTTAAGAACTCGAAACCATCATGCGATAGCCCCACGGTGGGCGCCAACTGTCGTGGAAATGTCACGGCAGATGTCCTAGTGTGAGGACTTAGTCGTGGAGCCATCGTGTTGAGGTTAGCTTAAAGGGGTTAAACAGGACAAAGGACACGGGAGTTTATACTGGTTCGGCCCCTTACAATGAAGGTAAAAGCCTAATCCAGTTTGTAGTTGGTATTGCTAGGGTTTCGATGACCGGGGAGCGAATATGCTTGACCCGGCTCTCGATCTCTTGTTCTCTGTCCCTAAACCGTCGCTGGGTCATCCCTTTATATACACAGGTTGACGCCCGACGGTTTATAGAGTCCTGACCGGCTCATAAATGTCCGACTCGGTCTCTACCTTTTCTTATCTTACAACACAAGTTATACACCCTATGGTGGTTTACATCTATGGGACCTAATCCGCCCTTGGGCCTTCTTGTTAAATCTCCTTCGTAAAGCACCGTATTCCTTGTCCTCGTGGGTTTCGATAGGAACAACTAACTATGAGTATAATCCGGCCCTCCTAGGCGGTTTATACTTAATAGTTATATCCCCAACAATCACGGAAGTGTTTTTTTGTAGTGTTAGTCCACGACACTCTTGCACTATTATTATTTTTACATTGTTTGGTTGTGCAAGTGAAAGGAAATAATGACGATAATTTGATGAAGTGACTGTGGCAAGGAAAGGCTAGTATGAACTCTTCTTGTTTTTGTTTTTGTAAATATGTTTAACTCAATATCCTTGATTCTGCATATTATGAGTAAACATGTCTGTGATGACAATTAGAGATTATAGTTGCTCATGCCACACTTAAGTAGCTAGGAGTAGATAATGATTTATCTTGAGCGTCAACATGCATTGAAATGGTTATGATGTAGTATGTTAGGATGGTATCCTCCTCTCAAGAATTCAAGTGGCTTGACTTGGCACATGTTCACACATGTAGTTGACTCCATACCAATGAGCCTTCATGATATTTATATTCAGAGTGTTTATATCCTACTCATGCTCATGGTCAATATTTAATATTCGTAATGCATGATTATGACCATTGTCGCTCTCCAGTTGATCGCTTCTCAATCTATTTGCCATCCTTCACCTGTACTAAGTGGAAATACGAAATACTGCTTGTGCATCCAAAATCCTGAAACCCCAAAGTTTTTAAAAAGAGTCCACTATATCTACCTATACACAGTATTACCCTGCTGTTCCAAGTAAATTTGCATGTGCCACCTCTAATCATTCAAATAAACATATGTTTTGTGTGCCTGTACCGCTCATGGAGTGATAGGGTGGTCAATATCTTCCATGCTAAGCGGTTTATTCTCATGATGGGCGTTTATTCACTTGTACTTGCACAAGAGAGGCTGCTAATTGGGATGCCCAGTACTGTTAAACAAAAACTAAGAAAAATATAATAAAAACAAACTCCCCCTGGAAAGTTGATTGTTTGGAGGGATTCGACTAGCCATTGCTTGTGTTTGTATGGTTGAGGGGAGTAAACCTTTTCATTTCTGCATGGGAACCGCCAATAATGTGTTTAGCATGGAAGATGTTGAAATCCTTTGTCATAACATTCACAGGAAAAGCACACCACTCAAAATTGTATTCATCTCTAATTTAAGCTCTGAGCTCTGGCACCTCTGCAAACCTCTGCTTCCCTCTTCGAAGGGTCATTCTATTTACTTTCATGTTATTTACTTCTATTGTTGAGTCATCACCTTCTCATCGAGCACTAGCATAGAGAGGTCTATTGTCATTCATAGTTAAACATGCATTGAGTCTAGTTAATGTTGGATGTGAGCATGACCGGATCTCTTCTACCCTAAATTACAATGTTTAGTCGTTGTTTGAACTTCAAAGGTGCTCTGCATGTTTTCTGGTCTCAAAAAGGGCTAGCGAGATACCATGTTACCATATTATATCACGATTGTTTTGATGATTTGTTGGCATTTGAGATAAGTTATGATTTCTCTCTAGTTGATTATGCCATTGATATGAGTAAATGTGAGTTCTAAGTGTTATCATTCACATGGTTAGTTCATGATCTTTGCTAAAAACTTGGTTACTATTTGAGCTTATATACAGATACAAAAACAAAATTGCTTGTAAAAGTTATTCTTTATCTTTCAGTTTATCAACTGAATTGCTTGAGGACAAGCATTGATTTAAGCTTGGGGGAGTTGATATGTCTCCATCATATCTACTTTTCCAAACACTTTTGCTCTTGTTTTGGACTCTAATTTGCATGATTTGAATGAAACTAACCTGGACTGACGTTGTTTTAGCAGAACTACCATTGTTTTTTTGTTCAAAACTAAAAGTTATCAGAATCGGACGAAACTTTGCGGAGATGTTTTATTGAATAAATAAAAATACTGGAATGAAGATCCACCGGAGGGGGCCACCAGTTGCTAACAAGGCAATAGGGCACGCCCTGATGCCTTGTGGGGCCCATGAGGCTCCGTCTGACCTAATGCCAGGCCTATAAATTCCGTCTTCCTTAGAAAAAAAGAGAAGTTTCATCACATTTTATGATATGGAGCCACCACCACCTCATGTTCTTCATCGTGAGGGCTGATCTGGAGTCCATTCAAGGCTCCGTAGAGGGGGATACATCGCCGTCATCATCATCAACAATTCCATGATGCTTACCACCGGGAGTGAGTAATTCCTCCGTAGGTGTTGGATGAGATTTATCATGTAGTCGAGTCAATTTGTTAGGGCTTAATCCCTAGTATCCACTATGTTTTGCGATTGATATTGCTATGACTTTGCTATGCTTAATGCTTGTCACTAGGGCCCGAGTGTCATGATTTCAGATCTTAAACCACTATGTTTTCACGAATATATTTGAGTTCTTGATCCTATCTACTAGTTGTATGCACTTGTTATTGTTTTGATCCATAGACCCTAAGGTGAAAATAATTGGGATACTCTCCGGGGAAGACTGTAGTTCGAGGAGTTTATGTATTCACCATGTGTTAATGCTTTGTTCCGGTTCTCTATTAGAAGGAGGCCTTAATATCCCTTAGATTTCCTTATGGACCCCGCTGCCATGGGAGGGTAGGACAAAATATGTCATGCAAGTTCTTATTATAAGCACGTATGATTATATATAGAATACATGCCTACAATGAATTGATGGATTGGAGCTATTGTGTATTGCTCTAGGTTGTGATTGTTACATGATGAATGTCATCCACACAAATATCCATCATTGATCCAATGCCTACACTTTGCTCATATTGTTTTTTCTAAGTTACTACTGCTACTGGTGCTGTTACAACCGCTACTAAACTACTACTATTACTATTGCTATTGTTAAAGCTACTATCAAACTATCATACTATTGTGCTACTAAATACTTTGTTGCAGAAATATTATTTTCCAGATGTGGTTGAATTGACAACTCAACTATTAATGCTCATAAATATTCTTTGGCTCCCCTTGTGACGAATCAATAACTTTGGGTGAAATACTACCCTCGAAGACTGGCGTAACCCCCTATACTTGTGGGTTATGAGTGGTGATCAGTAGTACTAGTTGGAATATCTTCTACCCATTTAGTAACATAATAAACATCAACTAAAATATGAGTATACACTACAAAAAAAGACACATCTGTGACATTTTGGGCCGAACGAATTTTTTTTTCTGTCATACATATGACACTTCTATGACGATAATTGTGACAAAACCCGGTATCATCATAGATGTGGTGGGCTCCTACTTCTATGACAAAAAATCATGACAGAAAGTGGGCTTTTCGTCCTGGGCGGGCCGGAGATGCAACTGCATGACATTCTTTGGGCCATCCATGATGGAAAAAACCATGGTAGAAGCGAGGGGGAGGAAAATTTCGGGGAGTTCCCGGTTACGGTGGGAGGTCGGGGGCCGAGCGATGTGTGTTTCTCTCATACACGTACGTGCGTGTGTGCGAGGTGTTGGCTCTAACTGAACCCGAGCGAGGCGTTGGGCTCTAGCTGAACCTGAGCGATTGCACTGCAGGCTACGCGTTACTGAACCCGAGCAATCGATCGATGGCTGTTAACTGAACCCGATTGAGCGATTCCTTCGCTACTGCTACTAACTGAAGCCGATCGATGCTGCCTCTAGGATGAACAGTGAG
>NC_041386.1:566319950-566333814 GCF_002162155.2 Triticum dicoccoides
TGAGCGGCGGCGTTGCCTCTAGATGAACAGGACCCCGTGGTGTGGAGGGCTGGATGAACAATAGACAGTGGAGGGGTGCCAGAGGGGTGTTTGAACATGACCCCATGGTGTGGAGTGCTGGATGAACAGTAGACGGTGGAGGGGTTCCAGAGGGGTGTTTGAACATGACCCCATGGACATCCAACAGTCAGTGCTTGTGCGTCAACCTTTGTTTAGGAAAGCCTCAAATGTGTGGAAAACAACATACAGCTCATCTGCCATTATTTTCTAATAATCTACAACCCATTTGCTAATTCTTAAGGTTTTTTTGGAGCCCATATTCTTTTTGCTAGCATTACAGCCCATATTGTGGCCACGGTTAAAAAAGTATACGAAATTTTGCATATTTCGGTGCGGTCCGAACTGTTTTTAATCCCGAAATTTCGACTCACATTCAAACTGATTTTAAAAATAAATGTATATCAATATAAAATCCAACAAATTCTCCACGCATAAAAATTAATGTAATTTAAAATCTTGAAATGAAAAAAATATATTTGAAACTAATTGCCGATTTTATGTGTTTTAAAAATGTACAACCCATTTCTCATTGCCGATGGGCCATTTTCTCGGCCAGACGAATGAAAGCTCTCCTCGTCTTGAAAGATTTGCAGCCCAACAGGCCTGACAAAGCGACTTACTTGGCAAATCACAAAAAAACTAGGCTATGGCCGTGGACCCAGCTGTCAGCCTCTCCATGTACAGTACTCTTTTGATGGAAGTCGTTCCTTGACCATGTTGACCACGCCGCGCGGAGAGCACCACGGTGGTGGACGACGGCGAGGCCTAGGAAGGGGACGACGCAGAGCCGGGGAAGACGTGGAAGTGGAAGCCCGTGCGGAGAGGAGTACGAGGGTTCACTGGTTCGGCTGCGGTGTGAGGCTGCCGTTGCCGTAGGGCCTGGCCAGCAGTGGGAATAGTAGGGGGCGGTGAGGCCACGGGAGGCAGGAGCATGCAGCACGACCGACACTGCTTTGGGCGGCTGGAGCAAGAAGACCAGAGGTTGAAGAAGCACTACGGCCATTGGATGGACATCGACGGTCACTGGAGCTAGAATCGTTCATATTGACTAAGTTGACAAAGCCCTTCATCCCCGTCAACTTAGTAGGCCCACAAGTCAGCCTCCCACCAAGGTGGGTCCCAGCTAGCTGGGGGAGTATTCATTTTTTGTGCGTAATAAGGAGGCACTTCCGGTGGCCCCGAGCTGACAGCGGGGGGAATGTTTTTCTCACGAAATATGGTGGCCCGTCCGGTGGGTCCCAATAGTCAGGGGGAAACAATTTTTTCGTAAAATACTGGTGGCCCGTTCGGTGGGTCCCCGCTGTCAGATGGAGCAATAATTATTTTCCACGTAATAAGGAGGCACTTCCTTGCGGCTGCTGTGGACCCAGCTGTCATCCTCTCCACGTACAGTACTCTTCCGATGGAAGTCGGTCATTGACCACATTGACCACGCCGCGCCGAGAGCACCACGGCGGTGG
Source organism: Triticum dicoccoides (assembly GCF_002162155.2). Classification (NCBI taxonomy): domain Eukaryota; kingdom Viridiplantae; phylum Streptophyta; class Magnoliopsida; order Poales; family Poaceae; genus Triticum; species Triticum dicoccoides. The sequence continues at coordinate 566,321,471 of NC_041386.1, forward strand.
ACGACAGCGAGGCCTAGGAAGGGGACGACGCGAAGCCGGGCAAGACGCGGCAGTGGATGCCCACGCGGAGAGGAGTACGAGCATTCACTTGTTCGGCTGCCGTCGTCGCAGAATAACAGGGGGTGTGGGTGAGTGGAGGGATGGCCTGGCCAGCGGTGGGAGTAGTATGGGGGCGGTGAGGCCTCCGTGGCAGCATAGCCATCCACGGGAGGCAGGAGTAGGCGGCACGAACGGCGCTGCTTTCGGCGGCTGGACCAAGAAGACCAGAGGTTGAAGAAGCACTACGGCTGTTAGATGGACATCGTACGGTCACTGAAGCTAGAATCATTTATATTGACTAAGTTGACAAAGCCCTTAGTATGCTCCAACTTAGTAGGCCCACGTGTCAGCCTCCGAAACGGTGCGCCCCAGATGTCAGGGGGAGGAATCATTTTTTGGGCGGTTGAAGCTAGGAATATCCAAGATTGAAGAAGAAGCACGACATCCGTTTGATAGACATCCAACGGCCACTACTGCTAGAACCGTGTGTTGACTATAATAAGTTGACAAAGCCTTGCATATGCGTCAACTTATTTTTTTAGGGGATGCATCACTTAGTAGGCCCACAAGTGTGTGGCAGAGAACTTGTAGCCCATTTGCGTTTTGTAAGAATGTACAACCCATTTTTCAATTCTAATGGAATTTACAACAGCCCACTTATAGTTTGTTAAAGTACAACCCATTTTCTAGCTAGGACAACGATTAATAATTTCAACCAACCGTTGTAGACAGAATTCAATAAAATTTCCCACATTTTGATGGGATCCGAAATATTTTTATCCTGAAATTTCTATTCAGATTAAATATAAATTTGTATTACGTAAAAATCCAACGAAACATTGCACGCACAACAATGAAAATTTAAGATTTTCAAAATCCATAAATAATATTTTATAAACTAATTTCGTGTTTGGTTCATTTTTTATATCAGTTTTTATAATTACATCTCATTTATTATTTTTAAAGCCCATTTTCCTGTTAAGCCTAATGCATCCCTCCTAGGAAAGATTTGCAGCCCAGCGGGGCGGAGAATAACAAGTTGACCTTGCCTGGGTATTCCTCAAAAATACGTATAGCTGGGCTAGCCATTTTCATCTTGAAAAAATTAGTATCTGGGCTAGATATCTGGACTGGGCGAGACGGTCCACAGCCCGCCCAGTTAATACCCTACTGTCCTCTGAACAACAACGAAATCATCGCCAAGAAAAACTCTGCAGTGCTCACGCCTGAAAAACACAAATATTGCTCGAGCTGCTTGGTCCCAGCTGTCGGCCGCACCTTGTGCAATTCTCTCGTTTATATTGACTACATAGGATGACAATGGTGTGGGACCGTGATGTCAGGAAACCAGGAGAAAGCAAAAAAAAGTATAGTTGTACATAATAAGGAGGCACTTGCGTACGTACGGCTATGGCCCTATTGGGTCCCTAGTGTCATCCAGTCAAAATAAAGTCATCTCCTGAATCCTCATGTTCGTTGACGATGTTAACAATGCTCGGCGCCACGGCAAGCGCAACAACTCGAAGGACAACGGAGAGGGCCTTGCGGGCCCTACGGATGGTCTGATACAGCGCCCGCTGCTCATTCAGGAAGCCATGATCATCGAACACCTATGAGCACCTTCGAGAAACCGAGACGGCATGAAACGGTAAGGCCGCGCTTGGGAGCTCTGGTTTATTTCAAACTTGTATTAACATACAAGTGTAATTTACTCGTCATCGGAAACAAAGCGTAAAATACAGGCGTAATGAAACCGAGGGCCCGAGGTCTGTAAGTAAAACCGGCGGGTTACACGTGTAATTTGAGAGACCAGTGTATATTTTACGAGCACTGTTATATGGACGACATTACCAGACGATACATGCACGATGTGTGTATCATGCCATCCATGGGCAAGGCTGAAATAACAGCTAACAGCTGGATTAGCAATCGTCCGAGTGGCGTTCAGCATTTTTATCGTGTGTGAAGTACTTACGATATTTTACTAGTCGAAATCAACCAACCAAGCGCCTTCGCCCAAGACCATCTGCTTTAATTTACAAGCGTTAGTTTTACAAGTGGTTTTGGTTGGAAAACGACGATCCAATCACGGCCTAATATCATGAGTTGGTCGGAAGATCATATGGTTTCACGTCTAACCTACCCGACTTGTCGTATAGGCTATGAATGAAACATCAGACGATGAACTTCTTAAGCATGGAAACAACAGAAGAGGATGATCTTCTTAACAAGCAAATCACTGGCATTAGATCGACATGCAAAACAATACGAAGCATTATTCTCAGGAGGCACGGTGAACAGCTCGTGATGCCGCATGCCACAATATTCCAAGCTCAACTTTGCAATCAAACACAAGGCCTGGCATTACATAGACAATATTCAGAACAAACTCCTAATACAGGAATATCTCAGCAGAGTAACTATTTACTTCTAAACTGAACACTAGAATAGGAAAAACACTCGACGCTGCTCACAGCAAGGGCGTGCCACTCAAAAATATCAAATGCATGTCTTCTGGCTAACATCAATGAGCAAATTTTGACAAGGTTTTCCAATTCCAATATATTAAACTAACGTCTTCTTGCTAACATCAATGATTAAACTTTGACAAGCTTTTCCCATTCAAAATATGTAATGCCTATCATCGTCCCGTCATAGCTTCTTGTACTTGTTTGTGCACTTTTTGCCCAGGGCACTCCACGTGTTGTTAAATTGCCAATGGTCTCTGCAGACTAGTCATGTCACCAGTGTCTAATAATACTTTGTAAAGCTTCTCGGTCATTCCTTCTGTAATGTAGCGCAAACAGTGACTGCTTCTTTCTGCAAAGTGGAACGACCAACTGGACCCAGTAATGCAGCAGTTTGCCTTGGACACATTGGCTCCTTTTGTGCAGTTCAACTAAAATCGAAGTCGGAATAAAACCGAGCTTTAATTTTGATATCCCTTTAAGCAACAATAAGTATAAGGGAAAAATTACTGAGAAATAACAGTTGATGACTTGTACTCCCAGAAGAAAAGCATTTACTGATCTACTTTATCTTAATGGGAAACAAAGCAGGAGAGTAGCAATTCTCCATCAGTGTGATTCATTCATATTGACTGAGACATTATCTTAACAATGCCTTGTTTCAACATGTATAAAGAACGACAAAGCAGAAAAGTACCATTCCTAAAACAATGCAGCTGATTCATTTTAACAGAGACATTATCTTAACAATACCTTGGTTAAACATGTAGAAAGAACTACAAAGCAGGATAGTACCATTCCTAACAAGTGTTGCAGTTTTGAACTAAGATTCAGTAGTTAATTAATTCTGAGAGTGGCATTGCTTAATTTTACCAGCGGCATTAGATTAACGAAAAGCATAATCAGTTCCAGGGGAGAGTGGGCGCAACAATAGTTTGTGCTTCCATCTACTTATAAAGGGGGTGATGCAGAGTTTGTTGTAACAAAGCAACAAGCATCATGTCTGGGTTGGTCCCTTTTTTGTTCACTACTTAATGGGAAAAGACACCTATACAATAGCTTCAATTCAACATTTATTAAAAACAGTACCAATACAAGTAGCACAACATCTCAAAGCACACTGCACAATCATGTGGATGAAGGCATGTACCGACCTTTCATGAGATGGACAAGATAAAATACGAATATGCCAACATGAATAGGAAATCCAATCTCATTTTGTGCAGTTGCACTGAAATCAAGCAAAGTGTTTTGTGTAGCGAAGAATCGTCAACAAGGGCGTTCTAGTGCATTGTAGATTCTTATCCAAGACTTGTATCATTTGATGATGCCATGTGAATCGCTAGAAACATGTGAAGTGTATGGCTAACCCAATAACGGAAGTACGAAGACGGGAAACAAATCTCGATCTCCTTTTGTGCAGTTCCACCAAAATTAAGCAAAGTCACCGGTGTGACATTCAAGTTAAACTGCACAACACACTCTTAAAACATAAGTGTTTCGAGTAGCGAAGCAAAATGTCGCAATAGCAGCAAGTTGAATCGACACCCCTGTTTTAACAGAGGCAAAAAGGAAACAATTACTTGCCGATAAAGGAGGATGAAACAAACGGTGATAGAAAGAAGCATCTAACTTATCCTGGATGGAAAACATAGTAGGACAATAGCATTTCTAAAACGGTTGCATTGATTCATATTAACAGAGACATTTTCTTGAAACAACATTCGTTAAAAAACGTAATTTACTTTTAACAGTGGCATTGCTTCAATTTTCCGGCGGCATTCTTAGATTAACAACAGCAAAATAGCTGTATGGGACATGCCAGCACCATGTGCGTCCACACGTATAAAATGGGTGATGCAGAGTATGTAGCCAGGCAGCATATATGCGCTGGTCCCATATTTGTTCTCTTTGAACCTTCTTCCTATGTGAGGGAAGCAAATCTAGTCCTGCACAAACTACTCGACCCCCCAGTTTCTTTCCCTTTTCAACAAAGAGATCGGTTCCTTACAGATGTGTGTACTGGGTTACCCCCTTTTTCCCTTTTCGACCTACAAAGTGGCCGGATAGCCAGTCTATACTACTTTCCGCCCCTCCTTTCCTCATTGAACCACGTCCTACATTCTTGCTCCAGCCCACCGCACCATTCTTTCCTCTTTGAACCAAGGCCTAGATTCGACTACAGATCGAAAAAGATCCACATGCAGCTAGAGCAACGATGGTTTCAAAGAAACTTATACCTTAGGGTTGTCGGGATGTGGCAAGGCGTGCGGTGGGAGGCCGGATATGCCCACACTACGTACGGCAGCGAGGAAGGAGGGGGTCGGTGGCCCTCCCGCACAGGCGCTGGGTGAAAGAGAACACCGCAGCCGGCAGTGGATTGCCTCCCTCGCCGAAGGCGATAGAGTGAACGCTCCACCTCCTCCCCTTCCTGGTGCGACGGGATACGGACGCCTCCTTCATCAGCTATGAGGGGGGAGGGAGAGAGACAAGAGGCCAACGCAGTCTTGTTTAGATCTGGTGAAGAGAGGGTGAGAGACTGTGAATATAGCAAACCCTAGCAAATGAACGCTGAGCCTCCAGTGTGTAACATATATGTAGTGCGGCGAGCGTGTGGAGAGTGCAAACCCTAAGTTGATGTCCACTCTGTTTGTGGTCTATTTTTTTCCTAGTTTTTTGTTTCTTGTTGCTACATTATGTACTTGTGGGAGCTTAGATGTGATATCCTTAAATAACATCTAGATGTGAATTAGACAAACTGATTTTCTAACGTACCAAGAAAGAAAACTCGATAAAAAACACACCCCCGCTTCCAGGTTGTGAGAGTCGTCGCGCACACACACATAGACATAGAATTGCATATCCGTGTTTACGTAAAATTCCATTTCTATCTCCATCTCCAATCATATTTGTCCAACTGGCACATTATTTACGTTGTTAATTATATACGCAGCAATATTAACGTACATCATCTCTTGTTTGCGCACGTCCGGACCGCTGCCACGGCCGGTCCTGACCAACCCAAACCCTCTTCATCACCCACGCGTGCTTCTCACCCGAAACGGTCAGTGCTGCATTCATACCCGGCCAGAGCGGAGCGGACGCGACCTCGCACTGGCGCCGGCATTGAAGCGGCGCGCCGGCCGAGAGAGCGTCGCCCGCACCGCTTCCGGGTGCACGCGGCTACTCCGCGTTCAAAGGTCGCAATAGCTGGCTAAAACATACATGTAAAAAGTTCTCGGGAGTCTGTGCTACAGCTAGCTGTCCTCCCCCAAATCGTCAATCTCTTCTAGTAGTGCTAGTACTCCATGGCATGATCCATCGACAAGCAGGCGGGAAAGTTATCGTATACTCGGTTTGCGGTGAGTGGCATGCCGAGCGACCGTGTGGGGTCGAGCCGTGGAGGAGGGTGAGACACGAACACGATAGACGTGATTTACACGTTGGTTTAGCTCGATGGCGCGATCCAACGAAACGAAACGTTGGTTTCTCTCCGTTTCCATTTTTTCTCTGGAAAAACGGAAACTTTCCACTCCATTTTCATTCCTATTCCAAGGTTTCCCTGTTACAACATTCCATCAAATATAAAGGAAAACTAACACGCATGCTGATGCATCTCAATGATTCACATATCATAGCCAATATTTACTTCACAACCAAAGAAAAAAGTTGCGAGAGCGTGTACGAAAGAAAAACTACTGATGGGGTCACTACGACTTAAACCCTAAACCCCAAACATGATTTAATTTCCTGGCCAGGTAGAACCTGTCGAAGGAAAGACGGCTGGCACCCTCGGATCATACAATGCTTTTGTGCAGTTCCACTAAAATTGACCTGAGCATCCCTGATGGCAAAGATATTGAAGAAGTGTGACACTAGTTCATGAGATATAAACTCATCACAAGTAGAAGCCGGTAGAAGTAGAGAAAGATCGACATGGAGATGGAGCTACGACAGTGGAGTAGCCGGCTCCAAAAGGAAGATGGACTACCTCGGACGTCGGACTGTAGCTAGAAGAGCGATTGGGACGCGACATCGGCCCATACCGCGGTGACCCCCGATTGGGACGCACCGACTATGGGTTTTCTCCCTCGCCGATGTCGACCGCGTCTACGCAGAACATTGTTCCCTTCCTCCAGTTGCGGGATTAGGCCCGTCGTTCTATGCTTGTGAAGAGAGCAACCTAAGCAAGCAGGCTTGTAGCTTTGGCTCCTGCTAGTGTATATATAGTGGTTTTCTTTTTCTCTCCATATCAACCATTTTATACTGCGCACGTGTCATTCAAGAGTGAAATGATGGTTGCTTCTTCCGACTAACTTACTGTGTGATTTGACTGCTCCTTAGTGGCCCCTACACGTACTCCCCCTACGTGTATGCAACAGTCACACATACACATGGACGCAAAAATGCGCGTGACGCCCTAATGCATGCATGTCCGAGCACACGACAGAACACACACGGTCACGCTCAAGTGCTCAACCTACACGTGCATGCACACACATACTCAGTCAGGGTGAGCTAGTGACCGTATAAACACCGGAAAAAAATATATTGAGCGCAATGAGCGTATTATGAAGTCCACTGACCGTATTTTTACAAATATACAGTGACACACAGTGTATTTATCTCGTTTGGAATTAAGCCATATTAACCGGAGAGGAGGCAGTATGGACTAGCATTACTTTGCTGTGTCCCGTCAACTTGCCGAACGAGGAGAAGGTTGCAGGACGGGAGAAGCTTGCGCGCGGTAGCTCGTAGGACAAGGAGAAACTTTTGACTAATGCAAGCTCTCCCTCGCTCAGGCGGTGGACGTGCAACAGTTAATTCGGTGTCAGATTGCCAGAAGCATACACTATACTACTACTAGTGCTATTATTGTTCGACTTCCCGAATAGGCGAACAGCCAAGCGCAAAGTTTACTAGTACTACTACTATAGTCTATAAAGGTACGTACTATACTAGTACAAACCGGATGGAGGAGCGTCTGCACTCTTATTATCATTTTAAAATGTGATAAAGCAATCTTCAACACATTTGGTTCTCTTCAAGGGTTCTCGCATGTGATAATGGAAGTTGATTGCATGGAACACTCGCCACAATTCTCGCTTAATTCTGGCTCATATCCTGTTACAAATAGTAGCGCTCAATAATATTTCCTATTTTTTGTTATTCAACATGTAAACAGGTCAGCAAACCTTGCGGCGCATCTTCGTGCGAACCGTGCTTGCTGCACTTTGAATGTGGCCGAGAGCTGGCTTGATGAAACACCTCGCTTCCTACTTCTTTTTTTGCGGGGTACCTCGCTTCCTAGTGACCAGTGTCTTGGCTGATCATCCTAAGAATGCTTATATATGAATAAAGCTCTCTCATTTACTGCAAAAAATATTAAGCCATATGAGCGCTGCTATGCAGATGAATCATGGTGCATGATTCTTGCACGATCAAGCCGTCCATGCCTATGAGAAAACTACGACATGCCAATGGATTCACCATCATCCAGCTTTCGTCCGAACAAGTATCGTCTGCATAGTAGTTTCGAAGCCATATTAACCGGAAAGGACGGAGTATGGACTAGCACTACTTTTTGGTGTGTCCCATCAACTCGCAGAACGAGGAGAAGCTTGCAGGACAAGGTGAAGCTTGCTTATGCCTTTTGACTAATGCAACCTACCCTCGGTGGACATGCATCAGTCCATTCGGTGTCAGATTGTGAGAGGCATACACTGTAGTACCCAACATGCGGAGTACCATCATTGTTCGACTTCACCAAGAGTCGAAGAGCCAACCGCAGTAGTACGAGTAGTACTACTCCTAGAACCGCATGGTGGAGCGTCTGTACTCTTATTTTTTTTATCTCTGATAAAGTACACGTTTATTTCGGAGAAGGGCGGAAAACGGCAGCCCAACACGTAATGAATGATATCGATCAACCAACCATGCTCGAATATAACTTGGCCTCCGTGCGAGCCCGTCTATGTGTTCTCGCTCCTCGGGGTTGTTTGGTTCATGACTAACTTTGCCACAACTAATCTTAGGCAAACTGTGGCTGCCACAAAAAGTGTGGCTAACAAAATGGCCACCACAAGTGTGGCAAGATTTGGCAAAATTTTGAGCCTATGACTTGTGGGCTGTATAACTAGAAAAGTGTGGCAAGCTACAAGTGTGGCAATAAACCAAACATATGCCTAAGGTGTTGTGGCATGACTAAGGTTAGACATGGCAACCTTAGGCTGAGAACCAAACAACCCCTCGTCTCTCTCAAGGAACAGCGGGTTGGCTCTTTGCCGTCAATTGAGATCGGTTTGCTCACACTCATGTCCCACATGTCAATGATATGCCAAGAGGACGTGCGTTGACCGACTGGCCATACGCGTACTTGGTTTTGCACCTTCATACTACTCCTCCCTCCGTCACAGTTTACATGGCGCGCTTCATTATGATGCATTTCTCTCAATGCATTTCCACCACCAGAGAGACTTTAGATGTGTTTTGTTTAATGATCAATTAATTAGGGCATGGTAACCGCAATCGAGTCCACAATTTTCTCTCCATGTACTGTACTACTATAGAGTGGAGTAAGTGCATGCATGTGTGTACCCGGGGTGGAAGCTCTGCATGCATGTGTGTACGCATTATTCCCTCTAGTAATAGACGCCGTGCTATAACTACCAATGCTATTTTTCAGGCCGATCGCTAGTCGCCTTGGTCCCATAGATTTTTTTCTTTTTTCTGAAGCGCGCTGTATAAACAGTGATAGATGGAGTAGTATGAGCGGATTCAAAGAAGAGCGTATTGATGGTTGCTTCTTCAGAGCAACTTACAGTGGGAAAGGTGGGGCTTATGATTTGACTGCTCATTACTCACTATTAATGCGGCGCAAAGAGCGGGCTGAGTCTCCCATGTGGTTGTGCACTACCCCCTCGGTTCTTAAATATACTCTGGAGTATTTGTCTTTCTAGAGATTTCAACGAGTGACTACTCAAATATTTGTCTTTTTAGAGATTTCAAATGGACTGGCACATACAGATGTATATAGACATATTTTAGAGTGTAGATTCACTCATTTTGCTCCATATGTAGTCACTTGTTGAAATCTCTAGAAAGACGAATAGAATATTTAGGAATGGAGGGAGTACACATACGAAGCAAAATGAGTGAATCTACACTCTAAAATATGCCCGTTTGAAATTTGTAAAAATACAAATATTTAGGAACGAAGGAGTATAATTTTGTGCATGGCACATGGACCCGGATGATGAAGAGGCTTCTGGCAATGCTATCAAGCTTCCATCATTTGTTTACATAATTGACGTACTATACAAATAGTTTTCCAGCGACATGAAATTGTACAATGGTGTGAGCTTTCAGCTTTTGTTTCATGTGTCTTGCCATCGATGCTCTTTCGGAAACAATAAAAAACTAACTTCCTTGCTAATGCATATCAATTATTAGCAGATCAGAGCTAATAATTACATCACAACTAAAGACAGAGTTGTGAGAAGGTGTTAAATTAAAATTGACCCATGCTTTCATTGGCAGCAACGTCCCCCCAGCTCTGTCTAAATCAACAAGGCATGTTGGGAAAAAAGTAGCTGTCTGGAGCATGCAACATTCCGATCATTTTGTGCAATTCCACTAAAATAGAGTTGAGCGTCCCTGTTCCAAAGATATTAAGTGTGATTACGATAATAGAGGACTACTAATGAAACAATAAACACACAAATAGAAGCCGGTCACCTTTGCAGTCTCTCTTAAGACTAACTAGTTGGAGAAGATTAGGCTCGGAGTTGGATGAGGAGGATAGAGCAAAACCAATCTCCCTTTGTGCAGTCGCATTGAAATGTAGAGACGTTGCCTGTGTGACATTTTAGTACAACTGCACAAAACACTCTTAAGAAAAAAGTGATTTGTGCAGTTCACCAAAAGGTTGCAATAGCAATGAGGTGAAATGGATAGCCTTGTTTGCAAAAAAGAGGTAGAAAGGAAACAATTACTGGCCAATAACAGTTGATGACACATGCGACGACAAAAAAGAAGCATATTCCTTGTCCTAAGGGAAGATAACAACACGGTTGTGTTTGTCTAAAACGGTGTGAGGACGAGAATGCAATATGGAAAGTACGCCGACGAGCTACATTTTGGGCAAAGAACTATGGAAGATCCATATGCAGCGACATGGGAAGACGGGCAGTGGAGCAAGGCCAGAGGGGATACCTGGAGGTCGTCAGGATGTAACTAGGTGAGTAGCGGTGGGCGGTATCTGTGAGCAGGTGGCATGGGCCCTGCTATGCCAGAGCTCAGAGAACAGCGTGTACCGCAGATCAGGACGTGCTGCCTCGGCACCGTCGAACAGAGAAACGATGCACTTCCTCCCTTTCCCCCGGCGGATGGGATGTGGCCGGATCAGTGACCAATGGTGAGAGAGAGAGAGAGAGAGAGAGGCCACCGCACTCCCTTTCCCCCGGCGGACGGGATGCGGCCGGATCAGTGACCAACGGTGAGAGAGAGAGAGAGGCCTCCGCAGCCTTGTGTGAGATACTCCGAAGAGCGACAAACTAGGCAGGCAGGCTCCATTGTATATAGTGAGCGGACTACCTTTTTCTCCATAAAAATCGTTTTATATTCTGTGTACGTGCCATTGAGCGATATAACTTTATTTAAAAATAACGTGGCAACGCGTCAAGTCGAACTTTGTTTCGTGCACGCCTGGTACACGACCTCCCTAGGTAAACAACCGCTACAAGCGTTCAAATTAGCACGTGGGCTACCATTTTGTAAAGAAATGAGCTCCACCTTGTACCCGTGCGGGTGTGGCTGGGCATGAAGCGTGAGTACGTGCATGGTGCACCTATTCTCTTCTTGTATACGTACACCACCTACGTGGGGTTGTGTGAGAGAGATACAAACCTAGAGAGATATAGTGTGTGGGTTCTTGAGAGTTTTTTTTTGGGGAGGGGGGGGGGTCAATCAAAAAATGTAACATATGCAATGTGTGTGAAATAGAGTCCTGGATATAACATATACTCCATCCGTTCCGAATTACTTGTCTTGGATTTGTCTAGATATGGATGTATCTAGCACTAAAATGAGTCTAGATACATCCGTATCTAGACAAATCCAAGACAAGTAATTTAGAACGGAGGGAGTATATAGAGGGGGCGATCCACGAGAAGAGAGTGGAGGTATCGTCGCCTTGAGGTGTCCATAGAATCGAAGAGAGGGATGATGTGTGTGTGTGTGCGCACGCGATCGATAAAGAGTGCCATCGAATTTGTGTGTGCCCACGTCAAAGATATAGAGTGGCTGGCCTACTAGAACGTGAGATGGGACATGTGAAGTTTGTCTCTGTGGCATGGATACCTACCTACAGCGCTCGACTATCGGTGTGTGGTGGGGGAAGAGGGAGGCCCAATTAACTATAGCGGTACAATGGCTGGTATATGTGTGGAGGAGGAGAGAGGCCTACCTCATGTATTAAGGAGATCAATCTGCCTCTTGTATTAAGGGAGATCGATCGGCATCCATGCATATGTGCAGGAGAGGAATAAGGTTGGGAGAGAGACAGAGCTAGAGTGTTGGAGGGGGTGGTAGTGGAGTTGCTTCTAACAAATGGTGGGATAGGCTTGCTAGACAAACGGAGGGCACGCCCGCAATATCAATAAGAGAGGAGATGGCTGCTTGTTGTCTGTGCACGTGCGTGTGAGAGACGGGTCACGAGGCATGCACAAATGATGAGGGGGGACGATGTGGCTGTGGTAAGCAGACGTAACTACATAGGAAGATCAATCGCCCTTTGTTAGAGAAAGGAGAGACATTACTTGTGAGGTACATCGATCG
>NC_041386.1:566333983-566403990 GCF_002162155.2 Triticum dicoccoides
GTATATGTTGGGAGATCGATCGGTATACATGCCTGTCTATGTTAGAAGCAAATGAGGCACGAGGAGAAGGATAGAGAGAGAGGGATGCATGTAGGAGGTGGTATGAGAGGCATACTATATCGAGGGGGAGGAGTGTGCGAGTACGAGAACGATGAAAAGAGTGGTGGGAGTGAGGCATAGACAGTGACAAGAGAAGAGGGGAAGCTTGTATTTGTGCTAGGTACACCTGGCTAGAGAGGCATATCGATCGATGTGTGCCGTAAAGAAGGAGCTGGGGGGTCTACACACACCGTGGGTGAATGACCTAAAGTGAAAAGACGAATTTGCGTGATGGAGCTAGAGAATGCTGAGGGAGGGTGAGAGGGATGCGGGCGTGTGCATGCACAAGAGAAAGTTAGCGCTAGCTACAAAGACAAGAGGGTTGTGTGGGTGTAAAAGATGAATAGAGATCATATATACTTCATTATAAAAAGCGAATTCAGATATTTGAAGAATTTATCATAGTGTTTCAAACTGACGCATGTGTGAATATATATAACGGTTATACACATGGTGTGGTTATGAACATGTTATACTACATTTAATATATTTTATCTCTACTCTTATAAAAAAACGGAGTTTTTGATGATGGTGTGCCTGCCATCCTGCATTTTAGGCCGCCCGATTTATATCTGGCAGATAGCAAGGAAACTACGATGGTTGAAGTTGGCAACAATCATGATTGTAGATTCTTATTGAAATAGAGAAACGAATTCAAAATTAGTTCGAATTGCAGCGGTAGTATAGACATTTGGAATGCACTAAAATGTTGGTATGAGTAGGTTACATGCATTATACAGCAAGCGAAAAAATTTAATCGGACATAACATGGATTCATTCTCCCTCCTCCCATCTATATAGGGCGTAATGAGATTTTTAAGACCGCCTTTGACTATTGACAAGATTAATAGTACATGACATGCACAATGTGAAAATTATATCATTGAAAGAACCTTTCACAGACGAACTTAACGGTGTGCTTTGTGTAAGTTGCATGTCATATATCATTGCTCTAATATTTGGTCAAAGTTAGCATCGAAAAACGCATTAGGCCCTATATAGATGGAAGGAGGGAGTAGCTTTGAATAGCATTTGTATAGTAAAACGGGGCAAGACTCTCTCTTTGTGTGGTGTGAATAGTTTTATTTTTTTGTTTTTGTTTTTGGTTGAGGGAAGTGCGAATTGATTTGGCACGTACAAGTACAATATTACTACATGTTAGGCTTGTCCCTTGAGGGAGTCCTGGATTAGCGGGTGTCCGGATAGCCGGACTATACCTTCGGCCGGACTCCTGGACTATGAAGATACAAGATTGAAGACTTCGTCCCGTGTCCGGAAGGGACTTCTCTTGGCGTGGAAGGCAAGCTTGGCGATACGGATATGTAGATCTCCTACCATTGTAACCGACTCTATGTAACCCTAGCCCTCTCCGGTGTCTATATAAACCGGAGGGTTTTAGTCCATAGGACGAACAACAATCATACCATAGGCTAGCTTCTAGGGCTTAGCCTCCTTGATCTCGTGGTAGATCTACTCTTGTACTACCCATATCTTCAATATTAATCAAGCAGGACGTAGGGTTTTACCTCCATCAAGAGGGCCCGAACGTGGGTAAAACATTGTGTCCCCTGCCTCCTGTTACCATCCGCCTAGATGCACAGTTCGGGACCCCCTACCCGAGATCCACCGGTTTTGACACCGACATTGGTGCTTTCATTGAGAGTTCCTCTGTGTCGTCACTTTTAGGCCCGATGGCTCCTCCGATCATCAACGACGATGCGATCCAGGGTGAGACTTTTCTCCCCAGATAGATCTTCGTATTTGGCGGCTTTGCACTGCGGGCCAATTCGCTTGGCCATTTGGAGTAGATCGAAAGCTACGCCCCTGGCCGCCAGGTCAGATTTGGAAGTTTGAACTACACAGCGGACCTCCGCGGAGACTTGATCTTCGATGGATTGGAGCCGCACCCGAGCGCGCCGCACTATCACGGTGGGCATGATCTAGCTCTGCTGCCGAACAGTGCCCTGGAGGCCGCACCCGCATCAGCTCCTGTCGGTGTACAAAAAGAGGGGTACGCTTTTTGTACCTCTATAACTGTGCATGGGCAGTCTGAGCCACGGGCACCACCACACTGAGCAAGGCAAGGGAGGTGAGCCAAGGTAAGGCCGAAGCTCGAGAGAAGCAGAACGACGCCAAGACCAAGCCCACAAAGAGCAAAGGAGACGAAGCGGACTCCCCCCGGCAAGATCCTTGCCGGGAGGCGGTTTTAGCAAACCCGACAAGACCCTTGCCGTGGCAGCTTGCCCCACACCTACGGAGTGAGTCACCCTTGAGTCCACTGCCCCCATGGGGCAAGGATTCGGGAGACATCCCCGTGGTGGCATGCAGATCTTTGTGAAGACATTCAAGATCAGATACACCCTTTAGAAGATGATGATCCTTGGCGGGATCCCAGCCAAGGAGGACCACAAGGCCCCCGGCAAGAGCCTTGCCGGGGATGACAGCAGGCGCCACGGCAAGACCCTTGCCGGGGCCCCGGCAAGGCCCTTGCCAAGAACACCCGTAGGGCCACTATCAGGCCCACGCCAGTCAAACCTCGACCGCCGTTCGCATGCAGCTGCTGCCCAACCTGCTGGGCAGGCACCTGCGTGGCGGCATGCGGATCTTCATGGAGACCCACCACTGCGCCACCTCAGCTGCCTGCCTGCCTACATGGCACCGCGGGCGCCGCTGGCCAGGGCGCGTGTTGACATGAGAGGGAGCGGCGACGGACGAGAAAGGGCTCTCCCCCGTCCCCGATAAAGCAAGGACACCCGGGCAAGACACATTAAATGCGTCTTGTCATGTAATGCGAGGGATAACCTCACATCACTGTACCCTTTCCACCTCCTGTGTGCCACTATGGCAACCCCTTTCCTATAAAAGGAGGCCCGAGGCGACCAGGAAGAGGATTCGGCTTTTTGGAGCTCCTCACGCCCCATAGCTAGCTCAAGAACACAGATATACAATCCACCAAAGTAGGAGTAGGGTTTTATGCATCCTCGCGGCCCGAACCTGGATAAACGAACCGTGTGCTATCTGTTTGATCCGCCCTTCTCATGACCCCGCGCCCCGCAACTGTAGTAGGGATTCTTGTGATCCCATAGGTGTCGTTCTCATCGACTTCTTTGGCACGCCAGGTAGGGGGCGCAGTTGTGAGAATCGGCTTTAGCAGTTAGTTCGACGCTTCTTCATCGTCATGGCGCCCAAGAAGAAGACGACGGTGGCGGTTGGCCCGTCGGAAGCCGGACATCCCGTCCCGATGCGGGCGAGCAGCGGACCGGTCGCAGAAAGGACCCGGGGCGCCGTTCGCGAACACCAACACCATCCCAGCAGCCGGAGTTTGGGAGCCGGCGATGTTCGTGCGCCTGGTAACGGGCCGCACACTGCCAAATCCAAAGACGGAGCCAGGCCCTCTGCGGGTGGCGCGGGGCCTTCCAAGATCGCTACCACCTCGCCCGAAGGCGATACGAGGGCCTCCAAGACTCCCACGCCGGTGCCGATGGCGCGCTCCTCTCAAGCGGCGCGCGACGAACGGCGCAATCACGCTGAAGACCCCGGGCGTCGCCGCGGGAAGAGCCCCGAGCACCACTCCCGGGAGGGAGAAGACCTGCCCGCTCGCCGAGGCGCTGGTGAAGATGGCATTCGACCGCGGGGTCGTGATAGAGCTCCTTCTGACATGGTCAGAAGTCGAAGCGCGTCGCGATCTGTGTAGGTTTCGCTGCCACCAACGCCAGCAGAAGCCCTGGCGCGCGCAGTTGCTCCTCGATTTTCCTCCCACTACGGGGAAACTCGACGAATGGATAGCCACTATCCGAAGCCTTGTTGCGGTGGCCAACAAAGACGAACCGAGTCCGGTGGAGCCCCCGGGTCGATGCTCCGACGGAGTCCCACGCACCAGTGGCAGGAAAGCCAGCGGCGCCGTGACCACGGTGCACTCGCCTCCTCCTCGCCCGGTATCGCGGATGCCAGCCCGTCGCGACGTCACGGGCGACGATATCTCCATAGCGTCGTCCGACCTGCGGACCCACTGTGACCAGCACGAAAGTCCTTCGGGAATGAGAACATGAAGACGCTCGAACCACTATCGAGCGCCGGCGCGGAGCGCGCCACCAGTCAGACAGGCGAGCAGGGCCTGCTGTGAACCACCCGGCACCGGAGAGCCCTGGAGGCCTACCTTACGAGGTAGGCTGTCCGGCTTTTACCCATGAGCTGCGGCAGTTCCAGTGGCCCACTCACCGCACCTTCAAACCTGACGTGGGCGAAAAGTACAGCGGCAAGACCCACCCGTCCGAGTTCCTCAACATCTACACCATTGCGATGCAAGCTGCCGGAGCCTCGACGATAAGGTGCTTGCGAACTACTTTCCGTTGGCTCTTAAACCCAACGCCATGTCATGGTTGATGCACTTACCGGTAAACTCTATTTCCTCCTGGTCAGATTTGTGCCATGAGTTTGTGGGCGCCTTTACTGGAGGCCACCAAGCCCATGGCCAAGCGAGCGACCTGCACATCATTCCCCAGAAGGGAGGCGAGAGTCTCCGCAAGTATATACAGAGGTTTAGCTGGATACAATACAATATCCCTGATGTTCACCCTGCCGCCATCATCTACGCGTTCCATCAGAACGTGCGTAACCGCAAGATGCGCGAAGAGCTGGCAATGAACAAGGTGAAAGATGTAGCATAACTCTATGTTCTTGCTGATAGATGTGCCCGGGGTGAAGAGGGAAGGAAGTACCCCGGCGAAGACGCCGGTGTGGAAACCGACTCCTCAGATGAAGATACTGCCGCCCCGGCGAAGAAGGGCCGGCGCCGCAACAGGAAGCGTAAAGGTAAAACCGTGCTTGCCGTCGAGGGATCTGATGACACCGGCTCCACCAAGAAAACCAAGGCAGATGACCCCGGCAAGGAAATTGCCGGATGTGTCGCCTGCCGGGCCTTGGCGGTTGCCGAGAATCCAGGAAACTCCGACAAACGATACTGCAAGATCCATCGCACCAAAGGTCATGCTCTCCAAGACTGCCGACAGGTTGAGCTCGTCGCTGAGAAGCAGAGGGCTGAATATGAGAGGCGGGACAAGGAGAAGGGCCAGTGCTAAGGGGTCCGGCAAGAAGCGTGACGGCCAGGAGGGCCGTCGTGACAAGGATAAACAATAGGAGAGGCCCGCCCGGGGCCATGACAAAAAGGCAGAAGACGACAATCACGAAGAGGACGACGAATCCGACAACCAAGAGTTTCAGAAAGCTACAGAGGCCATGTGCATCGACGGCAGCGCCTCGCTGCATACTTCTCACCGCCATCTTAAACAGTGGGCGTGAGAGATTACAGCGGCAGAGCCGTCGTTTGATGCCCAAAGGCCGCTGAAGTGGTCCAGCACACCTATCATTTTTGACATTGAGGATCACCCTGATCGCACTACTGTGGTCGGGTGCTTGCCATTGTTGGTTTCACCAACAATACGCAACCTCAAGGTGACAAAGATGCTAGTCGATGGTGGGCCCGGTCTGAACTTGATCTCGCCTGCCGTGATCGAGAAACTGCAGATTCCTGATGGAGACCTCGAAGAGACGGGCACGTTTTAGGGGGTCAACCCGAGAAGAAGCCAACCTAAGGGAAAGGTCACGCTGCCCGTGACTTTTGGAAGCGATCTGAACTACAGGATGGAGATGATCGTGTTTGATGTTGCCAAGATCCCCTTGCCCTACAACGGGATCCCTGGCCGCCCAACGCTGGCCAAGTTCATGGCGGCGTCACACTACGCCTACAACACCCTGAAGATGCCAGGACCTGTGACGATCATCACCATCCCCTCCGATAAGAAAGATGCGCTGATTTGTGCTGACCAACTATACCAGCAAGCAGTTGCAGCAGCTGCCGCCACTAGGGCACTTGCTCCTGCTGCTGGGACCCTGGGAGGGAAGAAGAAGAAGACCGGTGAGATCTCAGACACCTACTCCGGCAAGCGCACCTCTTCGGAGTGTAGCCCTCCCGTCAAGGACGTGCCAGAGAGCTCCACCGGCGGAAACAAGAAGCCCAGGGCCATACCTCCGGGAACCAAGAAGGTTTCTGTCAATGAGGACGGCTCGAGAGGGTCTTTCACCATAAGCTCCACCCTTGAAGACAAATAGGAAGACACACTCGTCACCTTCCTGCGGGCGAATGTCGGTGTGTTTGCATGGCAAGCTTTCGACATCCCCGGCGTTCCCAGGGAGGTGATTGAGCACCACCTTGCTGTCTGTCCTCATGCGCGGCCCGTCAAGCAGAAGGTCAGAAAGTATGCTTTGGAACGACAAGAGTTCATCACAGAGGAGATCCGGAAACTGGAAGCAGCGGGTTTGGTAAGAGGAGTGCTCCATCCAACATGGTTGGCCAATCCGGTCGTAGTGCGCAAGGCTAATGGGAAGTGAAGGCTGTGTATTGATTACACAGATATCAATAAGGCTTGTCCTAAGGACCCCTTCCCGTTGCTGCGCATCGACCAGATTGTTGACTCCATAGCTGGGTGTGATCTGTTGTCATTCCTCGATGCCTACTCCGTCTACCACCAGATTTTCATGACAAGAGAAGACGAAGAGAAAACAGCATTCATCACCCCATGTGGTATGTATTGTTTCATGCGGATGCCTTTCAGGCTGAAGAGTGCTGGTTCGACGTTTGCAAGGGCGGTCCAGATTGGTTTTGAACCCCAGCTCCATAGAAATATGGAAGCTTATATGGATGACATAGTGGTCAAAACCAAGGACAGGGCAACCCTCATACCGGATTTGCAAGAAACATTTGCAAACCTGCACAAGATCAATCTCAAGCTGAACCCTGAGAAGTGCGTCTTTGGCGTCCCGTCCGGCAAGCTTCTCGAGTTATTTGTGTCACAGCGTGGGATAGAGGCCAATCCGGACAAGATCAAAGCTATAGAGCAGATTGAAGCACCCAAGCGAATCAAGGATGTGCGTCGGCTTGCTAGTTGCGTCACCGCCATGGGCAGATTCATTTCCAAGTCTACCGAGCGCGCCCTTCCCTTTTTCAAGATCCTGAAAAAGGCGGGCCCGATGGAGTGGACGCCAGAAGCCAAAGCAGCATTGCAAGATTTGAAAAAGTACCTCTCCTCCGCGCCAATACTAGTTGTGCCTAGGCCACAGGAGCGGTTGCTGCTATACCTGGCGGCAACGAACCAGGTGGTCAGTGCCGCACTAGTGGCGCAGAGAGAGGTTCACGATGAGGTAATGGCAGCGACAGAGCCCGACACCACCAATGCAGAGACGACACAGCCAGTTGAAGTACCGCCGAAGAAGAAAATGATGCAGCACCTGATCTACTTTGTTAGTTCCCTCCTGCAGGGAGCTAGATCAAGGTACTCTGGTGTGCAGAAACTGCTCTTCGGCCTTCTTATGGCCTCGAGGAAGCTGCATCACTACTTCGAGGCACACGAGATCACTGTCGTCACTCGCCTCCCTCTGCAACGGATATTGCACAATCCAGATGCAACGGGAAGAATTGTGGAATGGGCACTAGAGCTGTCCAACTTTGGCCTCAAGTTTGAAAGTACTTCGATGATTCAGAGCCGAGTCCTGGCGGAGTTCATTGCAGAATGGACCGCAACGCCTGACGAAGAAGCCCAAGAGACTGCTCTCCCCGGCAAGGATGCAAGTTGCAGTTGGATCATGTACTTTGATGGAGCTTTCTCCTTACATGGCGCCGGGGCTGGCGTACTTCTTGTCGCGCCCACCAGAGAGCACCTCAAGTACGTGATCCAGATGCACTTCCCCAGGGAGGTGTCAACAAACAATACAGCAGAGTACGAAGGGCTGCTTGCCGGTCTTAGCATCACGGCGGACCTCGGAATCAAGAAGCTCATTGTCAGGGGCAACTCGCAGCTCGTCGTCAAGCAAATCAACAAGGACTACCAGAGCCCGTTGATGAAGGCCTACATCGATGAAGTGAGATAGCTGGAAGAGCGTTTCGACGGTATACAGGCTGAATACGTTCCCCGAGTGGAGAACGATATCGCCAATTACCTGTCAAAACGCGCTGCCCTCAAGCTACCTATGGAACCAGGTACCTTTGTGCTCCAGCTAACTCAGCCATCTGTTGATCCATCAACAGAGCAGAACAAGAGGAGGAAATCAGGACCCGACAAGTACTTTCCCGCCGAGCTCCCCGGAGCCGCCGGCAAGGATGTTGCCGGGGACACTGAGCCCGCCACGGGACGGCTAGCTCCTGTGGAGCGTCAAGCTCTTGCCGTCGAGACAGCCACTCCTATAGCGGAGGAAATGCCTTTAGTCCTCGCCGTCGAGCCCCAGGCTCCAGTGTGGGCACAGCATACCGTCCGATTCCTCCAAACAGGGGAACTTCCTGAAGAGCAGGAAGAAGCGGAAAATGTAGCCCGTCGCTCTACCATGTACCAGTTCGTCAATGACGTCCTGTATAGAAAGAGGCCGAACGGTGTGAAATTGAAGTGTATCCCTCGGGAGGAAGGACTGGAGCTGTTGGCGGAGATACACGGAGGCATATGTGGATCCCACATTGGGTCAAGGGCCCTTGCCAGCAAGGCATTTAGGCAAGGTTTCTTCTGGACCACCGCCCTCCAGGATGCGACGACACTAGTCACCAGGTGTGAAGCATGTCAGTTCCATTCAAAGAAGCTTCATCAGCCAGCTCAAGCCCTTCAAACCATTCCTCTCTCCTGGCCCTTCTCGGTCTGGGGGCTCGACATACTGGGCCCTTTCCCCCGCGCTGTTGGGGGCTTTGAGTACTTGTACGTTGCAATCGACAAGTTCACAAAGTGGCCGGAGGTGGAGGCAGTGAGGAAGGTCACAGCTCAGTCAGCCGTCAAGTTCTTCAAGGGACTAGTGTGCTGTTTTGGTGTACCCAACAGGGTCATCACCGACAACGGCACACAGTTCACAAGCCGCACCTTCATGCAATATATCCAAGACCTCGGCAGCAAAGTCTGTTTTGCTTCCGTTGCTCACCCAAGAAGCAATGGTCAAGCTGAGAGGGCAAACACTGAAGTACTGCGAGGCTTAAGGACCAAGACCTTTGACAGGCTGCACAAGAGTGGAAGGCGCTGGATTGATGAGTTGCCGACGGTTCTTTGGTCGATCAGGACGACGCCAAATCGAGCCACCGGCCAGACACCCTTTGCCCTAGTATAGGGGGCAGAAGCAGTTCTCCCCACTGAACTCATATACGGGTCACCTCGAGTGCTCGCTTATGATGAGCTTGAGCAAGAGCAACTGCAGCAAGATGACGCAATGCTCCTTGAGGAAGATCGTCTTTGGGCGGCTATGAGAGCAGCACGCTACCAGCAAGCCTTGCACTGCTACCATAGCCGCAAGGTTCATGCCCGAAGCCTTGAGGAAGGCGACCTTGTCCTTCGGCGCGTTCAATCAGCCAAGAATTCCAACAAGTTGACACCAAAGTGGGAAGGCCCTTATCGGGTAATACGAGTCACCAGGCCCGACGCAGTCCGCCTGGAGACCGAAGATGCCATTCCGGTGAGTAACTCCTGGAACATTGAGCATCTTCGCAAGTTTTACCCGTGAGGCGCGGCTTGCCGGGCCCCCCGGCAAGCCACCTTTTGTACAAGCATTGCCGATGATGCATGTAACCCTTTGTACAAAGCCAAGCGCAGACCCTGAGCATAAATAAATGAAGCGCTGGCGCCCTAAGTTATAGCATGCATGCTAGGTCGAGTCTCGTCCTTAGTTAGGGTTGATAGTGCTTAGCGGCGACTAACCCCTAGCTTAGAGGTCGAGTGTGCGTCTATTTGTCTTTGTTTTGTCTTCTTTGGTTCACAGGACACACGAATATCCATGCTGAACCACTTGGGGAGGAAAAGAAGATGAACAGACCAGCATCTAGCCCCCGGCAAGCCAGCATTGCCGAGGGCTGCAAGAGCAAAGATTCACCCATGGCGAACCAGGGTTGCTTAGCGCTGCATCTTCAGATAAGTTCTTCATCCCTTATCATGCATTCCGTTATGGACTGAGGTATGTGAAACCTCGTTTCCCCCAAGCTACCGTGCTCCCATAACTCTAGGCCCTAGGGCTCGTTCCTGGGGCCAAGTTTGGTCGTAGTCGCGGCAGCAAAAGGATGAAACAAGGAGCCAGAACCCGCCTCATCCCTACCTCCGCCAAAGGCGTGAGGAAGGTCGAGCGAAGTGGGGGGATGGCAAGGCCTGTTGACGGGCAAGGAAATGTTTATCTTGAAGATATCAAGGATTTACTCCTTGTCGTGGGTTCCACCCGCAAACAAATGACCCGGCAAGCATCCCTTTTTCATTAAAAACATTCCACTCAGGTACAACCCATAGGGAATGATAAACATGAATGATGGGATTACAAGTTTTAAATTCAACAAAGGCCCGAAGGCTTACAAACTAAAAAGAGATAAGGTGCCCGTAATTCCTTTCTTGTCCCTCTCCTCAGGAGGCAGGTCAAGGAGCCGAAAAGGGCAAAAGGGGTGCCTAGGCGAGCTACGGGTGGCAGAAGACACCAAGAGAACATATCGGTGGCCGTCCGAAGGCTGGATGGTGATGGCAGCGCCGGAAGCAGAGCTCGAAGACGAGGCGGTAGGACGTCAGCACGCGTCAAAGGCGTCGGTGCGCCGAAGGAGGCAGTAAAGGGGTAGGGCCTTTTCTCCCAAGCGGGAGATAAATCGGCTTAGAGCCGCCACACATCCGGTTAACTTTTGTATTTGTTTGAGGTCCTTTGGGATATCCAGCTGCGACAGAGCTCGGATCTTGGCTGGATTTGCTTCAATTCCTCTACCGGATACTATGAAGCCCAAGAGCTTTCCGTCTGGAATGCCGAAAATGCATTTTCCTGGGTTGAGCTTGATGTCGTATGTTCGGAGGTTATCAAATGTGAGCCTCAAGTCGTCTACTAGAGATTAAACATGTCTTGTTTTGATGACCACATCATCTACATATGCCTCCACTGTTTTGTCGATTTGGCTTACCAGACATGTCTGAATCATGCGCAGATATGTTGCGCCGGCGTTTTTGAGCCCGAAGGGCATTGTGTTGAAGCAGAATGGCCCGTATGGTGTGATAAATGCCGTTGCGGCTTGGTCTGGTTCTGCCATCTTGATTTGATGGTAGCCAGAATATGCGTCGAGGAAACACAACGAATCGTGTCCTGCGGTAGCATCTATAATTTGATCGATGCGGGGGAGGGGGAAGGGATCCTTTGGGCAAGCCTTGTTAAGGTCTTTAAAATCAACACACAGGTGCCAGGATTTGTCCTTCTTTGGTACCATCACCAGGTTTGCTAGCCAGTCCGGATGTTTTATATCTATGATGAATCCGGCCTCCAATAGCTTTGCTAGCTCCTCTCCCATGGCCTGTCTCTTAGGTTCAGAAAAACGCCAAAGAGCCTGTTTGACAGGTTTGAATCCTGCTTGGATATTTAAGCTGTGCTTGGCCAGCCTGCGTGGGATTCCTGGCATGTCTGAAGGGTGCCAGGCGAAAATGTCCCAGTTCTCTCGTAGGAACTTTCGCAATGCGGCGTCGACATCAGGGTTTAACTATGCCCCGATGGAAGCTGTTTTATTGGGGTCCGTTGGATGGACTTGGAATTTGACTATTTCGTCCGCCGGTTTAAAGGAGGTGGACTTGGATCTTTTGTCGAGTACCACATCGTCCCTATTCACCGTAGAGCGCAGCGCAGTTAGCTCCTCAGCCGCTAGGGCTTCGGATAGTGCCTCGAGGGCCAGTGCGGCTGTCTTGTTTTCGGCACGGAGTGCTATGTCCGGACCACTAGCAGAGTGATGAGCTTCATGTACCCGTAATGGGGTATTGCTTGGAAAATTGTAAACGCTTCCCGCCCTAGCAGAGAGTGATAACTGCTGCTGAACGGAGCCACCTGGAACGTGACCTCTTCGGACCTGTAATTATCCGGCGTGCCGAACACCACATCTAGTGTGATTTTTCCTGTACAGCATGCTTCCCGACTGGGGATTATTCCTCTAAAGGTTGTGCTGCTTCGCTCAATGCGGTTCCAGTCTATTTCCATTTTTGAAGGGTCTCCTCATAAATGAGGTTTACCTTGGTAAGACGAAAGCCGTCCACTATTGGACTGAGGACCAATGCGGCTGGTGCTCGGGCTGTTCGGGATTTAGGTTCATCACTGGCGTTAAAGGTAATAGCCGTGTCACTCCATGGGTTTATTGTTGCTACTTGGTAGACTTCGGCAAGGCTGCGGAGTGTCCTTTTTCGCATATTATTTGATGCGAAAGTCTCGAAGACTATTAATACCGTATTGGTGTCTGTGGGGTGGCTTTCTGTGGCCTCCGGAATTAGGAGATTTTCGCCAATTTTGGCCACTTGCCGGAGTATCCAACATGCTCTGAGGCTGTGAGTTGGTGTGGCGTCCTCTGTACTGTGAATTTTACAGGGTCCATTAAGCCATCCTTCCAGTACGGTTCCATGCTCTGTAGAGGGTTTTTGCTCTTTAATGCTTGATCCGGGTGACTGGTGATGATGCACCCTTTTATTTTGGACTGGGTTTGTATTCAGGGCCGGATTGTCCCAAAATTTTGTTTCAATTTTCCAGGCGCTTTCCATCGCACAGTACTTTCGTACAATGGACGCCAAGTCAGCGAAATGTGTAATATCACGGCGACTTATGGCGTTGAGTATTCCCTTGTCTGTGCAATTATTGTAGAAGATTGAGATTGCGTCTTCCTCGCGGCAGTCCCTTAGCCTGTTCTTAACCAGGAGGAATCTGGCCCAGTAATGATGTACTGTTTCATCGGGTTCTTGCCTGATTTTGGATAGATCGCTTATGTTGGGGTGGGTGGGTGGAATTAAATCCGAAGCCTCACCCAATCTAAGGCTCAAAGGCTGAGGAATCTCCGAACTCGAAAATTTGGATTCCTGGATGTTGTCCAATGAATCCAGCCCGTCGCTGACTCTAAATTCAGGTCTTGAGTGATATCCTCCCCTCCACGGGTATCCGGCTTGGAGGGATCGGGAATCCGGACGTAGTGAGTCCTTAAGATAGATGAAGGGTCGCCGCACTGTCCCTCTACCACGGCAATGTGATGGGTGACTTGGGGTGAATTAATCTCTCTCAGATCGGGTTTAGGCCCAATCTGGTCGTAATCCGTGACGACTCCCAGGGCGGCGAAGCGATCCAAGAGCTCGTTTATGGAAGACAGCTCCATTGGATCTAACTGCTCGGCGAGTTCCGAGCTGACATGAAGATTGTTTTCGATGGCTCGAGAGGTCATCATCGGCGCAGAAGCCGAACAGGCGGTCATAAGAAAACCACCTAGCCGGAGGGTTTGGCCGACAGCCAAAGCTCCCTTAGCAACAGTGCCGCCTTTAAGGACGGGGCGAGGCATCCTTCCTGATGGCGATGACACAGAGGAACTCTCAATGAAAGCACCAATGTCGGTGTCAAAACCGGCGGATCTTGGGTAGGGGGTCCCGAACTGTGTGTCTAGGCCGGATGGTAACAGGAGGCAAGGGACACGAAGTTTTACCTAGGTTCGGGCCCTCTCGATGGAGGTAAAACCCTACGTCCTGCTTGATTAATATTGATGATATGGGTAGTACAAGAGTAGATCTACCACGAGATCGGAGAGGCTAAACCCTAGAAGCTAGCCTATGGTATGATTGTTGATGTGTATGTTGTCCTACGGACTAAAACCCTCCAGTTTATATAGACACCGGAGAGGGTTAGGGTTACACAAAGTCGGTTACAATGGTAGGAGATCTTCATATCCGTATCGCCAATCTTGCGTTCCACGCCAAGGAAAGTCCCTTCCGGACACGGGATGGAGTCTTCAATCTTGTATCTTCATAATCCATGAGTCCGGCCAAAGGAGATAGTCTGGCTATCCGGACACCCCCTAATCCAGGACTCCCTCACCCATCCTTTTCTTCATTACATTTCCATTTGTTGACAATGTTTGTACATTAAACTACTCTTCTTTTGAATCAGCCATTTGGGTGGGAGATGGAAAAATCTGGGGTGAAAACAAGGCCTTCAGAGCAGACAGTGCTACCTGTTGAAGCAGATCTCTTGTTGGGTCCCGATAGCTCCTCAGAGATGGATTCAGAGACAGATGACCAGTCCTATTCCCCCACTGAGGTGTATGCTCTAACTTGGCACGGTTATACTGCTCATATCATGCATACGGTGTCTTGCATTGCATAGTTTAGACATCATACACACAATATTCAACACCATGTTCTTAGTTCAGACATCATATCGAATGCCCTCTGTTTAGCATATAAATCACATATGTGAATTAAATGATGCGATACTGATTACTTAGATAACATGTAGGTTAATTATGTCATGCGATCCTGTTTAGTTATTCATCATATCTTTGAATTATGTTATGCTATGCTATCCAGTTTAGATAGACATCATATATGTGAAATTATGTCATGCTATCCATTTTAGTTAAACAATATACATGTCAACTATTTCATGCCCTCTTTTTTCCACACTATCTATTGCATCTGTCTCTCATACAATGTCTGTACATTCAACTATGTTTCCTGTTTATCAGCCATTTGAATTGGAGCGGGTGATGCCAGTATCTAGCGGACTAAAAACACGGTCTTCAAATAAAACAGTGCTACCTCTTGGTGGAGATAGTGTTGGGTTTCGTAGTAATTTCAAAAAATTTCCTATGCACACTCAAGATCATGGTGATGCATAGCAACGAGAGGGGAGAGTGTGATCTACGTACCCTTGTAGATCGACTGCGGAAGCGTTAGCACAACGCGGTTGATGTAGTCGTACGTCTTCATGATCCGACCGATCCAAGCACCGTTACTCCGGCACCTCCGAGTTCTTGGCACACGTTCAGCTCGATGACGTTCCCCGGGCTCCGATCCAGCAAAGCTTCGGGGAGGAGTTCCTTCAGCACGACGGCGTGGTGACGATGAAGATGTTCTACCGGCGCAGGGCTTCGCCTAAGCACTGCAACGATATGACAGAGGTGGAATATGGTGGAGGGGGGCACCGCACACGGCTAAGGAACGATCACGAAGATCAACTTGTGTGTCTAGAGGTGCCCCCCTGCCCCCGTATATAAAGGAGCAAGGGGGAGGAGGCCGGCCCTAGGAGAGGCGCGCCAGGTGTGGAGTCCTACTAGGACTCCAAGTCCTAGTAGGAGTCCACCAAGAGGGGAGGAAGGGAGAAGGAAGTGGAGGAGAAGGAAAGGTGGCCGGCCCCCTTTTCCCTAGTCCAATTCGGACCAGAGGGGGGGGGTGCAGCAGCCCCTTGGCCCTTTCTCCTCTTCCCACTAAAGCCCATCAAGGCCCATTGCTTCTCCCGTAACTACCCGGTACTCCAAAAAATACCCGAATCACTCAGAACCTTTCCGATGTCCGAATATAGTCGTCCAATATATCAATCTTTACGTCTCGACCATTTCAAGACTCCTCGTCATGTCCCCGATCTCATCCGGGACTCCGAACTCCTTCGGTGCATCAAAAATCATAAACTCATAATATAACTGTCATCGAAACCTTAAGCGTGCGGACCCTACGGTTCGAGAACAATGTAGACATGACCGAGACACGACTCCGGTCAATAACCAATAGCGGGACCTGGATGCCCATATTGGCTCCTACATATTCTATGAAGATCTTTATCGGTCAGACCGCATAACAACATACGTTGTTCCCTTTGTCATCGGTATGTTACTTGCCCGGGATTCGATCGTCGGTATCCAATACCTAGTTCAATCTCGTTACCAGCAAGTCTCTTTACTCGTTCCGTAATACATCATCTCACAACTAACTCATTAGTTGCAATGCTTGCAAGGCTTAAGTGATGTGCATTACCGAGAGGGCCCAGAGATACCTCTCCGACAATCGGAGTGACAAATCCTAATCTCGAAATACGCCAACCCAACATGTACCTTTGGAGACACCTGTAGAGCTCCTTTATAATCACTTAGTTACGTTGTGACGTTTGGTAGCACACAAAGTGTTCCTCCGGCAAATGGGAGTTGCATAATCTCATAGTCATAGGAACATGTATAAGTCATGAAGAAAGCAATAGCAACATACTAAACGATCGGGTGCTAAGCTAATGGAATGGGTCATGTTAATCAGATCATTCAACTAATGATGTGATCCCGTTAATCAAATAACAATTCTTTGTCAATGCTTAGGAAACATAACCATCTTTGATTAACGAGCTAGTCAAGTAGAGGCATACTAGTGACACTCTGTTTGTCTATGTATTCACACATGTATTATGTTTCCGGTTAATACAATTCTAGCATGAATAATAAACATTTATCATGATATAAGGAAATAAATAATAACTTTATTATTGCCTCTAGGGCATATTTCCTTCAGTCTCCCACTTGCACTAGAGTCAATAACCTAGTTCACATCGCTATGTGATTAACACCAATAGTTCACATCTTTATGTGATTGGTTCACATCTCCATGTGACTAACACCCAAAAGGTTTACTAGATTCAATAATCTAGTTCACATCGCTATGTGATTAACACCCAAAGAGTGATCATGTTTTGCTTGTGAGAGAAATTTAGTCAACGGGCCTGCCAAATTCAGATCCGTATGTATTTTGCAAAATTCTATGTCTACAATGCTCTGCACGGAGCTACTATAGCTAATTGCTCCCACTTTCAATATGTATCCAGATTGAGACTTAGAATCATCTGGATCAGTGTCAAAAACTTGCATCGACGTAACCCTTTACGACGATCCTTTTTGTCACGTCCATAATCGAGAAACATATCCTTATTTCACTAAAGATAATTCTGATCGCTGTCAGTGATCTACTCCTAGGTCACTATCGTACTCCCTTGCCAAATCAGTGCAGGGTATACAATAGATCTGGTATACAGCATGACATACTTTATAGAACCTATGGCTAAGGCATAGGGAATGACTTTCATTCTCTTTCTATCTTTTGTCGTGGTCGGGCTTTGAGTCTTACTCAACTTCACACCTTGTAATACAGGCAAGAACTCTTTCTTTGACTGCTCCATTTTGAACTATTTCAAAATCTTGTCAAGGTATGTACTCATTGAAAAAACTTATCAAGTGTCTTGATCTATCTCTATAGATCTTGAATCTCAATATGTAAGCAGCTTCATCGAAGTCTTTCTTTGAAAAACTCCTTTCAAACACTCCTTTATGCTTTACAGAATAATTCTACATTATTTCCGATCAACAATATGTCATTCACATATACTTATCAGAAATGCTGTAGTGCTCCCACTCATTTTCTTGTAAATACAGGCTTCATCGCAAGTCTGTATAAAACTATATGCTTTGATCAACTCATCAAAGCGTATATTCCAACTCTGAGATGCTTGCACCAGTCCACAGATGGATCACTGGAGCTTGCACATTTTGTTAGCACCTATCGGATTGAGAAAACCTTCTAGTTGCATCGTATACAACTCTTCTTTAATAAATCCATTAAGGAATTCAGTTTTGTTTATCCCTTTGCCAGATTTCATAAAATGCGGCAATTGCTAACATGATTTGGACAGACTTAAGCATAGATACGAGTGAGAATCTCTCATCGTAGTCAACACCTTGAACTTGTCGAAAACCTTTTGCGACAATTCTAGCTTTGTAGATAATAACACTACTATCAGCGTCCATCTTCCTCTTGAGGATCCATTTAATTTTTATGGCTTGCCGATCATCGGGCAAATCCATCAAAGTCCATACTTTGTTCTCATACATGGATCATATCTCAGATTTCATGGCCTCAAACCATTTCGCGGAATCTGGGCTCATCATCGCTTCCTCATAGTTCGCAAGTTCGTCATGGTCTAGTAACATGACTTCCAGAACAGGATTACCGTACCACTCTGGTGCGGATCTTACTCTGGTTTAGCTACGAGATTCGGTAGTAACTTGATCTGAAGTTACATGATCATCATCATTAGCTTCCTCACTAATTGGTGTAGTAGTCACAAGAATAGAATTCTGTGATGAACTACTTTCCAATAAGGGAGAAGGTACAATTACCTTATCAAGTTTTCTACTTTCCTCCCACTCACTTCTTTCGAGAGAAACTCCTTCTCTAGAAAGTTTCCGAATTTAGCAACAAAAGTCTTGCCCTCGGATCTGTGATAGAAGGTGTATCCAATAGTTTCCTTTGGATATCCTATGAAGACACATTTCTCCGATTTGGGTTTGGGTTTATCAGGTTGAAACTTTTTCACATAAGCATTGCAACCTCAAACTTTAAGAAATGACAGCTTAGGTTTCTTGCCAAACCATAGTTCATACAGTGTCGTCTCAACGGATTTAGATGGTGCCCTATTTAACGTGAATGCAGCTGTCTCTAATGCATAACCCCAAAACGATAGTGGTAGATCGGTAAGAGACATCATAGATTGCACCATATCTTAATAAAGTACAGTTATGACGTTCGGACACACCATTACATTGTGGTGTTCCAGGTGGCGTGAGTAGTGAAACTATTTCACATTGTTTTTAACTGAAGGCCAAACTCGTAACTCAAATATTCTTCTCTACGATCAGATCGTAGAAACTTTATTTTCTTGTTACGATGATTTTTCACTTCACTCTGAAATTCTTTGAACTTTTCAAATGTTTCAGACTTATGTTTCATCAAGTAGATATACTCATATCTGCTCAAATCATCTGTGAAGATCAAAAAATAATGATACCTGTCGCGAGCCTCAATATTCATCGGACCACATACATCAGTATGTATGATTTCACCTGTAGAGCTCCTTTATAATCACCCAGTTACGTTGTGACGTTTGGTAGCACACAAAGTGTTCCTCCGGCAAATGGGAGTTGCATAATCTCATAGTCATAGGAACATGTATAAGTCATGAAGAAAGCAATAGCAACATACTAAACGATCGGGTGCTAAGCTAATGGAATGGGTCATGTTAATCAGATCATTCAACTAATGATGTGATCCCGTTAATCAAATAACAATTCTTTGTCAATGGTTAGGAAACATAACCATCTTTGATTAACGAGCTAGTCAAGTAGAGGCATACTAGTGACACTCTGTTTGTCTATGTATTCACACATGTATTATGTTTCCGGTTAATACAATTCTAGCATGAATAATAAACATTTATCATGATATAAGGAAATAAATAATAACTTTATTATTGCCTCTAGGGCATATTTCCTTCAGATAGCACCTCGGTTGTACATGCACAAGAACCAGCCCTACCACACATAACCCAAACTCTCGCAGATTGTACCCCTACTGTGATGGACAGAGAACCAGCTTCACCCAATCTAACCCCAACCCCAGCCGATAGTAACCCAGTTCCTGTTGACACAGCACCATCTCCACCACAGAGCTCCCAAACAAGAGCAGTTAGTAAGGCAGCTCCAGTGCCCAAAGGGCCAGCACTATCACGGCGAACCCCAACTCCACCAGTTAGTACGCCTATTCCTGTGGAGGAAGCAAACCAGCTAGTCATAGTTTAGCATCTATCGCATTTGATGTTGTTAAATCGTATGTGCATATCTTCCCATCTTGGAAATATTATACTGAAGATGAAGGAAAATGCCAGTTGCAGGTATTTGTCCAGGAGTTATGTGTAAGTAATGTTATTCATGGCAATTACTTTGCTTCGTCCCATACATCCTACCTCCATGATGGTTATAATACAACAAATTTTCCCATTTTTATCTATAGAGAAGGACCGATTTGGAAACTCAGGATGAGGTAACCTGTGCTAATACCTCTGCTATCTTCAAGAATGCTTGGTGGTAGTATCGGAATTACCTGAAGAAAACATACTTCACCGGCAAACAAACTCATCAAATTCCCTTACGTTCTCCTGAGACACATTTACTGGATGATGACTGGGAACGCCTTGTTCTGTACTGGTCCCGAACCAAGAATGTGGTAAGGTCTATGACCTCATTTTCTATTTTTAAGTATTATATTCTTGCGTCTTACTGTACTCTGTTCATGTAGAACAAGTGCCTAAACCTAAAGAACAACTGTTCTAATTTAAGATTCCATTGCTATCATAGTTCAAAAAAGCACATGTGTAGTTATGCGCAATGCGTTTTGCCAACGCCTAGAGCCTAGGCGCGCTTAAGCGCTCGCTTAGGCGCGCCTTTTTTTAACTATGATTGCTTTGCTCTTGTATCACTGCATTTACTCATACAAACTTATTTTTAAATTGAAGGATCCAAACAAAACTCCAATGGCACAACATGTATGTTCACGCATGTTTCTTTAACAGGTTTGCTCTTATCAATAGCTTTGTTGATTTCAATTTCAATTGTGTATACAGTTGACTTTCATATCATGCACATTACTAGCATCACAACGGAGCCAATAGTGTTGTTGTACATGTAGACCCGTGGTACCCATCTGAAATCTTGTTGTGCCGCATTGTTTCCCACGCTTTGTATTCTTTCACTGCTGCTTTGTCTTGAACTGATATGATTTGAACCATGTCTCTATTTTGATTTGGCAAGACAATGAAGTGACCATAGGACATAGATATATGTTTGTTTGATGCTTTTATTATGTACTAGTACTTGGCAATAGAAGACTTGGTAGTTTAATCTTGTCCACCTTACTAATGAACTGGTTCACCGAAATGAGTTTCATATACTAGTACATGCTAAACTTGTTATGTGTCTGCTTGTTTCTTCTTTTAGAATGCTGAGAGAATATTGGGGAAGAGTGCCTTATTAAGCAATGGTAAAGGAAGTAATGCAAATAAGGTCCAGGATAGTGATACATCCTTGTTGGTCTCCAACAAAGCAGATAAAACAGCTACGTAAGACTATCTTGAAGACAGCAAGACAACACCAAAGTCCTATCTTGGTTTAGTGTTCGAGTTACTGGCCACTACCGCTTGCACAAGCTATTCAAACTCACTGTCGAATCAGTTCGGTTTCTTGAGTCTCAACTACAAGCTGAAAGACATCGATCAGCTGTGCTGCGACAAGAAGAGGAAGGACTGCGGAAGTCCCTGGAGCATTCAGATGCATACTTTCTGGTGCAGCAGCAAGCGTTGGAGGATTTTAGCGCCAAACAGGACAAAGCTAATCAGCTTGCTAAGCTTATTGCCAGCATGGTGGATACCCAGGATAACGTTTCTTGAGCTCTTCTGAAGTTGTTTCAGTTATGCTCTTGTTTTGCTGCCGCGTTTATTTTCATTGGTGGCCAATTTTGACGGCCAATGTATGTAATGTGCTACTTTGTTCCCTATATTTGCACTGGTGGCGAACTTTGATGCCCATTGGATGTAATATGTGTAATAGCGGTAATAGGCTAGCGTTAATTGCTTGCTTATTTATTTCCTTATTGTCTTGTTTAGTTGTTTGCTTGTAGTCACTGCAGTTCTTTTTCTATTTTTTCTAGTGGCCACAATAGCCTATTTTTGGTAACTAGGCCAAAATAATCATGGCAACACACGGACTGTTGTAACCATGGGCCTCTTGCAGGCCATATGATCCATCGTCCTTCTATACGGGCCTTAGGGTCCATGGGCCTTCTATGGGCCGTACGATCCATGGGCCTTCTACGGGCCGTACTATCCATGGTGTCGAATTTCGGGTTCCGGCAGACCCTTGAGGTTCGAACACTGGGGTGCACGCGGAGATTTCGCCTCCTGCCTACCTGCACTCCTCCGCCTTGCTAGGATCTAAACTAAGGAAAGAACAACACAAGAGACACAGGGTTTATACTGGTTCGGGCCACCGTTGTGGTGTAATACCCTACTCCAGTGTGTGGTGTGGTGGATTGCCTCTTGGGCTGATGATGATGAACAATACAAGGAAGGACAGCCTCGCGAGGGTCCGTTCTTGGCTGGGGCGATGAACTGCTGGGAGGAGCTCAGTCACCCTTCTCTCTCTCTACCTGATCTTCTCTATCCTTCGATCCCTCTCTTTTCTTCGGATCTCTCCGCCCCAGCTCTCTTTTTTACCTCCCTTTTGCTCTATGGGTGGCTGGTCCTATTTATAGAGGCCCTGGTCCTCTTCCCAAATATCGAGCGGGAAGGGAGCCAACAATGGCGGGCTAATTTGAAGGGGGATAGCTAGTATCAGCTGTCCTGACAAAAGTAGTATTCGCCTACGCAAAGCTCTGGTGATGACGCCGTCTTGTGCTCCACGGTGACCTCCGTCTCGTAGTCCTCCTGGTCTTGGTCTCGTTGCACCAAAATGGCAACCTTTTCCTGATGCCTCGGTACTCCGCGGCTGCGCTTGCCCCCTTTGCACCAAAGAGGAAGGGAGGACACTGCGCGGCCTGGCACCCGCCTGGCACCCCCGATCGTCATGGCTTGCGTCACGGGCACCTCGTGAGGTACCTCGCCTTGATTTCTCTGCCTCCTCGTGAGCCAGCCTGACGAGGCCGCGCCTGAGGAAGCTCCGCGTCATCCGCCCCGCGAGGCTTGGCCCCTCGCGAGGGTCTTGGGTTTGTGTTGGTGAAGATGGGCCGCACTGGGCCCCCCTTTGAGCCACGCCGCAGGCCGCAGGCAGGCAAGTCTGGGGACCCCCGTTCCCAGAATGCCGACAGTAGCCCCCGGGCCCAAGGCGCGCCCGGACTTGGCCGTGCAGGGAGGCGGAAGGGCAAGAGCGAAGCGCCGCGGTCCCTAACAGCCTGCGGCCTTGGGCGCTGCGTGGCGGTTGATTGGACGTGGGCGTCTCCACTTCCCCATGGCGCCTCGGCAACTGCACGGATTGGATAAGTCCCTACATGCAAAGTGGGTCATGATTGCCTGCAATCATGGAGGTAGGCGGTTGGCCTTCGCCGGCCATAAGTACGGAACAGCGCGCGCCCTTCCAGTCCATCCCTCCTTGCTTCTCCTTCTTCCCGATCCTTGCTCCGTCTTGCTGCGATGGCTCCGATCTGCCGGTTCTCAATGGCAGAGAGGGGAAAAGCTCCCCGAGAGGAACCAGACCCATTCCCGCCAAAGAAACGGCTCGCCCCCCGTGGCCCGGACGAGGGGGCCCTTCAGGTGGTGTCGAGGCCTTGGTGCAAGCGGGTGCCGCCGGGGTTCCCGCTACCATTGTACGCCCACGTCGAGCGCCCCGAAGGAGCTGATGCTGACGCCACGGGTGGCGCCGCCGTCGGCGCCGACGGGTCACGAAGGTGTGGGTCGTCCCCCCTGGGGTCCACACCGAGGGCTCCTCCCGAGAGTTTGTGCTTCACGTCGCCATTCCTCTTCAGTCTTGGATCCGCCTTCCTCCCTTCTTCGCCTCCATCATCCCGCAGGGGGAGCCCCTGGAGCTCTGGTTGCAGCACGCCAGCTGCAGCACCCTCGCGACTGAGGCAGAGGTCACGGTCGTTGCCCCGGGCGAGGTCTTCATGACTCGGGGCTGGAGAGAGATCGCCCGGGTTTGCAGGGTAAGGGGCATCTTCGCGGTCCACTTGTATTACGACGGTGCTTCGGTGATTCTCTTCAAGGTCTTCGATGCGAGCGGGCGCCGGTTGGAGTGCTGCCCCGGGGGAGGTGGCCAGGACCCTGCCGCAACGAGGACTGGGCCCGCCAACCGCTCCCTTGGCGGCTCCTCAGGCGGTGGAGGGGTCGAAGGTTCCAGCGACTCCGGCGAGCTCTTCGCGACTCCGGAGACGAGCGACGACAACTACAAGCCCCCGAGCCGGCGCCGCTCCTGGAGCAGGGCGGGCTCGTCAGGCCGCCGCCGACTCTGATCTGGATGGGGTTGGCGTCGGTGCTTGACGGCCCACTGTTGATGATGGCGTCTTTTGTAGGGTCGTGCGTAGTTTGTGTCCCTTTAGGATCTGTTCCCTGCGAGGAATCAAAAATGCGTCCCGTGGGGGCTTGTAAGGTGCCTGTGATCCTGTTTTGTTAATATAACCCTTGTCGTAGAATTGCGCGAGTTGCTCATTCCGTCTTAGCTCAGTCCTCCTTTTCATACCTCACGAGGGCTTGGTGCTCTGCGCCAATAGGTCCCAGTCCCAAGGCGGCTTCAGCCGTCGCTGGTATGCCAGGTCGCGATGCCGTGGTCAAGGCCAGGAGGTGAGCGACCCGGAGTCTGGTAAGAGCCCCTGAGTCGCGATGCTCAGGAGGTCCCCTTTGGCGCCCAAGCAGCCGTCGTTTGGTGAGAAAGAAGAGCGGCGTCGCTAACACGGGATAGCGTTAGGTGCGGGGATGGTGCCACAGCAGCTGGCGCTTCTGGGTGATGACTTATCTCGAGGATCAGGGGCCGCTCTCTGGTGTGTCGCCGAGTCCGTGCATAGGCAGGCGCGAGGTTGCTCGGCGAGGTCCTCGTGTGTCTCTCCCCTCTCGCCTTTGCTCCCCTTCCTGCTCTACGTCCTCGGGTCCCGGCCCTCGAGCGAGTCTCAGCCGTCGCTGGTATGCCAGGTCGCGATGCCGTGGTCAAGGCCAGAGGGTGAGGGCTGGAGAGCTAGTAGGAGCCCTGAGTCGTGATGCTCAGGCACCCCCCCTTTAACGTGCAAGCGGGTCACGCGGACGAGAGCGCAGGTGACACCACAAGGGCCTCGCCTGACGCAGCCCCTTCAGGAGGTCCTGCATGTCCATCATAGAAAAAACAAGGGGTTGCCATGACAATTGATAGTCAGCCATTGGTTGCTTCCGAGGGGTAGTGAGGCACTGAAGGCTTGACGAGGCGACGCTATGCGGGGCTGCCGCGGCTAGAGCTCAGCCATCCAGGTTTGTCGGCGTTGCAGGGACGGACCCATGCGCAAGCGTCGTGCCGTTTGGGAGCAGCTCCGTTAGTTGGCGTCAGCTGAGCAGGCAACTAGGTAAAACACATTAGCCGCGAAGGAGTGGATTCTTTCAAATAGATGCTGGGAATGCGGACATCACTGGGTCAGGCCCGAGCGACTTGGGGGGTCATGCAGCCCGAGGGGCGCCCCCAACAAGGTAAGCTAACAACATGGAATGAAAAAGGGATACACGCCGCAGGGACGGACCCACGCGGCTTGGGAATAATGCAGCCCTGGGGGGGGGGTGCTCCCAGCTGGAAATAAAACTCGAAAGATGTCACCTGATGATGTTGAGGACGAAGGAGTGTTGATGTAGCAGGCTCGGTGGGCTGCGGAAGCCGATCCTCACGAGCCCCCAGGCCCAGGGGCCTCGGGAGGCTCCGGAGGCGCTGGCGGCTCCTCACGGGCCATCTCCATCCCTGCCAGGGCTGCGGAACGCCTGGCCTCTCGTGCCCCCATGATGCCCCTCATGAGGCGCTGGTACGTGTCAGCCGTGTTCGGCAAGCCGTAAGGCATGCGAACGTAGCTGTGGGGTGGGCCTCCGCAGCGCCCCACTCGTGAGGGCCAGAGGCGCTTCAGAGAGGCGACTCGGTTGAGCCCTGGTATGTCTATGCAGACGCACAGCCCACCATCCTCGCCTGGATGGGGAGCCATTGCTGGTAGGCGGCGGCCGCCTTTCATGACTCTTGACTCCTGTAGCTCCCGAATGGCCTTGCTGACGAACTCCTGAGGGTCTGTGTCTCCTTGCCTTGGTCCTTCTTGAGGGAAACGTGCTTCGAAACATGCCTCCATGTGGTGCCCAAGCGCCTCCCTCGTGACCCTAGCTAGGTCGGTGGCCCTCCAGGAGAGAGCCCTCGAGCCCTGCCTAAGGAGGGCGCCGGGCGCGCTTCCCTATGTGATGGAAGGAGGTTCCCCCTAGGCAGGCGCGGGCCCAGAGGGGCCTGCCTCCTGAGTGGTTGGGCCGGACGATGTCTTCTTCTTCTTCTTAGGGGCGGTCTCGAGAGGCCTCCTGCTTCCACGATCCGGGTCTTCTAGTGACGCGGCCTGAAAGGCTCGTTCCAGGGAACACACCGCGTCTTTCTCTTCACATGGCACCGTGATGACTCCACCGCTTCCTGGCATCTTGAGGACGTTGTAGCCGTGGTGAGTTACGGCCATGAACTTGGCCAGCGCTGGGTACCCAAGGATGGTGTTGTACGGCAGGCGAATGTGAGCGACGTCGAAGTCAATGAGCTCGGTGCGGTAGTTGTCGCGTGCCCCGAAGGTGACAGGGAGGCGGACCTGCCCAATTGGGACCATCGAGCCATCGGTGATACCGGAGAAA
The DNA here is from genome assembly GCF_002162155.2 of Triticum dicoccoides. Lineage (NCBI taxonomy): Eukaryota > Viridiplantae > Streptophyta > Magnoliopsida > Poales > Poaceae > Triticum > Triticum dicoccoides. Next base: position 566,360,069 of record NC_041386.1, read on the forward strand.
GTCTTGGTTGGCTGAAGCTGGCTGTAGGGCACTTGGAGGTTGTTGAATGTCTCCACGGACAGGATGTTGAGCCCTGCCCTGCCATCGATGAGGGTCTTGGTGACCACCACGTTGCTAATGATCGGGGAGCAAAGCATCGGGAGAACTCCGGCTGTAGCCGCACACTTGAGCTGATCTGCTGAGCTGAACGTGATGGCACACGCCGACCACCTGAGAGGGCGCGTGGCTTCGAGCCTGGGGAGGACTGCGTTCACTTCGCGGGCGAACTACTTGAAGATGCGCTGAGAGGCTGGGGCTTGTGCCCCGCCCAGGATGCAGGCGATCGCGCGCGGCTCCTGGAAGCCCCCAACCCCCTCGTCCTGGTGGCAGTCCTCGTTTCTCCTTGGCTGCGGCGACAGCGATGGGAGGCCTGCGTTGCCTTGCAGGTGATCCTCGCGAGGCTGATCCCTCCATTCTCCCTCGCGAGGCGGGTCTTGCCAGCGATCCTTGCGAGGTTGATCGCGCCACCCTTGGCGCGGGCCACGGTCTTCCCAGCGTCCTGCGTTCCTTCCTCCTCCTCGGCCGTAGCCCCGGTCACTGCAGTCAGGGCGACGGCCGATCCTTCCTTCTCGCACGGCTCGGAGCTCTTGACATTCATTGTTGTTGTGGGTGTGGAGGTCATGGTACACACAGTACCGGCTGCCCTTGGAAGGTTCGGGCTGATCTCTGCCCCGCTTGGTGTCTAGTTCTACCGCGAGCACGGCAGCCCCCTTGCGCTTCACATCCTTGGCCTTGGGCTTCTTCTCTTCTGGGTCTGCGGCAGGCAGCTCGAGGAGGGAGAGACGCCCTTCCTCGGCCCTGGCGCACTTGGTTGCCAGGTTGAACAGCTTCAGGGAAGTGCACAGGTCTTCATGCATCGCCAGCTCCTCCTTCATCTTGACGCCGCGCACGCCGTCGGAGAAGGCCGAGATGATGGCCTCCTTAGTCACCTTGGGAATCTTGAGGCGCGCGTTGTTGAAGCGATGGATGTACTTCTGCAGGGTCTCCCTGGGCTGTTGCTTGATGCGGCGCATGTCACTCACGGTGGGTGGCCGGTCGCGAGTGCCTTGAAAGTTGGCGATGAAGCGGGTGCGCATCTCGTCCCAGGAGGAGATTGTGCCTGGAGCCAGGTTCAGGAGCCAGGTGCAGGCCCCGTCCTTTAGTGCCATGGGGAACTAGTTCGCCATGACCTTCTCGTCTCCGTTGGCAGCTTCGATGCCCAGCTCGTAGAGCTGGAGGAACTCTGCAGGGTCAGCCGTGCCGTCGTAGCGAGGAGGCAAGTCTGGCTTGAACTTGCCGGGCCACGCGATGCTGCATAGCTCGACGGTGAAGGCGCGGCAGCCTGCTGTGGCCACGGGAGGCCTTGGATGATGGGGAGCTTGGTCTTGCATGTCCCCACGCACTGCAGCTGGGAGCAGCGCGGGGTCTTGACGCGCGGGAGCAGGAGCATGGTTGCGACGTGCTGGAGCAGGGAGCGCCCGGGCAGCTTCTTGCGGGCGTGGGACTTCTTGACAGCTCTGCTCTTGCTGCGCTGGCGCCTGACGGAGCGGGTTCCGCCCAGGGGCCACGCGCCTTGGAGCCATGGCGCCTTCCTGAGGAGGAGGCGGCCGGGGCGCCGCCGGAGCTTCATTGCCCGCGCGGGGCGGGGTGCGGTGCAGCGGAACGGACGGCGCAGGAGAGCCCCCTGCGGCGCGGACGAGCTCGGTGATGCGGTCAAGCCATTCTTCGTAGACGTCGTCGACTAGACGGTAGCGCAGGAGCTCGTTCGCTGCGATGAGTGCAGCCCGAGCCTCCATGGGTGCGCGGAGCGCGCGGGACGAAGAACCAGCTGGGGTGAGCGAGGGAGTTGCGGTGTGGCCGTCTTGCCGCACGAACGGATGCTGGGACGATGCTTGCTGCTCGTCCCCCGCCGGGCCGGTGGCGGCGTTGACGGCAGGTGACGAGGAACGGCGAGGACGCCCACCGACAGGGGCCGTCTGGGCGACGCGGGAAGAGAGCGCGGCCCGGCGCTCGGCGCGGGCCCGACGAGCGTCAAACATGGGCGTGATGGTCGGAGGAGAATGGGGTGGTGGAAGACGAATCCCGGCGCACCCCTACCTGGCGCGCCAAATGTCGGATTTCGGGTTCCTGCAGACCCTTGAGGTTCGAACACCGGGGTGCGCGTGGAGATTTCGCCTCCTGCCTACCTGCACTCCTCCGCCTCACTAGGATCTAAACTAAGGAAAGAACAACACAAGAGACACAGGGTTTATACTGGTTCGGGCCACCGTTGTGGTGTAATACCCTACTCCAGTGTGTGGTGTGGTGGATTGCCTCTTGGGCTGATGATGATGAACAATACAAGGAAGGACAGCCTCGCGAGGGTCTGTTCTTGGCTGGGGCGATGAACTGCTGGGAGGAGCTCAGTCACCCTTCTCTCTCTCTCTCTACCTGATCTTCTCTATCCTTCGATCCCTCTCTTTTCTTCGGATCTCTCCGCCCCAGCTCTCTTTTTTTACCTCCCTTTTGCTCTGTGGGTGGCTGGTCCTATTTATAGAGGCCCTGGTCCTCTTCCCAAATATCGAGCGGGAAGGGAGCCAACAATGGCGGGCTAATTTGAAGGGGGACAGCTAGTATCAGCTGTCCTGACAAAAGTAGTCTTCGCCTGCGCAAAGCTCTGGTGATGATGCCGTCTTGGGCTCCACGGTGACCTCCGTCTCGTAGTCCTCCTAGTCTTGGTCTCGTTGCACCGAAATGGCAACCTTTTCCTGACGCCTCTGTACTCCGCGGCTGCACTTGCCCCCTTTGCACCAAAGAGGAAGGGAGGACACTGCGCGGCCTGGCACCCGCCTGGCACCCCCGGTCATCTTGGCTTGCGTCATGGGCACCTCATGAGGTACCCCGCCTTGATTTCTCCGCCTCCTCGTGAGCCAGCCTGACGAGGCCGCGCCTGAGGAAGCTCCGCGTCGTCCGCCCCGCGAGGCTTGGCCCCTCGCGAGGGTCTTGGGTTTGTGTTGGTGAAGATGGGTCGCGCTGGGCCCCCCTTTGAGCCACGCCGCAGGCCGCAGGCATGCAAGTCTGGGGACCCCCGTTCCCAGAACGCCGACACATGGGCCTCATACGGGCCGTATGATCCATGGGCCTTCTATGGGGCGTATCATCATTTTGCCAATCATGGGTCGTACTATTCGTGGACCATAACGGGCCGTTAATAGGCCGTATTTGATAACTCTATGAAAACAGCCCAACGGGTTTTTTTGACATGAAAACGGCCCAACGTATTAATGGTTCACAAACGGGCCGACTGTAACGACGGGCTGAATTTGGCCCAGAAGCAGAAAATGACAGTAACGGGCCGTATGTAACCGAATGCTGCAAATGAGCCCAAGAATCAATGGGCCCTGAGAAGGCCGAAAGATAACTTGGGCTGGAAACGGCCCAATGGAATAACGGGCCATTAATGGGTATAAAGTTATACACTGTTCATTATGGGCCAGTGTCACCATGGGCCGTTAATGGGCCAAGAGTTACAAAGGTCCTCATATGGGCCGAAAGAAGTCATGGGCCACACATGGGCCGGATGTTAAAACGGGTTGAATCATATTGGACGGCCCAGATGACGCTACTGGGTCTAATTTGGATAGGACGTAACGGGCCTGGGTTAGTGGGATGTAAATGGGCTATATGCGAACATGCCGTTAACAGGCTTTCCATGGGCCGGCCCGCCACCTTTTGACCAAGTCAAACAGTCTGACCTTTTCACAGGAATGGGCCTCTGTTGGGCCGTGCCACATGTCGTCGTACCATAGGCGCCTTCGGTCCAATGAGCGGATGACATCTGTCCCAACGGTGAGCCGACACGTGTTTCCTCCAGCCAATGATGATTTTACACGTGGAAAATCCCCATTGGTCGGGGTTGTTAACGGGTTATCGGATCCAAAACCTGACCCGATAGCTTAACGGTGTTCCGTTACGGTGGATGCCACGTGTCGGTCACCCTTGACGAAAGCACTTCTGTGACGCGCGATTTATCGTCATGGAAGTGGACACTTCCGTGATGATAATTTTGGCAATGTCATGAAACACTTCTACAACAGCACAGGTATGACTATCTTGATTTTGTCATAAATTTGTCATGGATGTACATGCATGATAGAAAACGCGACCTACTATGACAAACACATATCATCACGGAAGTGTATTTTTTTGTAGTGATACCCATTAGAGGAAGGAAAAGGTCCCATATAATCAAAGCCCCAAACATCAAATGGTTCAACAACAACTGAATAATTCATGGGCAATTCTTGACATCTACCAATATTACCAATCCTTTGACATTCATCACAAGAAAGGAGAAACTTACATGCATCCTTCAAGAGAGTAGGCCAGTAGAAACCTGATTGTAATACCTTATGTGCAGTTCTTTCTCCCGAATGGTGCCCTCTATATGCCTCAGAATGACATTTCATTAAGATTTGTTCCTGATCATACTCAGGTACATAATGTCTAATAACACCATCCACTCCTTCTTTATACCAATGTGGGTCATCCCAAAAGTAATGTCTGAAATCAAAGAAGAACTTTTTCTTTTGTTGATAAGTGTAACTAGGTGCTATATATTTAACAACAATGAAATTAGCATAATCTGCATACGAAGGATTATTGCAAGAAGTAGAAGCATTTGTTACAGCTAATTGTTCATCGGGAAAACTACCATCAATAGGTAGTGGGTCATCAAGAACATTTTTCATTCTAGACAAATTATCTGCTATGGGGTTTTCAGCTCCTTTTCTATCAACAATATGCAAATCAAATTATTGTAGTAAAAGAACCCACCTAATTAGTCTAGGTTTAGCATCTTTCTTTTCCATAGATATTTACTAGCAACATGATCAGTGTCAATAGTAACTTTAGAGTCAACGATATAAGGTCTGAACTTATCACATGCATGCAAACACAACTTCTAAAAACTCTTTCTTGGTACTAGCATAATTTCTTTGAGCACTATACAAGGTCTTATTAGCATAATGAACAATATTTAATTTCTTATCAACCCTTTGACCTAAAACATCACCAATAGCATAATCACTAGAATCACACATAATTTCAAAGGGTATGTTCCAATCAGGTGGTTTAACAATGGGTGTAGATATTAAGGCTTTCTTATGTATTTCAAAGGCTTCTACACATTCATCATCAAAAACAAATGGAGCATTTTTTGTAGGATATTAGTGGGCAGCCTAGAAATTTTAGAGAAGTCTTTAATAAACCTCCTATAGAAACCAACATGACCTAGGAAACTTCTTATACCTTTGATATCTTTATGACATGGCATTTTTCAATTGCATCAACTTTAGCTTTATCTACCTTGATACCTATTTCGAAAATTTTATGACTGGGGACTATACCTTCATTCACCATGAAGTAACATTTCTCCCAATTGAAGACGCAATTCATATATTCACATCTCTGTAAAACATTGTCAAGATTGCTCAAGCAATCATCAAAAGAAGTTCCATAAGCGGAAAAACCATCCATGAACACCTCAACAATTTTCTCATAGAAATATGAGAATATAGCATCTATACATCTTTAAAAGGTAGCAGGTGCATTACATAAACCAAAAGGCATATGTTTATAAGAATAAGGTCCAAAAGGACAAGTAAAAGTAGTTTTCTCTTGATCTTCTTATGAAACAGGTATTTGAGAAAACCAGAATATCCATCTAGAAAGTAGAAATATGTATGCTTAGATAATCTTTCTAACATTTGATCGATAAAAGGTAACGAGTAATGATCTTTTCTAGTTGCTTTGTGGGATAAGTTCATTTTTACCATCCTATAGCCGGTTACATTTCTTTGTGGGATAAGTTCATTTTTATCATTAGGAACAATAGTAATGCCTCCTTTCTTAGGGACATAGTGGACATGACTTAGCCAGCTACTATTAGCTATAGGATAAATTGTACCTGCCTCTAGAAGCTTTAATATTTTAGTTCTTACCACGTCCTTCATTTTAGGATTCAGACAACGTTGATGATCGACAACTGGTTTAGCATCAGGCTCCATATTAATCTTGTGTTGACATAATGTTGGGCTAATGCCCTTAAGATCATCAAGAATATATCCAATTGCTGCATGATGCTTCCTCGGAGTTTTGAGTAATCTTTTTTCTTCGTGTACCGAAAGGTTAGCATTGATAATGATAGGATATATCTTCTTTTCATCAAGATAAGCATATTTCAACCGTTCAAAAAAGATAAGCATATTTCAATATATCAGGGAGTTTCTTTAATTCAATAAGCATATTTCAATATATCAGGGAGTTTCTTTAATTCAAACACATGATCACTCTTAGGTGGAATAGGATCTCCTAAAGTTTCAACATGCAAATTATGTTTAAGGATAAGTGCTTGCCTAAAGAATATTTCATTTCTTTCATTCATATGCATATCATTCTCATGGTCTAGCAGATATTGTTCTAATGGAGAAGTAGGAGGCACAACAATAGAAGAAGGACTAATGATTTCATCTTTATTAGGTAATTCTTTCTCATGACGTTTTCTACCAAACTTGGAGAAATTAAATTCATGAGATACATCACCAAATTTAACACTGGCCTTCTTGTTAGCACAATCAATTTCAGCATTAATGGTATTCGACAAAGGTCTGCCAAATATAATGGGACAAAATTCATCTTGCGGTGACCCAAGTACTAGGAAATTAGTAGGATATTTAATATTACCACACAAGACTTTGACATCTCTAACAATCCCAATCGGTGAAATAGTATCTCTGTTTGGAAGCTTAATAGTAACATAAATATCTTCTATCTCAACAGGTGCAATATCATGCATAGCTTCTTGATATAAAGAAAATGGAATAGCACTGATGCTAGCACCCATATCACATAAACCATGATAACAATGATCACCAATCTTAACATAAACAAAAGGCATGCAACAACAGGCTTACTCTTATCTAATTTATCTTCTTTATCAATCCTGGTTGCTTCCTCACAGAAATAAATGACTTGTTGATCAATATTATTAACCACGAGATCTTTGACCATTGCAATATTAGGTTCCACTTTAATTTGTTCAGAGGGTTTAGGTGTTTTAACATTACTCTTCTGAACCACAGTTGTAGCTTTAGCATGTTCCTTAATCCTAACAGGGAAATGAGGTTTTTCAATATAAGCAGTGGGTACAACTGGTTTAGCATTATAAGCAATTGTTATAGTTTTATCCATAATAGGTTCCTCACAAATTTCTTCAATAGGTGGATGAAATTTAAACCACTTCTCCTTAGGGAGAGCAACATGAGCAACAAATGATTCATAGAAAGTAGCTACTATCTCAAAGTCAAGTCCATATTTTTCACTAAGCTTATGCAAAACATCTGTTTCTATAAAAGACTTAACACAATCAAATTCAAGGTTCATGTGTCACTCATTACCTTTGTCGATTTCCTAATATTCAGAGTCGTGTTTAATTCTTTTAATAAGATCTCATTTGAATTCAATAGTTATCTTCATGAAGGAACCAGTAAGAGAAGTGTCAAGCATTGTTTTATCATCATGAGAAAGCCCAACATAGAAGTTCTGTATAATCATTTCTCTAGAGAGCTCATGATTGGGGCATGTGTGCATCACGTAATTAAGCCTCCCTCAAGCTTGAGCAATACTTTATCCTTCATGAGGCCAAAAATTATATATATATATATATATATATAATTCCGATCACGATGAACCAAATGCATAGGATAAAATTTCGGATGGACTTCCAGCTTCAATTGGTTCCAGTCCCATGTTCTGATGTCATCCAATAGCCTATACCAAGATAATGCATTTTCGCTTAAAGATAAGGGGAATTCTTTCTTCTTAACTCCATCCTCCGATAAACCTACAAGCTTAAACAATCCACAAATTTCATCTGTATAGATCAAGTGCATCTCAAGGTGTATTGTTCCATCTCCCATATATGGATTAGCAAGCAGTTTCTCCATAACTCCCGACGGGACTTCATAATAAATATTTTCAATAGGTTCAGTAGGTTGAGGAGCAGCTCTTAACACTTCCGGTCGAGGTGAAGATACCAAGAACAAGCCCCTCAAATGATTACTTTCAATAATGACAAGTGAAGATAAATTTGAGCACGTAATAAAAATGTTTGCTTACCAAAGGCGCTTCACTCCCAGGCAACGGCGCCAGAAAAGAGTCTTGATGATCCACAAGTATAGGGGGGTCAATCTTAGTCCTTTTGATAATTAAGAGTGTCGAACCAAAATGGGAAGAAGGAAATGATAATCAGTTTTCAGTAATGTATTCTCTGCAAGTGCTATAGGTAGTGTTAACAGATAGTTTTGTAGCAAGGAAATTTGTAACAAGTAACAATAGTTCAGCAAGGTGTCCCAATCCTTTTTATAGCAAAGGACAAACCAAAGGTACTTATTATAATGAGCAAAGCTGTCGGCGTTTTGGGAATGGGGAACCCAGACTTGCCTGCCTACGGCCCATGACATGGCTCCATTGACAGCCCAGTACGGCCCACCATCATCACCAGCAACACAAGACCCTCGCGAGGGGCCAAGCCTCGCGAGGCGGATGATGCCAAGACCTGCAGAAGGAGCGGCCTCCTCAGGCTGTCTCCTAAGGAGCGGAGATTGCTATGCAAGCCCTCGCCTCGTGAGGGTCGGATGACGCAAGCCATGACGACCAAGGCCAGGCGGGCACCAGCGGGTGCAGTACAACAGCTTCTTCTTTGGTGCTAAGGAGGCAAGCGCAGGTCTGGAGTCCCAAGGAGTCAACCAAAGGTTTCCATTTCCATGCAACAAGACCAAGACCGCTATGACGAAGGTCATCACCAAGCCCACCACGGCGTCACGACCAGAAGCTTTGCAGGCGAAGACCACCTTTTGTCGGGATAAGATGTACTAGTTGTCTCCCTTCAAATTTGTCTGTTGTGGGATCCCTTCCCGCCTACATTTTGGGGTAAGAGGACCAAGGCCACTATAAGTATAGCCTAGCCACCACCATACAAGGGGACGAATCATTCAGATCATCCTCTCCCTCTCCAGCTCAAGAACACACCTCCTGAGGTGGTTCTTCCACTGTACTAGTTCATCCTTGGCCCACCTCGAGGCTAATCCACCACAAAGCAGGAGTAGAGTTTTACACCGCAAGGTGGCCCGAACCTGGGTAAACTGCCTTGTCCGTTTCCTTCCAGTTCATCGAGCTAGGCCATGAGAGCAACGAGTAGGCAGACTGAGGAAGTCGAGTTCTCCGTAAGCACCCTAGAGTTCGAATCTATCCAGGGTCTGCGGAGCCCGGAATCCGATATTTGGCGCGCCAGGTAGGGGTGCGTCAAAGATTCGCCTCTTCGCCCGTTGCACTCCACCATGCCGCTCGGCACTCATGGCAAGAGACGCTCCACCGACTGGACCAACGAGTTCGTTCGGGGGCGCCGTGGGTCTCAGAGCTTTCACCCCTGCCTTGCAGCAGGTGCAGTGGCAGCCCAAGTTCAGGTCGGAGCTTCCGCCTCATTACGATGGTGCGGCGGACCCGGTGGGGTTTCTCCAGGCATACGTGGAGGTTGTTTTGGTGGCCGATGGTGACGACAAGGCCATGGCAAACTGGCTACCCATGGCCCTTACGGGCATGCCGTGCGCCTGGTTCATGGGCTTGCCGGAGTCTTCAGTGGCCTCCTGGGAGGAGCTGTGTGGCCTCTTTATCGGGCGCTTTACGGCGCCAACGCCTCACGCTGTCACGGCCCTCCTCGACGGCTCACAGGCGCCGACCTCGGACCTCCATGTCAAGCAGTTTTTTCGCCAAGTGGGCGCCGCTCACGTATAGCGAGGAGCGACACCAGGATGGGCGGCACCTATGGCCGACCTCACCTTTGACTCTTTTGACCAGCTCAAGTGCGCAGCAACTGCCGGCACCCTCCCAATGCTCTGCTCGCCTACCATCAGCAACATCCTCGTCACCAGGACACTCATCAATGGCGGCGTGGGGCTCAATGTTCTCTATGTCGAGACGTTCGACCGCTCTAGGTGCTCTACAACTAGCTTCGACCTACCAGACTTTTCTCAGGAGTGACCGACGGCTCCACCACCCCGATAGGGCAGATCCGCCTCCTTGTCACCTTGGGCAAGTGCTACCTCTTGAGGTTGCGTTGGTTTTTCCCTTGAAGAGGAAAGGGTGATGCAGCAAAGTAGAGTAAGTATTTCCCTCAGTTTTGAGAACCAAGGTATCAATCCAATAGGAGACAAGCGACAAACCACCGAATACCTGCACAAACAAACACCAACTTGCACCCAATGCGAAAAAGGGGTTGTCAATCCCTTCACGGTTATTTGCAAAGTGAGATCTGATATAGATGGATAAATGGTAAAGTAATATTTTTGGTTTATGGAACGGAAAGTAAAAGATTGCAAAGAAATTAAATAGGAAACTTGAAATTATAGATCGGAAACTTATATGATGGAAAATAGACCTGGGGGCCATTGGTTTCACTAGAGGCTTCTCTCAAGATAGAATTATTATGGTGGGTGAACAAATTACTGTCGAGCAATTGATAGAAAAGCGCAAAATTATGACGATATCTAAGGCGATGATCATGAATATAGGCATCAAGTTCGTGTCAAGTAGACCGAAACGATTCTGCATCTACACTATTACTCCACACATCGACTAACTCCTGCCTGAATCTAGAGCATTAAGTTCATAAGAACATGGTAATGCATTAAGTAAGATGACATGATGTAGCGGGATTAACTCAAGAAATATGATGAAAACCCCATCTTTTTATCCTCGATAGCAACAATACAATATGTGTCGGTTCCCCTTCTATCACTAGGATCGAGCACCGCAAGATTGAACCCAAAGCTAAGCACTTCTCCCATTGCAAGAAAAACCAATCTAGTTGGCTGAGGGAGTCCTGGATTAGGGGGTCTCCGGACAGCCGGACTATATCCTTTGGCCGGATTGTTGGACTATGAAGATACAAGATTGAAGACTTCGTCTCATGTCCGGATGGGACTGTACTTGGCGTGGAAGGCGAGCTAGGCAATACAGATATGTATATCTCCTCCTTTGTAACCGACCTTGTGTAACCCTAGCTCTTTCCGGTGTCTATATAAACTGGAGGGTTTTAGTCCGTAGGACAACATACAATCATACCATAGGCTAGCTTCTAGGGTTTAGCCTCTCCGATCTCGTGGTAGATCAACTCTTGTAATACTCATATCATCAAGAATAAATCAAGCAGGACATAGGGTTTTACCTCCATCAAGAGGGCCCGAACCTGGGTAAAACATCGTGTCCCCTGCCTCCTGTTACCATCAGCCTTAGACGCACAGTTCGGGACCCCCTACCCGAGATCCGCCGGTTTTGACACTGACATTGGTGCTTTCATTGAGAGTTCCTCTGTGTCGTCGCCATTAGGCTTGATGGCTCCTACGATCATCGATAGCGATGCGGTTCAGGGTGAGACTTTTCTCCCCGGACAGATCTTTGTGTTCGGTGGCTTTGCACTGCGGGCCAACTCGCTTGGCCATCTGGAGCAGATCGAAAGTTACGCCCCTGGCCACCAGGTCAGGTTTGGAAGCTTAAACTACACGGCCGACATCAGTGGAGACTTGATCTTCGACAGATTCGAGCCCCTGCCTTGTGCGCCACGCGGTCACGATGAATACGATTTAGCTCTATCATCGGACCGTATTCAGGAGATCGCACCGGCAGCCGCTCTGAGCCTCAATTCGGAGCCAGTTGCGCCATCCATGGACGGGTGGATGGACCCCGTCACGGAGGCCGTACCCTCAGCGGCGATCGAGCCGAATATAGACCTTAACCTTCATGAGAGCCGTGTTGCCAAACTACCGGATCCTTCTCCGGCCATGGACTCCGAACCGCCTGCGCCCGTGCCTGTCGAATCCGACTGGGTGCCGATCGTGGAGTTCACCTCCGCGGATATCTTTCAGCACTCGCCTTTCGGTGACATACTGAACTCATTAAGGTTTCTCTCCTTGTCAGGAGAGTCCTGGCCGAACCATGTTCGGCAGGATTGGGAAGCGGATGACGAAGAAATTCGCCGCCCACCCACCACCCACTTAGTAGCCACTGTCGATCCCTTAACCGACATGATCGACTTCGACTCCAAATACATCGACGGTATGGACGACGATGCGGGAGTCGAAGAGGAATCACTGCCCACAGGGCACTAGATAGCCACCTCATCATACGATATATACATGGTGGACACACCCAGAGAAGGCAATAGCAACGAGACAACGGAGGATGACCCCTCCAAGAAGCAACCCAAGCGCCAGCGTCAGCGGCGCCGCTCTAAGTCCCGCCAAGGCAAAAGTGGTGATACCGGCACCGGAGATAATAACACTCCAGACAGTGCCGAAGACAACAACAATCCCCTCCAGCAAGATTTAGAGCAGGAGGATGGAGGTGGCAGCTCTCCTGAGAGAGCGGCAGATGGAGAGGCGGAGGATGATAATTACATGCCTCCCTCCGAAGACGAGGCAAGCCTCGGCGATGATGAATTCGCCGTGCCAGAGGATCCCGTCGAACAAGAGCGCTTCAAGAGCAGGCTTATAGCCATGGCAAATAGCCTTAAGAAAAAGCAGCAGCAGCTTCAAGCTGATCAAGATCTCCTAGCTGACAGATGGACTGAAGTCCTGGCGGCCGAGGAGTATAAACTCGAACGCCCCTCCAAGAGTTACCCAAAGTGCAGGTTGCTACCCCAACTGGAGGAGGAAGCCCCGAAACCTACATCCCCAGCGTATGACGCGGCTGATCGGCCACCTCGTCGCCGCGACAGAGAGACATTCCAGCCAAAAGCTCAGCCCGCACCCCGATGTCATTCAAATAAAAAGGCAGGGGGAAATACGCCAGACTTGCGAGACGTATTGGAAGACAAAGCAAGACATGCAAGATCGATCTACGGATCACGAGGACGCGCCACTATGCGAGACGATAATTGTCACGCCGGATAGAGTAAAAGTAAGTCCGGCCGGGCCGAACACAACGGGCAACACTCATTCGAGTTGTGTCGCGATATAGCCCAGTATAGAGGCGCCGCACACCCCTTATGCTTCACAGACGAAGTGATGGATCATCAAATCCCAGAGGGTTTCAAACCCATAAATATAGAATCATACGACGGCACAACAGATCCTACGGTGTGGATCGAGGATTTCCTCCTGCACATTCACATGGCCCGCGGTAATGACCTACACGCCATCAAATACCTCCCACTCAAACTCAAAGGACCAGCTCGGCATTGGCTCAACAGCTTGCCAGCAGAGTCCATTGGCTGTTGGGAAGATCTGGAAGCCGCATTCCTCGACAACTTTCAAGGCACTTATGTGCGACCACCAGACGCCGATGACTTGAGCCACATAATTCAACAGCCAGAGGAATTGGCCAGGAAATTCTGGACACGGTTCCTAACAAAGAAAAATCAAATCGTTGACTGTCCGAATGCAGAGGCCCTAGCAGCTTTCCAGCACAACATCCGTGATGAGTGGCTAGCCCGGCACCTTGGTCAGGAAAAGCCGAAATCTATGGCATCCCCGATGACACTCATGACCCGCTTTTGTGCGGGAGAAGACGGCTGGCTGGCTCGCAGTAATAACATATCAAAGAACCATGGTACTTCGGATACCAAGGACGGCAATGGCAGGTCACGTCGCAACAAACATAAGCGCTGCATTAACAGTGACAATACTGAGGATACAGCAGTCAATGCCGGATTCAAAGGCTCTAAACCCGGTCAGCGGAAAAAGCCATTCAAAAGAAGCACTCCGGACCCGTCCAGTTTGGACCGTATACTCGAGGGCTCGTGTCAAATACACGGCACCCCCGACAAGCCAGCCAACCACACCAACATGGACTGTTGGGTGTTCAAGCAGGCCGACAAGTTAAATGCCGAAAAAAATAAGGGGTCACATAGTGATGACAAAGAGGAGCCCCGGCAGCCAAACACCGGAGGACAGAAGAGGTTCCCCCCACAAGTGCGGACGGTGAACATGATATACGCAACCCACATCCCCAAGAGGGAGCGGAAGCGTTCACTCAGGGATGTATATGCGTTGGAGCCAGTTGCCCCAAAGTTCAACCCATGGTCTTCCTGTCCGATCACCTTCGATCGCAGGAACCACCCCACTAGTATCCATCATGGCGGATTTGCCGCGTTGGTCCTCGACCCAATCATTGACGGATTTCACCTCACTCAAGTCCTAATGGACGGCGGCAACAGCCTGAACCTGCTTTATCAGGACACAATGCGCAAAATGGGTATAGAACCCCTCAAGGATCAAACCCACTAAAACGACCTTTAAAGGCATCATACCAGGTGTAGAGTCCCACTACACAGGCTTAGTCACACTGGAAGTGGTCTTCGGATCTCCGGATAACTTCCAAAGCGAAGAGTTAATCTTCGACATAGTCCCGTTCCGCAATGGCTACCATGCACTGCTCGGGCGAACCGCATTTGTAAGATTCAACGTGGTACCGCATTATGCATATCTCAAGCTTAAGATGCCAGGACCTCGGGGGTCATCACAGTCCATGGAAACACAGAGCGCTCTCTCCGCACGGAGGAGCACACTGCGTCCCTCGCAGTAGAAGCGCAAAGCAGCCTCTTAAGGCAATCCACTAGTTCGGCTATTAAGCACCCGGGCAACTTCAAGCGCGCCCGGAGTAGTCGGCAACTGGACCGCCTGGCACGTCCCGAGCTCGCCTAGCAATGCGGCCCCCATCCCGGCCCCAGCCAAACAGCGAAATCCATGCCACGCATACATAATTACGCATTAAAAATACCATGGGCACAGGCAGGGAGGGGGCACGACGACGGCACGCCCCAAGTCACAGCTTAAACTGCACTAGGGGCTTCCCCTTTGTTATTTTTCTCTTTCAGGACTTTAATCTCCGGAAACCCTGTCCGGCAGCGTGATTGCCGAACACATGATGCAGCAACCAAGGAGGCAGAAAGCTACGTCACACCACGGAACTCCCAGGTGGATTACGATAACGAGTAAAATATTTGTTTTAATACTATTCCTCAGCTTGCCCTTGGAAGGGACATGTCAAACAATCCTACTTTTTGCTTATCGCACTACTTGTATCATTCTGCTTTAACGCACCTTTTTGAATAAAAAATGCATAGCATTAAGACTATTTTTGCATTCTTCTTATATATATATATATATATGTTCATTCATGACATCCAGCACCCGTACACTCTGGTACGGCCAATACACTAGGGGCTTAAGCATACCCCATAATACGACGGGAGAAGTCCGAACACTTTCGATAGTGCGGCACCCCGAACTTATAGCATTATATGCATAAGCTCTGAATCATGTCTTGGGTCAATAGTTGGGTTTGCCCGGCTCCCATGTTTTGGTACCTTGCTATATCGGCTAAGGTAGCACTGGGAGAACTACTGCGATTGTGCCCCGGTTCTGCTGGGCTAAGCACCTCAGTAGAGAAAGCTAAAACTGACTGTCATGATAAGGCGAGTGACTGGTCGCTGTTCGAGAGGTTTTTGAGTCCCTAAAGACTTACACCACTTAGAGCGAGGAGCCGGCCCTATCCGGCTTAAAGCGTGTATCGCGCCCTGAATTCGGCCTTCCGAATAATAGGGGCTTCGCCAAAATTTAAAATTATAGAATTCTATGGCTAAGTGAGAGTGATAACGCATTATAGTCCGATTACCTTGTTCGTTGTGCTGAGCACCTCCCTCAAAGGACCCAACAATGGGAAGAAGAGTGCTCAGGTTTATCCCGAACACCCCAGCACTCGTGGCGTGGGGGCAGAAGCCGACGACTAGCCATCTCTCAGATTTGATAAACAACCGAACAGAAGGTAATATTTTAAATTCAAACAAGCGTTGCACAGCGCATATGAACAAGTTTTCATAAATACAGGATTGCACGAACGAGTTTACTCGAATATTATATCTTTCATACACTCGTCCGCTACGAGACGAGCGCCCTTCAGGACACCCTCATAGTACATCTCAGGGTGGCGATGCTCCTTGCCCTGCGGCGACCCTTCCTTCACCAGCTTCACGGCGTCCATCTTGGCCCATTGCACCTTCACACGGGCGAAAGCCCGGCGTGCACCTTCGATGCAGACGACCGCTTGGTGACTTCAAGCCGTGGGCAGGCATCCACAAGCCGCCTCACTAGGCCGAAGTAGCTGTTGGGAAGGGCATCGCCAGGCCACATCCAGATTATAAAGCCCTTCATGGCCTGTTCGGCCGCCACGTGGGTCCCCTCCACTTATCCTTTCACCCACACACTTCGTCTTGCTCCAGAAAAAAATCACTAGCCAGCTCAAACCCGAGTTCTTGCTCAACTTGCTGCCATTTTCGATCTCCTTGCTCAAAGCTCCATTCACAAAACTGCTTTGGCGGATTGTTCTTTGAAAAAGATGAAGAGATTTTTGAGGGGCTCATCGAGCCGAAGCTCGAGGGATAAGCAAGATGAAGAGAATAAGAAGCCCAAGTATAATCTCCCTCGTACTGCGGAGGTTCGATCGTGTGAATGGCCTTGTGATGAGTTCTTGAGAGAAGCAAGGATTCATGAATATTTTTATTATTTGGCTGAGAATGCAGGCCTCACCGCTTTCCTCCAAGACCAGCGTGAACAATATCTCTTACTCACCAATATCTTTGTGCAAAACTTTCATTTCCATGCTAGAAGATCGCCACCTTCGGTGGAATTTTATTTATATGATGAGCATAAGGAGATGTCACTTCGTGATTTCTGCCGGGTTTGTTTGATACCTTTTGAGGGCAGCATAGAGGAACCACATTGTAATAATGTGGAGGGATTTATTGATACAATTGTTGTAGGGGAAACAAGGAAAGTTTCCGATGCAAGAATCACTAGCATACATTTTCCTGTTCTACGTTACTTTGCAATATTTGCTAGTAGATGCTTAATTGGTCGCGGGAACTATGGAAACCTTACTGCCCCTGATATTGTTATTTTGCGCCATGCCTTGTTTCATGATACTACTTTCAGTTTAGGCGCTATTGTTGCTAAATGGTTAAATCTGAACCGTACTAAGGGCCCCGTCCTCGAAGGCATCTTTGCCTCGTGCCTTGCTGCACACTGTAACATACCTATCAGGCATTATGAGAAAGAGGAAAAGTTGCTGCCTCCTGTTGTTCTAGGTTATAAGAGTATGGTAGCACATGAGTTCATTGTTAAGGATAAGAATAAGATACTCAAATATAAATTGATATTTATCAAAAAATATTGTGAGTTTATTACCTTCCATGCGCCCTCTTTGTTCAACATATTTTCAAGCATGTACCTTGTTCTGCCGGAGGCCATTCATGCCTACCGGAGCCAGATTGCAGCTGCAGAGCCAGAGCCACCATCTGACCCTCACCGTCAGTCTGTTTATCAGTGGAATCCGGAGGAGATCGCCAGCCAGTGGCAATCTGAGGACCCTTCTCAGTACGACCCCAACTACAAGTTTGATCCATGGGCATAGACCAACTTAGGCCAAAAGCCTAAGCTTGGGGGAGTACGTATCTCTCACCGACATTGCATTCATGTTCACACACTCATGCCAGTTGTCGGTGCTCATACTTTTTCATTGTATCATCCATGCTAGTTTAATTTCTTTTTAAGCTCTCTTCTTGTGTGTTTGAAAAACCTTAAGAAAAACCAAAAAAATAGTTGTAGCTTTTAGCAACTTTACTTTCCATGCCTGTAGTAGTAGTAACTAAAAGAAAACCCAAAAAGATTTCTCGTTCTTCTTTTGCTTGTTGGGAGCTTTCCCGTGTAAATAGTTTTATTTTATTTATTTTCTTTGCGGGTCGAGAGGAGAAGACCATGATGAAAATGTTGAGTGGCTCTCATATGCATTATTGTTGATCTAACAAAGAGCCCATATTACCTTGTCTTCTCCCTTTAATTGAATGCTTGCAGATTCTAGCTTAGTCCAATGCACGTGCACTATTATTATTATCCACACTATTCGGTCGCGCAAGTGAAAGGTAATAACGACGATATATGATGAACTGATTGAGATGAGAAAAACTGGTATGAACTCGACCTCTCTTGTTTTTGTAAATACTAGTAATAATGTACGTGCAATGCACATTTATATTAGGTAGGATATTAGTTGCACGTTATATTAGATAAGATATATCTATTGCACGTTGGTATTTGGTAAGATATCAATTAATTTTTCCCGGGAATGGTAGGATATTAATTACATGGCAGATTTCAAGGGATAGCGTTGAGTCAAAACATGTTTATAGCCAATGGTAGTGGTGGGTAATTAGAGCGTTAAACGTGTTTGGTGCTCAACATTGGAGCGATTTGAACCGCTAGATAACATGATTAGATGGTCGAGATGGTTTGGATCTGCCCATTTGGGTCTTTTTATATTGGTATAGATGATTAGTTCATCGTTCCTGATTCAACCTATTATGAATGAAACATGTTTGCAATGACTATTAGAGATTATAGTTGTTGATGCCATGCTTAATTAGCTAGGAGTTTATAATGGTTTACCTTGCATGCCAACATGCTATTAAAATGGTTGTGATGTGGTATGATGGGGTGGTTTCCTCCTTTGAACGATTCGGGTGGCTTGACTTGGCACATGTTCGCGCATGTAGTTGAAACAAAATCAACATAGCCTCCACAAATATTTATGTTCATGGTGAATTATATCCTACTCATACTTGCATTCAGTGTTGATTAATTTTAATGCATGACTATGCCTATTGTCACTCTCTAACTGGTCGCTTCCCAGTCTCTTTAATTTCTAGCCTTCACTTGTACTAAGCGGGAATACTACTGTGCATCCAACTCCATAAACCCCAAAAGTTATTCCATATGAGTCCACCATACCTACCTATATACGGTATCTACCTGCCATTCCAAGTAAATTTGTATGTGCCAAACTCTAAATCTTCAAATTAACATTCTGTTTTGTATGCTCGAATAGCTCATGTATCAACTAGGGTTGTCTGTATCCTCCATGCTAGGCAAGTTATTCTCAAGAGGAGTGGACTCCGCTCCTCATTCACGAGAAAATGGCTGGTCACCGGGATGCCCAGTCCCATGCTCAAATCAAATCAAAATAATTGCAAACAAAACTCCCCCGGGATTGTTGTTAGTTGGAGGCACCCGTTGTTTCGGGCAAGCCATGGATTGATGCTTGTTGGTGGTGGGGGAGTATAAACTTTAGCATTCTGCTTGGGAACCGCCTATAATGTGTGTAGCACGGAAGATATCGAGATCTCTCGGTTGCTATGTTGACAATGAAAGTATACCACTGAAAATATTATTCATATCTATTTCAAAACTAAGCTCTGGCACCTCTACAAATCCATGATTCCCTCTGCGAAGGGCCTATCCATTTACTTTTATGTTGAGTCATCATCCTCTTATTAAAAAGCACCAGTTGGAGAGCACCGTTGTCATTTGCATCCATTACTATTAGTTTACATTGAGTATGACTGGATCTCTGTTACCATGAATTACAATGTCTAGTCAGTCCTTGATCTTTAAAGGTGCTCTGCATCTATGTTTTGCGGCCTCAGAAAGGGCTAGCGAGATACCATCTTGTTATATCATATTATGATTGTTTTGAGAAAGTGTTGTCATCTGAGATTTATTATTATTGCTCGCTAGTTGATTATGCCATTGCTATGAGTAAACATGAGACATAAGTGTTATTGTGAAAATGGTTAGTTCATAATCTTTGCTGAAAACTTGAATGCTAGCTTTACGTATTTACACCAACAAGAGCAAATAGAGTTTGTAAAAGTTTCTCTTTATCACTTTCAGTTTATCAACTGAATTGCCTGAGGACAAGCAAAGGTTTAAGCTTGGGGGAGTTGATACGTCTCCGCCGTATCTACTCTTCCAAACACTTTTGCCCTTATTTTGGACTCTAACTTGCATGATTTGAATGGAACTAAGCCGGACTGACGCTGTTTTCAGCAGGATTGCCATGGTGTTATTTTGGTGCAGAAATAAAAGTTCTCAGAATGACCTGAAAATCAGTGGAGATTATTTTTGGAATATATTAAAAATACTGGAAGAAGAATCCATGTCCTACCTCCCTGGGCGCGCCCCTACCTCGTGGGCCCCCTGACGCTCCATCGACCTCAACTCCAACTCCATATAATCATGTTCGGGGAGAAAAAACCAGAGAGAAGGATTCATCGCGTTTTACGATACGGAGCCACCGCCAAGCCCTAAACTCTCTCGGGGGGCTGATCTGGAGCCCGTTCGGGGCTCCGGAGAGGGGAATCCGTCGCCATCATCATCATCAACCTTCCTCCATCACCAATTTCATGATGCTCACCATCGTGCGTGAGTAATTCCATTGTAGGCTTGCTGGACGGTGATGGGTTGGATGAGATTTATCATGTAACCGAGTTAGTTTTGTTAGGGTTTGATCCCTAGTATCCACTATGTTCTGAGATTGATGTTGTTGTGACTTTGCTATGCTTAATGCTTGTCACTAGGGCCCGAGTGCCATGATTTCAGATCTGAACCTATTATGTTTTCATGAATATATGTGAGTTCTTGATCCTATCTTGCAAGTCTATAGTCACCTATTATGTGTTATGATCCGTTAACCCCGAAGTGACAATAATCGGGATACTTACCGGTGATGATCGTAGTTTGATGAGTTTATGTATTCACTATGTGTTAATGCTTTGGTCCGGTATTCTATTAAAAGGAGGCTTTAATATCCCTTAGTTTCCAATAGGACCCCGCTGCCATGGGAGGGTAGGACAAAAGATGTCATGCAAGTTCTTTTCCATAAGCACGTATGACTTTATTCGGAATACATGCCTACATTACATTGATGAACTGGAGCTAGTTCTGTGTCACCCTATGTTATAACAGTTGCATGATTGATCGCATCCGACATAATTCTCCTTCACCGATCCAATGCCCATGAGCTTTTCATATATTGTTCTTTGCTTATTTACTTTTCTGTTGCTACTGTTACAATCACTATAAAACCCAAAACTGCTACCGTTACTTTTGCTACCGTTACCACTACTATCATATTACTTTGCTACTAAATACTTTGCTACAGATATTAAGTTATCCAAGTGTGGTTGAATTGACAACTCAGCTGCTAATACTTGAGAATATTCTTTGGCTCCCCTTGTTTTGAATCAATAAATTTGGGTTGAAAAGTATACCCTCGAAAACTGTTGTGACCCCCTATACTTGTGGGTTATCATGGAATCCGCAAGATGCAAATTTAAGGAATAATCATCAAATTCACTAAAACCTAACACATCACATATAGTTTTTGGTATCTTGGAAACACTAGCACCCAAATCACACAAAGCATAGCATTCATAATCTTTAATCCTAATCTTAATAGTAGGTTCCCACTCATCATAAAGTTTTCTAGGGATTGAAACTTCCAATTCAAGGTTTTGTTCAAAACATTGCATCATAGCATCAACGGTATGTTTAGTAAAACCTTTGTTTTCATCATAAGCATGAGGAGAATTCAACATGGATTGCAACAAGGAAATACAATCTATTAAAGAACAATTATCATAACTAAATTCCTTGAAATCCAAAAGAGTGGGTTCATTGCTACTTAAAGTTTTAACCTCTCCAATCCCACTTTTATCAATTTTTGCATCAAGATCTAAAAACTCCGAATCATTGGGATGCCTTCTAACTAAAGTTGACTCATATCCAGTCCCATCTTTATCAAGATTTACATTGGAAAACAAAAATTCAATAGGAGTCACATCAATCACTTTAAGCTCTTCATCATTATTTTCACAGAAACTAGAAGAACACGCATCTTAGAGGTTCTTTCTTTGCACTCATCAATGGAAATTCTCATGGCTTTGAGAGACACATTGATATCATGCTTAAGTGGAATAGATCTAAGTTTCAAAGAATCAACATCAAGAGAAATTCTATCCACGTTCCTAGCCAAATCATCAATCTTGAGCAATTATTCTTCAATCAAAGCATTGAAATTCTTTTGTGAACTAATAAATTCTTTAACACTATTCTCAAAATTAGAGGGAATTAGCATAATTATTAGAGGAATTACTAGGAAACGGCCTAGGATTAAAATTACCTCTATACGCGTTATTACCAAAATTGTTCCTACCAACAACATTCACATCCATAGATTCATTATTGTTTTCAATCAAAGTAGACAAAAGCATATCATTAGGATCAATAGAAGCACTCTTACTAGAAAATAATTTCATAAGCTCATCCATCTTTCCACTCAAAACATTTATTTCTTCAATAGCACTAGCGGAAGATCTTTCGGTATGCCATTGAGAATAATTAACCATAATATTATCTAGGAGTTTAGTAGCTTCTCCTAAAGTAATTTCCACAAAAGTGACTCCCGTGGCCGAGTCTAAAAGATTTCTAGAAGCAAAATTCAATCCGGCATAGAATTTTTGTATAATCATCCAGAAATTTAAACCATGCGTAGGGCAATTTCTAATCAATAATTTCATCCTCTCACAAGATTGTGCAACATGTTCATGATCATGTTGCTTAAAATTCATAATATTGTTCCTAAGGGAGATGATCTTAGCGGGAGGAAAATACTTGGAAATAAAAGCATCTTTACACTTGTTCCATGAATCAATATTATTTTTAGGCAAAGATAAAAACCAAGTTTTAGCACGATCCCTAAGCGAGAACGAAAATAGGTTCAATTTAACAATATCATTATCCACATCTTTTTTCTTTTGTATATCACGCAAATCAACAAAATTATTAAGATGGGATGCGACATCTTCATTGGGAATGCTGGAAAATTGATCTTTCATGACAAGATTTAGCAAAGCGGTATTAATTTCGCAAGATTACGCATTAGCATCGGGAGCAATCGGAGTACTAATAAAACCATTGTTGTTGGTATTGGAAAAGTCACACGATTTGGTATTATCTTGAGTCATCATGACAAAGCAAGCAATCTAACACACGAGCACACAAAAAGCAAGCGAAGAAGATGAATAGAGGAAGGGCGAAGAAAAGGCAAATCTTTTCGAAAATCATTTTAGAAGTGGGGAAGAGAAAAACGATAGCCGAATGGTTAATAATGTAATGCGAGGGATGAGAGTTTATGATGGGTACTTGGTATGTCTCGGCTTGGCGTAGATCTCCCCGGCAATGGCGCCAGAAATCCTTCCTGCTACCTCTTGAGCTTGTGTTGGTTTTTCCCTTGAAGAGGAAAGGGTGATGCAGCAAAGTAGAGTAAGTATTTCCCTCAGTTTTGAGAACCAAAGTATCAATCCAGTAGGAGACAATGCGACAAGCCACCGAATACATGCACAAACAAACACCAACTTGCACCCAACGCGAAAAGGGGTTATCAATCCCTTCACGGTTATTTGCAAAGTGAGATATGATATAGATGGATAAACGGTAAAGTGATGTTTTTGGTTTATGGAACAGAAAGTAAAATATTGCAAAGAAAGTAAATAGGAAACTTGAAATTATAGGTCGGAAACTTATATGATGGAAAATAGATCCAGGGACCATAGGTTTCACTAGAGGCTTCTCTCAAGATAGAAATTATTACGGTGCGTGAGCAAATTACTGCCGTGCAATTGATAGAAAAATGCAAAGTTATGACGATATCTAAGGCAATGATCATGAATATAGGCATCACGTCCGTGTCAAGTAGACCGAAATGATTCTGCATCTACTACTATTACTCCACATATCGACCGACTCCTGTGAGCATCTAGAGTATTAAGTTCATAAGAACAGGGTAACACATTAAGTAAGATGACATGATGTAGCGGGATTAACTCAAGCAATATGATGAAAACCCCATCTTATTATCCTCGATGGAAACAATACAATACGTGTCGGTTCCCCTTCTGTCACTAGGATCGAGCACCACAAGATTGAATCCAAAGCTAAGCACTTCTCCCATTGCAAGAAAAACCAATCTAGTTGGCCAAACCAAATCAATAGTTCGAGGAGACTTGCAGAGATATCAAATCAGGCATATAAGAATTCAGAGGAGATTCAAATAATATTCATAGATAAGTTGATCATAAATCCACAATTCATCGGATCTCGGCAAACACACCGCAAAAGAGTATTACATCGAATAGATCTCCAAGAACATCAAGGAGAATGTGGTATTGAGAATCAAAGAGAGAGAAGCCATCTAGATATTAGCTATGGACTCATAGGTCTTTGGTAAACTACTCACGCTTCATCCGAGAGGCAATGGTGTTGATGTAGAAGCCCTCGGTGATCGAATCCCCCTCCGACAGGATGCCGGAAAAGGCCCCAAGATGGGATCTCACGGGTACAGAAGGTTGCGGTGGTGGAGAAGTGGTTTGGTGGCTCTCCTGGAAGTTTTCAGGGTGTATGAGTATATATAGGAGGAAGATCTAGGTCAGGAGGTCACCGAGGGGACCACAAGGTTGGGGGTGCCCCCTACCCCCTGGGCGCGTCATCCACCCTTGTGGCCGCCTCGTGGCTCTTCTGACTTGCACTCCAAGTCTCCCTGGTGTCTTCTAGTCCAAGAAAAATCATCGCAAAAGTTTTATTCTGTTTGGACTCAGTTTGGTATTGCTTTTATGCGAAACTCTAAAACGAGGAAAAAACAGAAACTGGCACTGGGCTCTAGGTTAACAAGTTAGTCCAAAAAATCATAAAAATAGCATATTAATGCATATAAAACATCCAAAACAGATAATATAATAGCATGGAACAATCAAAAATTATAGATACATTGGAGACGTATCAGCAAGCGCGACAACTACCGCACTGAGCTCATCGACTTCGACGTCGCCCACAGTCGCCTCTCGTACAATGCCATCCTCGGGTATCCGGCCCTGACCAAGTTCATGGCCGTAACCCATCGTGGCTACAACATTGTCAAGATGCCAGGGAGCTGCGACATCATCATGGTCGCCTACGACAAGAAGGACGCGGTGTGCTCTCTCCAGCGCGCCTACCAGGCTGCGGCTGTCGAGGACCCAGATGATGAGGGTGCTGTCTACCATCCTAAGGTTGTCCCCAAGAAGAAGAAGCAGCTGTTCCACCAAGGACCTCAGGAGGGTGGGGTGTCTGGTGGCGCTGCCTCAGGACCTGTGCCTACTGACAGGGCGCCTTCCCCTCTCGCATAGGAAGGCGCGCCCAGCGCCCCTCTCGGGCTGGGCTCGGGGGCTCTCCTCTGGAGGGCCTCTGACCTGGCTAGCGTCACAAGGGAGGTGTTTGGGCACCATGTGGAGGTGTGCTTCAACGCACGCCTCCCTGAAGAGAGTGAGGGGTGCGAGGCGCCAGGCGCTCAGGAGTTCATCACCAAGGTGATTAAGGAGCTTCAGGAGGCAAGAGTCATGCGAGGCGAGCGTCGCCCCGCACCATCCAGCATAGGTCCCTCCCCCGGCGAGGGCAGCGAGCTGCGCGCTTGCGCTAACATCCCAGGGCTCAACAGAGCCGCATCTCAGGAGCTCTTCTAGCCATCTCATGTTGGCCGATGCGAGGGCCCACCTCACAGCTACGTTCGCATGCCTTTTGGTTTGCTGAATAGGGTTGTCATGCACCAGCGCCACATGCAGGATGTCCTGGCAGCTCATGAGGCTAGGCACCAAGTGATCCTGTCGGAGATGGCGATGGATCATCACGAGCTCCCCGGACCCCCAGAGCCCCGTCAGGTTCAGGATCTGGGCAACTTGTTAGGAGCGACTTCTGCAATACGCGTCTTCAACTACGTCAACACTTCATCAGCAACGGTGCCAGGTGACATTTTTTGAATTGTTCAGTTGGGGGCGCGCCCTCGGGCTGCATCATCCCCAAGCTGCATGGGTCCGTCCCTGCGGCGTGTATCGTTCTTTGCATATATCAGAACTAGCATTAGCCTCTTCCATTAGTTGCTTTATGATGATCACCTACCTGTCCGGTGCCTCGTCACCCTTTGTGGCCTCCGCGCATTGCTCACCCGCCACTTGCTCATCCCACAACAAGGGCTACATATGCTGGCACGATGCTTGTGCTCGGTTCTGTCCCTGCAACGCTGACAAATCTGAGAGATTGAGCTCTGGCTCACGACCTGCCCCACGCACGTCACCTCACCAAATCCCCAGTGCCTTCATCTCCTTGCAGAAAGAACATCGACATGACAACAAGCGCGGTTATATATTACGTTCTCCTCTTCAGACTAACTCGCAGGAACCTCTGGAGCCAGACTACGAGCGGTCTCACCACCACTCCTTTCTCACATAATTCGCTTGCACGTTAAAGGGGGCTCCTGAGCATCGCGCCTCAGGGGATCCTACTGGCTCTCGAGCCCTCACCCCCTGGCCTTGACCACAGCATCGCGACCTGGCATACCAGCGGCGACCGAGCCTTGCTCGAGGGCCGGGACCCGAGAACGTAGAGCATCTAGATGAGCGAGAAAAAGGGGGTGGCGGCATGAGCTCTACCTAGAAGTGCCACCGCGAAGGCGCGATCGTGCGTCGCGCGAGGGAATCACTGCAAGGTCGCCAAGATAAGTTACCCAGTACATGCTAGCGGGAAACTCCCGACCCTGTATTTCAACTCTCGCGATCTTGCTCGGGCAACGCCATTTTCCTTTTCGGCCTTCAGGGAGCTGCTTGCACGCTAGAGGGGACCTCTTGAGCATCACGACTCAGGGGATCTTACCAGACCTCGGGCCACTCACCTCCTGTCCTTGACCACGGCACCGTGACCTGGCATACCACCAACGGCTCGAGCCTGCCTGGGGACTGGGTCCTGTCAGCGTAGAGCACTAACCTACCATGAAAACGAAAAGGAACGTCGTGCCGAAGCAATATACGTAATTGCGACATCAAACTAGGAAGGATAATATTTAAGCAAAAGTGTCACATTTTCTTACATACCCCCATGGGGCTTGTCATCATTCCGCACAGGGAATGCAAAGGGAAGACCCGGGAGAACCCCGGCCGGAGGGCGTCACCTATGACGCCGAAGGGACGCTGCTGCTGCACTTTGGGCGCAGTGAGAGCTCGGTGGCACATAGCTATCATCACTGGACTCTGGAGAGTCGCTAGACTCAGGAGATTCACTGGACTCCAGGAAATCGCTGCTGTTGCTGGAGGAGCCGCTCGCAAGGCCAAGGGCAAGTTCAGCATCCGCAGCCATGCTGTGTGGATCGCCTCTACTGCAGCAGCACTCCAGGCGTCGGCCGTCTTTGTCTAAGACCTTGAAGAAAAGCGTGGAGGCCCCGTCGTACTCAAAGTGGATGGCGAGGGCCCAGTCTGGACAGCAGGCGGGCGCGATCTTGCCCCATCCTCGAGTCGTGAAGACGTCACTTGAGGGGACAACCTCGACCTCCACCTCCGTGGCTTGGCTGCAGCACCCGGCGTGTTACAGCCACAACTCGAGCGGCCCCCTCGACAGCATCTCCTCGATGAAGAACCTCGGGAACTAGGTCCACGTGTGCGGTAGCATTGCTGCTCACACCATGAACTTGCATGATGTGCCTTCGGCGTGGGTTCGCGGGCCGGCTAGCCGCGCCGCCACAGCCTGTCCCCCGCGATCCCGACCCACGCGGTGCTGAGCGGCGCCCTCTTGCCCAGGGCTCTGCCCGCGAGCGTACTTGGGGATCGGGAAGCTAGGAGGAGGCCGCTTGTACCAAGGCCGCATTACCTCCTGCCCCTCTCCAGCATCGCGGGAGCGACCGAGCCTTTTCTTCGGAGGAAGAAGCCCCGGCTCCTCCTCGGGAGCTTTCCCCTTCTCTACCGCAGAGAACCTCCTAATTGGCGCCATGGATGCTACGGC
Source organism: Triticum dicoccoides (assembly GCF_002162155.2). Lineage (NCBI taxonomy): Eukaryota > Viridiplantae > Streptophyta > Magnoliopsida > Poales > Poaceae > Triticum > Triticum dicoccoides. The sequence goes on from NC_041386.1 coordinate 566,387,872, forward strand.
AAGACGGTGAGACGAAGAAGAAGAAAGAGCAAGCAGCAAGAAGATGGAGATGAGCAAGGGGGGCTCCGCCCCTCTCCCCGTTTATAGCCAGAAGGAGGCCAACCGCTAGCCTCCATGATCCCTGGTAATGATGATCTTTCTACATGCAGCATGCTCTAGTCAAGTCGAATGGTTGCTGAGGCAGCATGGGGAAGCGAAGACGCCCATGTCCCATCAAGCGGCATGCGTCGACCAAGGCCACAGGCGATTAGGGCCCGCGATGCTCCGCCCTTGCCCTTTGGATTCTCCTTGAAGCCAAGTCTAAGCGTGCCTTGGGCCCAGGGGCTACTGTTGGTGTTCTGGGAACAGGGGTACCTAGACTTGCCTGCCTGCGGCCCACGACGTGGCTCCGTCGATGGCCTAGTAGAGCCCACCTTCATCACAACCAATACAAGACCCTCGCGAGGGGCCAAGCCTCGTGAGGTGGACGACACCAGGACCTCCAGAAGGAGCGGCCTCCTTAGACTGGCTCCTAAGGAGCGGAGATCTCTATGCAAGCCCTCACCTCATGAGGGTTGGATGACGCAAGCCATGACGACCAAGGCTAGGTGGGCGCCAGCGGGCGCAGTACGACAGTTTCCTCTTTGGTGCTAAGGATGCAAGCGCAGGCGCGGAGCCCCGAGGAATTAGCCAAAGGTTTCCATTTCCATGCAACAAGACCAAGACCGCCAGGACAACAAGACGAAGGTCATCATCGAGCCCATCACGACGTCACGACCAGAAGCTTTGCGGGTGAAGACCACCTTTCATCAGGATAAGATGTACTAGTTGTCTCCCTTCAAATTTGGCCATTGTGGGATCCCTTTCCGCCTACATTTTGGGGGAAGAGGACCAAGGCCACTATAAGTATATCTTAGCCACCACCATACATGGGGACGGATCATTGAGATCATGCTCTCCCTCTCCAGCTCAAGAACACACCTCCTAAGTGTTGGGGAACGCAGTAATTTAAAAAAATCCTATGCACACGCAAGATCATGGTGATGCATAGCAACGAGAAGGGAAGAGTGCTGTCCACGTACCCTAAGCGAAAGCGTTATGACAACGCGGTTGATGTAGTCATACGTCTTCATGATCGACCGATCCTAGTACCGTAAGTATGGCACCTCTGCGATCTGCACACGTTCGGCTCGGTGACGTCTCACGAACTCATGATCCAGCAGAGTGTCAAGGGAGAGCTTCGTCAGCACGACGGTGTGATGACAGTGATGATGATGCTACCAGAACAGCGCTTCGCCTAAGCACCGCTACAATATGACCGAGGTGGATTATGGTGGAGGGGGGCACCGCACACGGCTAAGGGATCAATGATCAACTAGTGTGTCCATGGGGTGCCCCCTCCACTATATATAAAGGAGTGGAGGAGGGGGAGGACCGTGCCTCTATGGCGTGCCCTAGGGGAGTCCTACTCCCACCGGGAGTAGCATTCCGCCGTTCCAAGTAGAAGGAGTAGGAGAGAAGGAAGGGGAGGAGAGGGGAAAGGGAAGGGGGGCGGGCCCCACCCAATTCGGATTGGGCTAGGGGGCGCGCCTCCCACCTTTTCCCTTCCTCTCCTCTATTCCACTAAGGCCCAATAAGGCCCATATACTTCCCGGGGGGTTCCGGTAACCTCTCGGTACTCCGGAAAATGCCCGAACTCATCCGAAACCATTCCGATGTCCAAACATAGGCTTCCAATATATCGATCTTTACGTCTCGACCATTTCGAGACTCCACGTCATATACGTGATCAAGTCCGGGACTCAGAACTACCTTCGGTACATCAAAACACATAAACTCATAATATCGATCGTCACCGAACGTTAAGCGTGCGGACCCTACGGGTTCGAGAACTATGTAGACATGACCGATAGATGTCTCCAGTCAATAACCAATAGCGGAACCTGGATGTTCATATTGGCTCCCACATATTCTACGAAGATCTTTATCGGTCAAACCGCATAACGATATACGCCGTTCCCTTTATCATCGGTATGTTACTTGCCTGAGATTCGATCATCGGTATCTCAATACCTAGTTCAATCTCGTTACCGGCAAGTCTCTTTACTCGTTCTGTAATGCATCATCCCGCAACTAACTCATTAGTCACATTGCTTGCAAGGCTTATATTGATGTGCATTACCTACAGGGCCCAAAGATACCTCTCCGACAATCAGAGTGACAAATCCTAATCTCGATCTATGCCAACTCAACAAACACCATCGGAGACACCTGTAGAGCACCTTTATAATCACCGAGTTACGTTGTGATGTTTGGTAGCACACAAAGTGTTCCTCCGGTATTCGGGAGTTGCATGATCTCATAGTCATAGGAGCATGTATAAGTTATGGAGAAAGCAATAGCAACAAACTAAACGATCATCGTGCTAAGCTAATGGATGGGTCAAGTCAATCACATCATTCTCTAATGATGTGATCCCGTTAATAATATGACAACTCATGTCTATGGTTAGGAAACATAACCATCATTGATTCAACGAGCTAGTCAAGTAGAGGCATACTAGTGACATTATGTTTGTCTACGTATTCACACATGTACTAAGTTTCCGGTTAATACAATTCTAGCATGAATAATAACTATTTATCATGACATAAGGAATATAAATAACAACTTTATTATTGCCTCTAGGGCATATTTGCTTCAGTCTCCCACTTGCACTAGAGACAATAATCTAGATTACATTGTAATGATTCTAACACCCATGGAGTCTTGGTGCTGATCATGTTTTGCTCATGAGAGAGGCTTAGTCAACGGGTCTGCAACATTCAGATCTGTATGTATCTTGCAAATCTCGATGTCTCCCTCCTTGACTTGATCGCGGATGGAATTGAAGCGTCTGTTGATGTGCTTGGATCTCTTGTGAAATCTGGATTCCTTTGCCAAGGTAATTGCACCAGTATTGTCACAAAAGATTTTCATTGGACCCGATGCACTAGGTATGACACCTAGATCGGATATGAACTCCTTCATCCAGACTCCTTCATTTGCTGCTTCCGAAGCAGCTATGTACTCCACTTCACATGTAGATCCCGCGATGACGCTCTGCTTCGAACTACACCAACTGACATCTCCACCATTTAATAAAAACACGTATCCGGTTTGTGACTTAAGAGTCATCAAGATCAGTGTCAAAGCTTGCATCGACGTAACCTTTTACGACGAGCTCTTTGTCACCTCCATACACGAGAAACATATCCTTAGTCCTTTTCAGGTATTTTAGGATGTTCTTGACCGCTGATACGTCCATTTTGCATCATGCTTTTATATCGATATTTATTGCATTATGGGCTATTATTTCACATTATGTCACAATACTTATGGCTATTCTCTCTTATTTTACAAGGTTTACATAAGGAGGGAGAATGCCGGCAGCTGGAATTCTGGGCTGGAAAAGGAGCAAATATTAGAGACCTATTCTGCACAACTCCAAAAGTCCTGAAACTCCACGGAACACCTTATAATAAATAATGAAAAATCCTTGCCAAAGATGAAGACCAGGGGGGCCACACCCTTCTCACGAGGGTGGGGGCGCTCCCCCTGCCTCGTGGGCCCCCTGGTGGCTCTCCGATGACCATATTCTCCTATATGAAGTCTTTCGTTGAGAAAAAAATAAGAAGCAACCTTTCAGGACGAAACTCCGCCGCCACGAGGCGGAACCTTGGCAGATCCAATCTAGAGCTCCGGCAGAGCTGTTCTGCCGGGGAAACTTCCCTCCCGGAGGGGGAAATCATCGCTATCGTCATCACCAACGCTCCTCTCATCGGGAGAGGGCAATCTCCTTCAACATCTTCATCAGCACCATCTTATCTCAAAAGTTCATCTCTTGTATACAATTCTTGTCTCCAAGTCCGGGATTGGTGCTAGTAGGTTGCTAGTAGTGTTAATTACTCCTTGTAGTTGATGCTAGTTGGTTTAATTGGTGGAAGATCATATGTTTAGATCCTTTATGCATATTAATACCCCTCTAATTATGAACATGTTTATGCTTTGTGAGTAGTTATGTTTGTTCCTGAGGACAAGGGAGAAGTCTTGCTATTAGTAGTCATGTGAATTTGGTATTCGTTCGATATTTTGATGGGATGTATGTTGTCTAGCCTCTAGTGGTGTTATGTGAACATCGACTACATAACACTTCACCATTATTTGGGCCTAGAGGAAGGCATTGGGAAGTAATAAGTAGATGATGTGTTGCTAGAGTGACAGAAGCTTAAACCCTAGTTTATGCGTTGCTTCGTAAGGGGCTGATTTGGATCCATATGTTTCATGCAATGGTTAGGTTTACCTTAATACTTTTGTTGTAGTTGCGGATGCTTGCAATAGAGGTTAATCATAAGTGGGATGCTTGTTCAAGTAAGAAAAGCACCCAATCACCGGTCCACCCACATATCAAATTATCAAAGTACCGAACGCGAATCATATGAACGTGATGAAAACTAGCTTGACGATATTCCCATGTGTCCTCGGGAGCGCTTTTCCTTATATAAGAGTTTGTCCTGGCTTGTCCTTTGCTACAAAAAGGATTGGGCCACCTTGCTGCACTTTATTTACTTTTGTTACTTGTTGGTCGTTACAAATTATCTCATTACAAAACTATTTGTTACCACTTATTTTAGTACTTGTAGAGAATACCTTACTGAAAACCGTCTATCATTTCCTTCTGCTCCTCATTGGGTTCGACACTATTACTTATCGAAAGGACTATGATAGATCCCCTATACTTGTGGGTCATCAAGACTCCTTTCTGGCGCCGTTGCCGGGGAGTGAAGCGCCTTTGGTAGGTGGAATTTGGTAAGGAAAAATTTATATAGTGTGCTGAAATTTACTATCACTTGTTACTATGGAAAGTAATCCTCTGAGGGGCCTGTTCGGGGTATCTTCACCCCGACCAGTAGAGCAAAGAGTTTCTCCTCAACCTACTGAACCTATTGAAAATGAAATTCCTTATGAGTATCCTTCGAGTATAATAGAAAAACGGCTAGCTAATCCTTTTACAGGAGATGGAACAAAGCATCCTGATGAACACCTAATATATGTGGATGAAGTTTGTGGATTATTTAACCTTATAGGTATTTCCGATGATGTTGTTAAGAAGAAGGTCTTCCCTTTATCTTTGAAGGGAGACGCATTGATGATATGGGATCATGGAACTATAGAAGATTGAAATTGGAATTTCATGAAAAGTATTACCATATGCATCTTGTTCATCGTGATCGCAATTATATATATAATTTTTGGCCTCGCGAAGGAGAAAGCATCGCTCAAGCTTGGGGGAGACTTAAATCAATGTTATATTCATGCCCCAATCATGAGCTTCCAAGAGAAACAATTCTTCAAAAAATTTATGCTTGGCTTTCTGATAACAATCGCACCATGCTTGATACTTCTTGTGTTGGCTCTTTTATGATGAAGACTATTGGATTTAGATGGGATTTATTGGATAGAATTAAACGCTACTCTAAAGATTGGGACCTCGACAATGGTAAGGAGTCAGGTATTACACCTAAGTTTGATTGTATTAAATCTTTCATGGATACCGATGTTTTCTGTAAGTTTAGCACTAAATATGGACTTGATTCTGAGATAGTAGCTTCTTTCTGTGAATATTTTTCTACTTACGTTGATCTCCCTAAGGAGAAGTGGTTTAAATATCATCCTCCCATAGAAGTAAAAGTAGTTGTACCTATTAAAGTTGAAGAAAAGACTGTCACTTATAATGATCCTATTGTTCCTACTTCTTATGTTGAGAAACCACCTTTCCCTGTTAGGATAAAGGATCATGATAAAGCTTCAACTATAGTTCGTAAAAGCAATATTAAAACATATACACCTCCTGAGCAATTTAAAGTTGAACCTAATATTGCTATTGTTAAAGAGCTCTTGTCTGATAATATTGATGGGCATGTTATTCAGTTCTGTAGTGAAACTGCTAGAATTTCTAAACCTTGTGCTAAAGATAAACATAGACCTGTGGTAGGCATGCTTGTTATTTCTGTTAAAATAGGAGATCATTGTTATCATGGATTATGTGATATGGGTGCTAGTGCTAGTGCTATACCTTATGACTTGTATAAAGAAATCAAGCATGAAATTGCACCTGCTGAGTTAGAAGATATTGATGTCACAATTAAACTTGCTAATAGAGATACTATTTTAGCAATGGGAATTGTTAGAGATGTTGAAGTCTTGTGCGGGAAAACTAAATATCCTTTTGATTTTCTTGTTCTTAGTTCTCCACAAGATAGCTTTTGTCCCATTATATTCGGTGGACCCTTCTTGAATACAGTTAATGCTAGGATAGAGTGTGAAAAGAATGTTGTTACTATTGGCTTGGATGATATGACTCATGAGTTTAATTTCTCTAAATTTAGTAAACAACACCGTGAAGAAGAATTGCCTAGTAAGGATGAAACTATTGGTCTTGCTTCTATTGCCGCACCTCCTAATGATCCTTTAGAACAATATTTGCTAGACCATGAGAATGATATGTTTATGAATGAAATAAGGGAAATAGATGAAGTATTCTTTAAACAAGAACCTATGCTAAAACACAATTTGCCTGTTGAAATCCTAGGGGATCCTCCTCCACCTAAGGGTGATCCCGTGTTTGAGCTTAAATCATTGCCTGATAATCTTAAATATGCTTATCTTGATGAAAAGAAGATATATCCTGTTATTATTAGTGCTAACCTTTCAGAGCATGAAGAAGAAAGATTATTGAAAACTCTGAAGAAGCATCGTGCTGCTATTGGATATACTCTTGATGATCTTAAGGGCATTAGTCCCACTCTATGTCAACATAAAATAAATTTGGAAGCAGATGCCAAACCAGTTCGTGATCCTCAACGACGTGTGAATCCCAAAATGAAAGAAGTGGTAAGAAAAGAAATACTAAAGCTTCTGGAGGCAGGTATAATTTATCCCGTTGCTAATAGTCAGTGGTTAAGTCCTGTTCATTGTGTCCCTAAGAAGGGAGGTATTACTGTTGTTCCTAATGATAAAGATGAATTGATTCCACAAAGAATTATTACCGGTTATAGGATGGTAATTGATTTCCGCAAATTAAATAAGGCTACTAAGAAAGATCATTACCCCTTACCTTTTATCTATCAAATGCTAGAAAGACTATGCAAACATACACATTACTGCTTTCTAGATGGTTATTCTGGTTTCTCTCAAATACCTGTGTCGGCTAAAGATCAATCATAGACTACTTTTACATGCCCTTTTGGTACTTTAGCTTATAGACGTATGCCTTTTGGTTTATGTAATGCACCTGCTACCTTTCAAAGATGCATGATGGCTATATTCTCTGACTTTTATGAAAAGATTTGTGAGGTTTTCATGGACGACTTTTCCGTCTATGGATCTTCTTTTGATGATTGCTTGAGCAATCTTGATCGAGTTTTGCAGAGATGTGAAGAAACTAATCTTGTCTTGAATTGGGAAAAGTGCCACTTTATGGTTAACGAAGGTATTGTCTTGGGGCATAAAGTCTCTAAAGAGGTATTGAAGTTGATAAAGCCAAGGTTGATGCTATTGAAAAGATGCCATGTCCCAAGGACATCAAAGGTATAAGAAGTTTCCTTGGTCACGCCGGATTTTATAGGAGGTTCATCAAGGACTTCTCAAAAATTTCTCGGCCTCTGACTAATTTATTACAAAAAGATATATCATTTGTCTTTGATGGTGATTGTGTAGAAGCATTTGAAATACTTAAGAAAGCATTAGTCTCTGCACCTATTGTTCAGCCACCTGATTGGAATTTACCCTTTGAAATTATGTGTGATGCTAGTGATTATGTTGTAGGTGATGTTCTAGGGCAAAGAGTTGATAAGAAATTAAATGTTATCCACTATGCTAGTAAGACTCTAGACAATGCTCAAAGAAATTATGCTACTACTGAAAAAGAACTTTTAGCAGTTGTATTTGCTTGTGATAAGTTCAGACCTTATATTGTTGATTCTAAAGTAACTATCCACACTGATCATGCTGCTATTAAATATCTTATGGAGAAGAAAGATGCTAAACCTAGACTTATTAGATGGGTTCTCTTGCTACAAGAATTTGATTTGCATATTGTTGATAGAAAAGGAGCTGAGAACCCCGTTGTAGACAACTTATCTAGGTTAGAGAATGTTCTTGATGACCCACTACCTATTGATGATAGTTTGTCTGATGAACAATTAAATGTCATAAGTACTTCTCGTAGTACCCCTTGGTATGCTGATTATGCTAATTACATAGTTGCTAAATTTATACCACCTAGCTTCACATACCAACAAAAGAAAAAGTTCTTCTATGATTTGAGACATTACTTTTGGGATGACCCACATCTTTATAAAGAAGGAGTAGATGGTATTATTAGACGTTGTGTACCTGAGCATGAATAGGAACAGATCCTACGCAAGTGCCACTCCAAACTTATGGAGGACACCACGCGGGAGATAGAACTGCACATAAGGTATTGCAATCCGGTTTTTATTGGCCTACTCTCTTCAAGGATGCCCATAAGTTTGTCCTATCTTGTGATGAATGTCAAAGAATTGGTAATATTAGTAGACGTCAAGAAATGCCTATGAATTATTCACTTGTTATTGAACCGTTTGATGTTTGGGGCTTTGATTATATGGGACCTTTTCCTGCCTCTAATGGATATACACATATTTTAGTTGCCGTTGATTACGTTACTAAGTGGGTAGAAGCTATTCCAACTAGTAGTGTCGATCATAACACTTATATTAAAATGCTTAAAGAAGTTATTTTTCCGAGGTTTGGAGTCCCTAGATATTTAATGACTGATGGTGGTTCACATTTTATTCATGGTGCTTTCCGTAAAATGCTTGCTAAATATGACGTCAATCATAGAATTCCATCTCCGTATCACCCACAGTATAGTGGTCAAGTAGAATTGAGTAATAGAGAACTCAAATTAATTTTGCAAAAGACTTTCAATAGGTCTAGAAAGAATTGGTCCAAGAAACTTGATGATGCATTATGGGCCTATAGAACTACATATAAAAATCCTATGGGTATGTCTCCGTATAAAATGGTATATGGAAAAGCATGTCACTTACCTCTCGAACTAGAACATAAGGCATATTGGGCTATTAAAGAGCTCAACTATGATTTCAAACTTGCCGGTGAAAAGAGGTTATTTGATATTAGCTCACTTGATGAATGGAGAACCCAAGCTTATGAAAATGCCAAGTTGTTTAAAGAAAAGGTTAAAAGATGGCATGACAAAAGGATACAAAAGCGTGAGTTTAATGTAGGTGATTATGTATTGCTATACAACTCTCGTTTAAGATTTTTTGCAGGGAAACTTCTCTCTAAATGGGAAGGCCCCTATGTTATCGAGGAGGTCTATCATTTTGGTGCCATAAAAATCAACAACTTCGAAGGCACAAATCCGAAGGTGGTAAACGGTCAAAGAATCAAACATTATATCTCAGGTAATCCCATAAATGTTGAAACCAATATTATTGAAACCGTAACCCCGGAGGTAAGGATGGCAATTTTACCCATGGGTACGGGTACCCGCGGGTACTGTACTCGCATGGGCAGGGTATGGGCACAACTTTATACCCACGGGTAATACCCATACCCTACCCGTTAAGTCATGGGTAGGGCACGTGTATAGCCTTTTACCCATGGATATACCCATACCCTACCCATTTTATATTGACATGTGAATCTTACCCGTGATTCACAATCACAAGTGTACATATGTTAAAGTTGTGTTGTGATGTTATGAACCTATGTTAAAGTTGTTACCAATTGTCAATTTGAATTGAGATAATTTTCATGTACTCAGCTATTTTTTATTGAGTTGAGATCAATGTTTTTTTGTCAAATGTGCTAAGATGAATGTAAAATTGCGAATAGCTTGTGTTGTTTGATCTACCCGTTGGGTACATAATGGTATGGGTACCTGTCGGGTATGGGTACGGGTAAAATATCATACCCATGGGTAGGGGTATGGGTAGAATTTTGTACCCATTGACTACACAGGTATGGGTATGGTATTGCTCTACCCGCCCATACCCTACCCATTGCCATCCTTACCCGGAGGAATACATAAGGGACACTTTCCAGAAGGTTTCAGACTCCGAAAAGGAATAGGTATGTGGTACGGTAAGTACACCGACTCCAAAACAATTTTTAAGGCAATATTTCTCCATTTTGGAATATTTAGAAAAATACAAAATTAAGTAGCAGTCCAGGAAGGACACGAGGGCCTCACGAGGGTGGAGGGCGTGCCCTACCCCCTGGGTGTGCCCCCTACCTTGTGATCACCTCGTGTGCCTTCCGGACTCTGTTTTCTTGCACGATACGTATTTTGGTCGGTAAAAATTCATTATATAATCTCCCGGGGGTTTTGACTCCCGTATCACGCAAAAATCTCCTGTCTTTGTTTCGAGCTGTTTTCTGTCAGGGTTTTCAAGACCAGGCACTATGTCGTCTCCCTCCTCCTCCAACCATGAGGGCAATGATGCTTGGCTAATGAAGATAGAGCTGAAGAGAGACGAACCTATGGAGATCAATAAGGATGGAGGGATCAAGAAGGCCGTGGAGGACCATGTTCCAGCAACAGAAGACACCCTTCAATTGGATCATAATCTTCTTACCCCTACTGAAATCGAAGCTTTCAAGATGATTGAGTTGGCTCGTATACAAAATAAGTATCTCACATGTGAAAATATTTTGTTGAAGGAGCATATCCTCGCACTCAAGGGCATTATCCGCAAGTTAGAAGACCTCCTACGCTCGATGTGCGACTATCCATCATCAACAACACCTCCACCTTCTTCACCAACCGAGGAGATATAATAACATGGGTATGGGCACTCCCCTTGGTAACCTCCAAGCTTGGGGGAGGTGCCCCGGTATCGTATCACAACTCCTATCTTTATCGTTTTCCTTAGTTCGATCTTATTAGTAGTATTTTGATCTAGTAGAATAAAGTTTGTGGCATGATCTAGTTGTGAGTTTTGCTTTATTATCCTTCTATGTAATCGAGTCCGTGAGCTATATAGTAAAGATTAGTGTTGAGTCAAGGGCTTGATTGTTTTGCCATGATCCTAAGTGAATAAAATAAAAGAGAAAGAAATAAAAAGAAACAAAGAGATCATATGGATCTCATGGAGAGTAATGAGCTCACATAGAAAAAGTATGATGAATAAAAGTTGTTGAGAGTTGACAAGCATAGTTTTGGTCATCGTTGCAATTAATAGGAAGTAATAGAGAAAGAGAGGTCTTCACATATAGATATACTATCTTGGACATCTTTTATATTTGTGAACACTCATTAAAATATGACATGCTAAAGAGTTGACATTGGACAAGGAAGACAATGTAATGGGTGATGTTTTCTTACATCTGAGATAAATTATATTGTCTTGGATCTTCCAACATGTTGAGCTTGCCTTTCCCCCTCATGCTAGCCAAATTCATTGCACCAAGTAGAGATACTACTTGTGCTTCCAAATACCCTTAAACCAGTTTTGCCATGAGAGTCCACCATATCTACCTATGGATTGAATAAGATCCTTCTAGTAAGTTGTCATCGGTGCAAAGCAATAAAAATTGCTCTCTAAATATGTATGATTGATTGGTGTGGGAGAAATAAGCTTTATACGATCCTGTGATGTGGAAGTAATAAAAGCGACGGACTGCATAATAAAGGTTCATATCACAAGGGGCAATATAAAGTGACGTTCTTTCGCATTAAGATTTTGTGCATCCAACCATAAAAGCGCATGGCAACCTCTGCTTCCCTCTGCGAAGGGCCTATCTTTTATCATTATCTTCTACCTTATGCAAGAGTCATGGTGATTTTCACCCTTCCTTTTTACACTTTATCCTTTGGCAAGCACAGTATGTGGGAAAGATCCTGGTATATATGGCTAATTGGATGTGAGTTTTCACGAACTATTACTGTTGACATTATCCTTGAGGTAAAACATTGGGAGGCAAGTCTATAAGCCCCTATCTTTCTCTATGTCTGATTAAAACTCCACACCCATAAGTATTGCGTGAGTGTCAGCAATTGTGAAAGATTATATGATAGTTCAGTATGTGGACTTGCTGAAAAGCTCTTATACATTGACTCTTTCCTATGTTATGATAAATTGCAATTGCTTCAATGACCAAGATTGTAATTTGTTAGTTTTCAATGAAGTTTATGATTCATACCTGATATTGTGATTGAATTATGACTCTAGCATTAGAGATCATCTGACAAAAATTATATTAGTTGCTGTTATAAGAATGATCATGATGCCCTCATGTCCGTATTTTATTTTTATCGACACATTCATCTCTAAACATGTGGACATATTTTTCGATTTCGGCTTTTCACTTGAGGACAAGCGAGGTCTAATCTTGGGGGAGTTGATACGTCCATTTTGCATCATGCTTTTATATCGATATTTATTGCATTATGGGCTGTTATTTCACATTATGTCACAATACTTATGGCTATTCTATCTTATTTTACAAGGTTTACATAAGGAGGGAGAATGCCGGCAACTGGAATTCTGGGCTGGAAAAGGAGCAAATATTAGAGACCTATTCTGCACAACTCCAAAAGTCCTGAAACTCCACGGAACACCTTATAATAAATAATGAAAAATCCTTGCCAAAGATGAAGACCAGGGGGCCCACACCGTTCTCACGAGGGTGGGGGCGTGCCCCCTGCCTCGTGGGCCCCCTGGTGGCTCTCCGATGACCATCTTCTCCTATATGAAGTCTTTCGTTGAGAAAAAAATAAGAAGCAACCTTTCAGGACGAAACTCCGCCGCCACGAGGCGTAACCTTGGCGAATCCAATCTAGAGCTCCGGCAGAGCTGTTCTGCCGAGGAAACTTCCCTCCCGGAGGGGGAAATCATCGCCATCGTCATCACCAACGCTCCTCTCATCGGGAGAGGGCAATATCCATCAACATCTTCATCAGCACCATCTTATCTCAAAACCCTAGTTCATCTCTTGTATCCAATTCTTGTCTCCAAGTCCGGGATTGGTGCTAGTAGGTTGCTAGTAGTGTTAATTACTCCTTGTAGTTGATGCTAGTTGGTTTAATTGGTGGAAGATCATATGTTCAGATCCTTTATGCATATTAATACCCCTCTGATTATGAACATGTTTATGCTTTGTGAGTAGTTACGTTTGTTTCTGAGGACAAGGGAGAAGTCTTGCTATTAGTAGTCATGTGAATTTGGTATTCATTCCATATTTTGATGGGATGTATGTTGTCTAGCCTCCAGTGGTGTTATGTGAACGTCGACTACATAACACTTCACCATTATTTGGGCCTAGAGGAAGGCATTGGGAAGTAATAAGTAGATGATGGGTTGCTAGAGTGACAGAAGCTTAAACCCTAGTTTATGCGTTGCTTCGTAAGGGGCTGATTTGGATCCATATGTTTCATGCTATGGTTAGGTTTACCTTAATACTTTTGTTGTAGTTGCAGATGCTTGCAATAGAGGTTAATCATAAGTGGGATGCTTGTTCAAGCAAGAACAGCACCCAAGCACCGGTCCACCTACATATCAAATTATCAAAGTACCGTACGCGAATCATATGAATGTGATGAAAACTAGCTTGACGATATTCCCATGTGTCCTCGGGAGCGCTTTTCCTTATATAAGAGTTTGTCCAGGCTTGTCCTTTGCTACAAAAAGGATTGGGCCACCTTGTTGCACTTTATTTACTTTTGTTACTTGTTGCTCGTTACAAATTATCTCATTACAAAACTATCTGTTACCACTTATTTCAGTACTTGTAGAGAATACCTTGCTGAAAACCATTTATCATTTCCTTCCGCTCCTCGTTGGGTTCGACACTCTTACTTATCAAAAGGACTACGATAGATCCGCTATACTTGTGGGTCGTCAACTGCTGTCCAGTGATCCACTCCAGGATTACTTTGGTACCTCCCTGGTAAACTGATAGCAGGGCACACATCAGGCCTGGTACACAGCATTGCATACATGATAGAGCCTATGGCTGAAGCATAGGGAACACCTTTCATTTTCTCTCTATCTTCTGCAGTGGTCGGGCATTGAGTCTGACTCAACTTCACACCTTGTATCACAGGAAAGAACCCTTTCTTTGCTTGATCCATTTTGAATTTCTTCAAAACTTTATCAAGGTATGTGCTTTGTGAAAGTCCAATTAAGCGTCTTGATCTATCTCTATAGATCCTGATGCCTAATATATAAGCAGTTTCACCAAGGTCTTTCATTGAAAAATTCTTATTCAAGTATCCTTTTATGCTATTCAGAAATTCAGTATCATTTCTGATCAACAATATGTCATCTACATATAATATCAGAAATGCTACAGAGATCCCACTCACTTTCTTGTAAATACAGGGTTCTCTAGAAGTCTGTATAAAACCATATGTTTGATCACACTATCAAAGCGTATATTCCAACTCCGAGAGGCTTGCACCAGTCCATAAATGGATCGCTGGAGCTTGCACACTTTGTTAGCACCTTTTGGATCGACAAAACCTTCTGGTTGCATCATATACAACTCTTCTTTAAGATATCCATTGAGGAATGCAGTTTTGACATCCATTTGCCAAATTTCATAATCATAAAATGCGACAATTTCTAACATGATTCAGACGGACTTAAGCATCGCTACAGGTGAGAAGGTCTGATCGTAGTCAACTCCTTGAACTTGTCGAAAACCTTTTGCAATAAGTCGAGCTTTGTAGACAGTAATATTACCGTCAGCGTCAGTCTTCTTCTTGAAGATCCATTTATTCTCTATGCCCTGCCGATCATCGGGAAAGTCAACCAAAGTCCACACTTTGTTCTCATACATGGATCCTGCTACCTCTTGAGCACTGCGGTGGTTTTCCCTTGAAGAGGAAAGGGTGATGCAGCAAAGTAGCATAAGTATTTCCCTCAGTTTTTGAGAACCAAGGTATCAATCTAGTACGAGACTACACGCAAGTCCCTCGTACCTACACAAACAAGTAAGAACCTCGCAACCAACGCGATAAAGGGGTTGTCAATCCCTTCACAGTCACTTACGAGAGTGAGATCTGATAGAGATAATAATAATAATAATAAGATAAATATTTTTGGTATTTTTATGACATAGATTGAAAGTAAAGATTGCAAAATAAATGGTGCCAGAAAGAACTTGTTCACGGGAGATTAATATAATGGAGAATAGACCCGGGCGAATAGACCTGGGGGCCATAGGTTTCACTAGTGGCTTCTCTCAAGATAGCATAAGTATTATAGTGGGTGAAAAATTACTATCAAGCAATTCATAGAAAAGTGCATAATTATGATAATTTCTAGGCATGATCATGTATATAGGAATCATGTCCGCGACAAGTAGACCGAAATGATTCTGCATCTACTACTATTACACCACACATCGACCGCTATCCAGCATGCATCTAGAGTATTAAGTTCATAAGAATAGAGTAACGCATTAGGCAAGATGACATGATGTAGAGGGATAAACTCACGCAATATGATATAAACCCCATCTTTTTATCCTCGATGGCAACAATACAATACGTGCCTTGCTGTCCTTGCTGTCACTGGGAAAGGACACCGCGGGATTGAACCCCAAGCTAAGCACTTCTCCCATTGCAAGAAAGATCAATCTAGTAGGCCAAACCAAACTGATAATTCGAAGAGACTTGCAAAGATAATTAAATCATACATAAAAGATTTCAGAGAAGAATCAAATATTGTTCATAGATAATCTTGATCATAAACCCACAATTCATCGGATCTCGACAAACACACCACAAAAAGAGTTACATCGAATAGATCTCCAAGAAGATCGAGGAGAACATTGTATTGAGATCCAAAGAGAGAGAAGAAGCCATCTAGCTAATAACTATGGACCCAAAGGTCTGAAGTAAACTACTCACACATCATCGGAGAGGCTATGGTGTTGATGTAGAAGCCCTCCGCGATCAATTCCCTCTCCGGCGGAGCTCCGGAAAAGGCCCCAAGATGGGATCTCTTGGGTACAGAAGGTTCCGGCGGTGGAAACAGGGTTTTGTGGTGCTCCTGGATGTTTTCGGGGTATATGGATATA
>NC_041386.1:566404448-566470798 GCF_002162155.2 Triticum dicoccoides
ATATATATATATATATATATATATATATATATATATATATATATATATATATATATATATATATATATATATATATATATATATATATATATATATGAGGAAGAAGTAGGTCGATGGAGCCACGAGGGGCCCATGAGGTAGGAGGGCGTGCCCAGGGGGGTAGGCGCGCCCCTGCCTCGTGGCCTCCTCGTTGATTTCTTGACGTCCACTCCAAGTCCTCTGGATCACGTTTGTTCCAAAAATAACTCTCCCGAAGGTTTCATTCCGTTTGATATTCCTTTTCTGCGAAACACTGAAATAGGCAAAAAAACAGCAATTTGCACCGGGCCTTGGGTTAGTAGGTTAGTCCCAAAAATAATACAGAAGTGTAAAATAAAGCCCATTAACATCCAAAATAGATAATATAATAGCATGGAACAATCAAAAATTATAGATATGTTGGAGACGTATCAGATCCCATCTCAAATTTCATGGCCTCAAGCCATTTTGCGGAATCTGGGCTCATCATCACTTCCTCGTAGTTCATTGGTTCGTCATGGTCAAGTAACATGACATTCAGAATAGGATTACCGTACCACTCTGGTGCGGATCTTACTCTGGTTGACCTACAAGGTTCGGTAGTAACTTGATCAGAAGTTTCATGATCATCATTATTA
This sequence comes from Triticum dicoccoides, assembly GCF_002162155.2. Classification (NCBI taxonomy): domain Eukaryota; kingdom Viridiplantae; phylum Streptophyta; class Magnoliopsida; order Poales; family Poaceae; genus Triticum; species Triticum dicoccoides. The sequence continues at coordinate 566,405,105 of NC_041386.1, forward strand.
GCTTCCTCACTTACTGGTATAGGAATCACTGGAAGTGATTTCAGTGATGAACTACTTTCCAAAAAGGGAGAATGTACAATTACCTCGTCAAGTTCTACTTTCCTCCCACTCACTTCTTTTGAGAGAAACTCCTTCTCTAGAAAGGATCCATTGTTAGGAACGAATAACTTGCCTTCGGATCTGTGATAGAAGGTGTACCCAACAGTCTCCTTTGGGTATCCTATGAAGACACATTTCTCTGATTTGGGTTCGAGCTTATCAGGTTGAAGCTTTTTCACATAAGCATCACAGCCCCAAATTTTAAGAAACGATAACTTGGGTTTCTTGCCAAACAACAGTTCATAAGGTGTCGTCTCAATGGATTTAGATGGTGCCCTATTTAACGTGAATGCAGTCATCACTAAAGCATAACCCCAAAACGATAGCGGTAAATTAGTGAGAGACATCATAGATCGCACCATATCTAATAAAGTGCGGTTACGGCGTTCGGACACACCATTACGTTGTGGTGTTCCTGGTGGCGTGAGTTGCAAAACTATTCCGCATTGTTTCAAATAAAGTCCAAACTCATAACTCAAATATTCACCTCCATGATCAGATCATAGAAACTTGATTTTCTTGTTACGATGATTTTCCACTTTGCTCTGAATTTCTTTGAACTTTTCAAGTGTTTCAGACTTATGTTTCATTAAGTAGATATACCAATATCTGCTCAAGTCATATGTGAAGGTGAGAAAATAACGATATCCGCCGTGAGCTTCAATGTTCATTGGACCACATACATTAGTATGTATGATTTCCAATAACTCTGTTGCTCGCTCCGTTGTTTCGGAGAACGGAGTTTTAATCATCTTGCCCATGAGGCATGGTTCGCAAGTACCAAGTGATTCATAATCAAGTGATTCCAGAACTCCACCAGAATGGAGTTTCTTCATGCGCTTTACACCAATATGACCTAAACGACAGTGCCACAAATAAGTTGCACTATCATTATCAACTCTGCATCTTTTGGCTTCAATACTATGAACATGTGTATCACTACTATCAAGATTTAGTAAAAATAGACCACTCATCAGGGGTGCATGACCATAAAAGATATTACTCATATAAATAGAACAACCATTATTCTCTGATTTAAATGAATAACCGTCTCGCATCAAACAAGATCCAGACAGAATGTTCATGCTCAACGCTGGCACGAAATAACAATTATTTAGGTCTAAAACTAATCCCGAAGGTAGATGTAGAGGTAGCATGCCGACGGCGATCACATCGACTTTGGAAAATCCAGGCAGCCCATCGGGAAACATTGGTCTCCAATCAACCCCCCGTTCAAACAAAAATGGCACACCCTCACGGCATGTCTGGAGCAATAGTAAAGAAATATAAGCCCGTTACGGGGCGTAGAACCATTCTGGAAGGATGGCTCGATGGGCCATGCAAAATGCACACAACACCGGATAACATACCAACCCATAGCCTTAGAGCATGTTCGATACTCCGGCAAGTGGCCAAGAGCGGTGAGGATATCCTCACCAGGAATACCCCAGAACAACACCCCCCAGAAGACGACGACCCCAAGGTATTAACGGTCTTCGAGACATTCGCTTCAAATAATAGGCGCCAAAGGGCACTCCGCAAACTCGCCGAAGTCTGCCAGATCACAGCAATAAACCCTTGGAATGACACGGCTATAACTTTCAATGCCAACGACGAGCCAAAATACAGGACAGTCCGAGCACCAGCCGCCTTGGTCCTCAGCCCAATCGTGGACGGCTTTCGGCTCACCACGGTTCTCATGGACGGCAGCAGCAAACTAAACATCATCTATGAGGATACACTCCACAAAATGGAAATAGAAAGAAGCCGCATCGAGCAAAGCAACACGACCTTCCAAGGAATCATTCCCAGTCGGGAGGCACAGTGTGCAGGAAAAATAACACTTGACATGGTATTCGGCACGCCGGAGAATTATCAGTCCGAAGACATAACCTTCCAAGTGGCCCCTTTCAATAGAGGATATCATGCCCTCTTAGGGCGAGATGCATTTACACGCTTCCAAGCTGTCCCTCATTACGGATACATGAAGCTTAAGATGCCTGGGCCCAATGGTGTAATCACTCTCGCTAGTGATCCGGACATAGCACTCCGCGCCGAAAATAAAACCGCATCTCTGGCCCTCGAGGCATTATTTGAAGCCCTCGCTGACAAAGAATTAACCGCACTGCGCTCCATGGTGGACAGGGACGATGTCATCCTAGACAAACGACCCAAATCCACCTCCTTTAAACCTGCAGAAGAAATAGTCAAATTCCAAGTCCATCCAACAGACCCCAAGAAGATAGCATCTATTGGAGCACAACTAGACCCAACGATTGACGCCCCGCTACGAGAGCTCGTACGCGAGAATTGGATATATTCGCCTGGCACCCTTCTGATATGCCAGGATTCCCACGTGAGTTGGCTGAACACAGCCTCAATATATTGAAGGGATATAAACCGGTCAAGCAAACACTGCGGCACTTTTTCGAACCCAAATGTCAAGCTACGGGGGAGGAGCTAGCCAAATTAATCGAGGCTGGATTCATTAGATAAATAAAACACCCGGACTGGCTGGCAAACCTGGTGATGGTGCCAAAGAAAGACAAATCTTGGCGCCTGTGGGTCGATTTCAAAGACCTCAATAAGGCTTGCCCCAAGGATCCCTTCCCCCTCCCCCGCATCGACCAGATCATTGATGCTACTGCAGGACACAGCTCATTGTGCTTCCTGGACGCATATTTTGGGTACCATCAAATTAGAATGAAGGAGTCCGATCAAGCCGCAACAGCATTCATTACCCCATATGGGCCATTCTGCTTCAACACCATGTCCTTCGGGCTCAAAAATGCCGACGCCACCTACCAACGCATGATTCAAACATGCCTGGTGTCGGTGTCAAAACCGGCAGATCTCGGGTAGGGGGTCCCGAAATGTGCGTCAAGGCCAGATGGTAATAGGAGGCAGTGAACACTTTGTTTTACCCAGGTTTGGGCCCTCTCGATGGAGGTAATACCCTACTCCTGCTTGATTAATATTGATGATATGGGTAGTACAAGAGTAGATCTACCACGAGATCAAGGAGGCTAAACCCTAGAAGCTAGCCTATGGTATGATTGTTGATGTGTATTGTATATGTTGTATCTCTATCGACTAGCCTGGCCTCGGTTTATATAATGCACCAGAGGCCTAGGATAACAAGAGTCCTAGCCGAATACGCCGGTGGGGTGGAGTCCTTGTCTTGATCGCCAAGTCTTGTGGAATCTTCCTTGTATGCGGCAGCCGTCCGAACTGGCCCATGAGTATACGGCCACGGGGGTCCTCGGCCCAATCTAATAGATTGGGAGACGACGTGGTGAGTACCCCCTAGTCCAGGACACCGTCAGTAGCCCGCTGAACCGGTCTTCAAGTTAGGGACGCTCCTTGGTTCTTCTGAACTGTTCTTCATCTTCGGTTGCCGGTCTTGAAAACTGGTTCAACAAATCTTCTTTATCTTCGATCTTGAGGATCGCCGAAATGCATTCGACGATTTTACACGTCGGGTATCTGAGGAGCCCCTTTAAGTTTCCGGCCTTTATCAATGCCTTATTGTTTTTATGCCACACCTCGGGTTTGAAGTTGTTCCCGGGAGGCAGTGTCCTCTTGCGTCCGAGCTCTAATGCCGGACTGTATTCGAGGTATCTTTTGCAGCCGAGCACCAATGCCGGACCGCTTCCCAGCTCTAACGCCGGAATGTATCCGAGCTCCAACACCGGACTATGTATCTGAGCTCCAACGCCGGACTGTATCCGAGCTCCAACGCCGGACTATATCCGAGGTGTCATATCACCTTGGTTCAAAAAAGTTGAAGGAGTTTAGCCGAGCTTAATGCCGGAAATGCCCTCTATGGAGCCAGCCACTAGCGCCCGAGGTTTATGCCGGACTGCTTCCGAGGTGGTGCACCACCCCGACTATGGGCCGATTTTTTGTCAATATTTTTTATTGGTGCAATTTATTCTCTGCCGAGATATATAGCCAGTAGCCCTCAAGGTGTGTATCGGTCTAAAACCCGAGATGCACATGAAGGATGACATAAGACCGCTGATCCCAGTAGCCGCTGAGACTCAGGTTGATTTGAAAAATCGGCTTGAGGATCAAGTCCTAGCTCGGCAGAATACTTCGGGACACAAAAGCGGCATGTTCAGTCCTCAAGACTCAGGTTGGGTGCGGCCGACCAACCCGAGGATCAAAATCTCCTCGGAAACTATATTGCACATAAAATTTTCTGCATTGGACAAGCAATGCAGTAGCCCCTGAGACACTGGTCGGGTGGCAACACCAGATCAAGGGATCGATGTGCCCCTTTAATATTTGTAAATAATAAGCCCGAAGCCCAGTAGCCCCCGAGCCTTAATGCGGGCACGGGTGGCCGAATTAAGGATCAATATCCATAGTAAAGTCACAAATTATGTGTAATGACTCTATGTATCCAAGTACTTTACGTCATTAATGCTCGGATCTGCATTGTACAAAACTTTGTTGACCGACCATCGGCTTCCACCTCCTCGGCCAGTAGCCGAGGAGTGTTTGTCCTACTTTATAAAGCCTTTATGAGGGCAAAGATTTACGACAAACAAGGCAATCTGGCCACACGGTTTTATAAACAAAGGTACGCAGAGAGATATGTTATATTATTGTTTAACAGAAGAAATGTATTCCAAAGAAAATAGTCCCGCTATCGGTTCCTTTCTTTGGGTTGTCATGCTAAGCATGATCATGAAACCTCAGCTCGAATGTAAGAGCAAAATATCGAGGATTTTGTTTGGGAGGCCAGTTAATAGCCCCCGGTAGTGTTCGGCGACAGTCGAGGTCAAGTTGTAAACACTTCGGCCAATGTGATGAATGGCCCGTCATAGTCATCGGATCGTTGACCGGTTTACGCTTATTGTGACAGTCAGTTTTCGGCTTTCTCCACTAAGGTACTTAACCATGTGAGCTGGAAGCACAATCGCAGTGGTTCTCCCTTTGCACGCCTAGCCGAACAAAACGGAACGTAGGAAGCAAGTGCAGGAGCCGGACAACCCAACTATTGACCTAAGACACAATTCGAAACCGATGCATATATAGCAATATCTGAGAATGTTTTTGCCGAATCCCTAAAGGTGTCCGGCGTTGCACTGCGAGACTAATGCTGGAAAAGCACAAATAGTTTAGAAGTGCCAAAAAGCTTGGAAAACCAAGAAACGTCAGTAAAAACATGACGTCCGAACAAGATCAAGTGTTCGGTGCCAATCCGAAAATTGGTCTTAGAAAAAAGAAGTGCTTCTGTCGTCCTTTAACATGACACATCCTATCTCAAGACTTCGAGCGGGTCAGCCTACGGCTTCAACCTCCTATCCCGAGGGCGGAGTACTTCTCGTTAGGCCAGTTTAGCAAACTAAACTCTAGCGGCTTTGAGAAAGAAATTATGCTCCCCGGCTAGTGACCGCACACTCGCGTCGAAAAAAGCAGTGATAAATAATAATAATAGAACTTTGCAACGACTAAGAAGAAGAACACTTATTATAAAACGGCTCAAATAAACTTAAGAGCCCCCAAGTGACTTGGGTAGAAGAATGATTGCATGTACTGAAGTACTTATATCATATCTATGCTCAACCGAACTTTAAACGCGTCTTAACCGACCGTCGGTTTCTCCCTCTTCGGTTAAGGACCGAAAAGTGTTATGTACTCCATCGGTCGAGAATATCGACGGTGTTTCCAATAACCAAGCAACCAGGCCATAAGGCTGTAAAAAGCGCGCTCAGGGAACTTATGCTATATTACTGAGTAAGAAGCATCTTCGGAGAAAATAGTACCCCCACCGATACCTTTCTTCGGTGCTCATTGTTATTATGAGACTTGTGCAATAGATTTTTTGTACTCATGAGTTCCGTTGTGTGCCGACCATCATTGAATAACTATAAGAGCGCTAGCTTTCGGCTTCACCCAGTCTGAGGTCCGGCTCGGGTGACCCGATCGTGACAATCGCAGAGGTGCTCCCTTTACTCCCTAGCCGAACAATCGGGAACGTAGGGGTAAACACAGGAGCGAGGCAAACCATCTTGCAAATCGCTTAAGTCAATGTGGTGCATATTGTGGCGTAATACACGAACAAGGAACGAAGCCGTACAAGTATAATCATATGCAACAGTAAAAGCTTCATAAAAGAAGCCCCCAAGTAAACGGGGTATTTGAATTTATGCGTCACAAACAAAGTTTGGACAAGGAAATTTTTTTACAAGCAACTTTTTTCCAAAAAAGTATAATGCTTGGTCGAACCGAACACAAGTTAGAAATTAAAGCTTTAAGGATGAAAGCGACTTAGCTGGTTAATGTGTGCGGTATTGATGACGCGGTCCGAGCTTGATGCGGGGCAAGGTTCCATCCCTCAAGCTGGTCCCGAGGTGGCGGAGCGGAGAGCTCGACACGCCGAAGTGGTGACATAGCACGGTTAATGCAGACCGGCAGAGTGACGCCGAAGTCCCCGGATCATTTTCCTATGCACAAAAAATAGTGCAAACCGGAGATAATAGTAATAATGATAATTAAAAAAAATGTTGCATAATAAATAATTTATGCAAAGTGAGGAATAGAAGAAATATGGCCTGGCGCCGAAGTCAATGTCGATGCAGGGCGTCGGCATGATGCAGTAAAGGCGTGGCAAAGCCTGAATTCACAGGTCGGTCCGAGCTCCGGATGCGGCGTTCGCCGGACTATGTGCGGAAACTGATCGAACCACCACACGACCGTCGTTAATGCGGTCACCATTTGATAGACCTGTGTACATATCATGGACAAACCAGAGTAATAATTCCTTGGGAAAAATAAACCCAAACAAGCAAAAAATACTGGGATTAATAGCACCTGGTTTATTTGTTGCAGCAATCCGAAGGAAGGTGATTCCCAAAATTGGGACTCGATCCGTACACCCGTTACCGGAGTAGGTTGATGAAGATATAATGAAGCCCCCGGTCCAGCCGAGATGTCGAAGTAGGTCGGCGTGATGGACACCGGCTCGGAGGAGCAATAGTGCGGCCCTGCCGATGCCGGTCGTGACGTGGTCAATGCCGGCTTGATGAAGTGACCGTGCGGCGATTCCGGCATGCCCGCTCCGTGTAATCTGTGGAGCAGCGATGTTGGTGATGGTTTATCCTTCGCGATGCCGAACTCTTGTTCAGCTTGCCGAGACGATGATCCGATGAAGTTGAGCTCGGCTCAACAAAGCGACGACGTGTTTAGCGCAGGTCAGTAGCCTTGGAGCAATATTGCCGGACTGGTTTGACACCAGCATGATGTTGAAGATCATGTTCAAAATATTTTAAAGTTAGTGGGATGTGTTCAGGAACAAAACACAATACCCAATGCAAAACTTCCTTCAAAAAGGATGTCCGAAATCCCGTTCATAAAAAAGATGAACTCGGGTCGGATTCGTTTTCGCGCAGAAAATAGATCCGAAAAGTGATGCACTAATCGGAAGGTTCCCGGAGTTTGGACGGTCGGACGAGCTGAAATTTGGAGGGCTGGTAGATATAGGAATTCCGCAGCCGATGAACGGTTGGATCTTCCAAAGGACGTCCGAGCTAGAAGCTGGACACCACGCCCTAAACTCGTCCAGATTCCCGTCCAGATTTGACAGGGCTCCGGTATATCATGGATTGCCAGAGATTCCTCCTTCGGAACTCGACAAAATTTTCCAGGGTTGTTATAGACTCAATTCCGCACAATTCCACCAAAGCGATCGTCAAAGCGATACTCGAGGAGGTGGTGGTGGCAGATACGAGTTCGCTGTCCAGAAAAACAACACGGTCGCTTGAGGGCAATGTTGACGTTGAGCCCCCGAGCTCCATAAATGATTCCTCCATGATCTTGATAGAGATCGGAGTTGATGTTTGATGAAGGCCCTCGTCCGGACATGGTGATCCGAACAACGGGCGCAATTCTTGGTCGAACCAAGGTGACCAGTCGAGCTGGTGACGAAGATGCCGAAGCCGCAGTTGATCTGCAGGCGAGCCATCGATCCTTTTGTCGATCACACAGCGGAACTCTCAATGAAAGCACCAATGTCGGTGTCAAAACCGGCGGATCTTGGGTAGGGGGTCCCGAACTGTACGTCAAGGCCGGATGGTAACAGGAGGTAGGGAACACTTTGTTTTACCCAGGTTTGGGCCCTCTCGATGGAGGTAATACCCTACTCCTGCTTGATTAATATTGATGATATGGGTAGTACAAGAGTAGATCTACCACGAGATCAAGGAGGCTAAACCCTAGAAGCTAGCCTATGGTATGATTGTTGATGTGTATTGTATATGTTGTATCTCTATCGACTAGTCTGGCCTCGGTTTATATAATGCACCGGAGGCCTAGGATAACAAGAGTCCTAGCCGAATACGCCGATGGGGTGGAGTCCTTGTCTTGATCGCCAAGTCTTGTGGAATCTTCCTTGTATGCGGCCACAGGGGTCCTCGGCCCAATCTAATAGAACGGGAGATGACGTGGTGAGTACCCCCTAGTCCAGGACACCGTCACCTGGAGAAACAGATCAGCAAGACAGTTGAAGCATATGTGGATGATGTCGTCATCAAAACTAGGCACGTTGAAACACTCATAGATGATTTACGTCTCATATTCGACAACCTCCATGCATATGACATCAAGCTCAATCCGGAAAAGTGCGTTTTTGGCGTCCCCACGGGAAAACTGCCGGGCTTCATCGTTTCCAATAGAGGAATTGAAGCAAATCCAGCCAAAATCCGAGCTTTGTCAGAATTGGCTACGCCAATAAACCTTAAACCAGTCCAAAAACTCGCCAGTTGCGTGGCAGCTTTAAGCCGCTTTATGTCCAGATTGGGAGAAGAGGCATTGCCACTCTATCGCCTTTTGTGGCGCACCAATCACTTCGAGTGGACGAATGCAGCAACGGCGGACTTGCAGAAATAAAAACCCTTCTAGCAAGCAATCCAATCCTGGCCGCGCCTAACATCGGCGAACCTATGTTATTATACATATCGATAACACACCAGCTGGTGAGCGCCGTGCTCGTCGTTGAGCGAGAGCAGGACGGACAAAAATTTCCGCTTCAGAAGCCGGTATACTACGTATCCACTGTCCTCACACCATGCAAATCCCGGTACCCTCATTATCAAAAGATAGCATACGTGGTCTTCATGGCATCCTGAAAGCTACGACACTACTTCCAGGAGTGTTCGATCATGGTGGCCTCTGAAGTACCACTCAATGACATAATAAACAACCGCGATGCCACGGGCCGGATTGCCAAATGGGCCATTGAGCTCCGTCCACTTGACATAACATATAAACTGCGTCGAGCCATTAAATCCCAAGTACTGGCTGATTTCGTTGCCGAATGGACCGAGGCCGAACTCCTTAAAGAGTATGGCACATATTCCAACTAGGTTATGTATTTTGATGGCTCCAAAATGCTGGCAGGGCTAGGAGCGGGCATCATTTTAACGTCCCCCACTGGAGACATCGTCCAATACGTACTCCATATATTATATACGGACTCCAACAACGCAGCCGAATATGAGGCCTTATTGCATGGTCTTCGGATGGCCGTCTCCATGGGCATACAATGCCTAGAAGTCCGCGGGGACTCAAACCTCGCAATATCACAAATAAATGGAGACTTTGATGCCAAAGATCCGAAGATGGCAGTGTATCGTAATGCCATCCTAAAAATGTCGGCCCGGTTCGAGGGGCTCGAGTTTCATCACGTGGCCGAGAAAGTAATCAAGCGGTGGACATCCTTGCTCGCATCGGCGCCAAGCGCAACCCCGTCCCACCTAACATTTTCTGGAAAAGCTTTTTAAGCCATCTGTGGTGTTGCAAGGGGAGAGCGGCAATACCAGTCTGGACCCGAAGACAACCCAAGATTCCGAACACACCGATATCATCGGAGGCTCAGCCACTGTAATAACACCATCGGCCCATCTCATTATGGCAGTCATCACCCCATGGATCGAACCTTTCTTGGCCTACCTCAATAGGAAGGAACTCCCTGAGGATCAGAATGAGGCATGCCGCATCGTCCGACGTGCGAAGGCCTACAAGGTTTACGACGGAGAGCTCTACAAGAAAAGTGCTACCGGAGTCCTTCAAAAATGTATCTCCGAGGAAGAAGGGCGGCGGCTCCTGGCTGAAATTCATGCCGGTCTCGGCGGGCACCACGCCGTAGCTTGGGCCCTTGTTAGCAAGGCCTTCTATACATGTTTTCATTGGCCGACGTCCTGAGCAGATGCACAGGACCTTGTCCAACGTTGCGTTGGATGCCAACTCTTCGCCAACCAAAGCCATATGCCGCCCACCGCCTTACAAACAATCCCCATCACTTGGCCTTTCGCGGTCTGGGGACTCGATATGGTCGGACCCCTTAAAGGGGGAAGCCATAAGAAAAAGTATCTGTTGGTCAGGGTGGATAAATTCACCAAGTGGATAGAGGCAAAACCAGTTAAAATGGTCGAGTCCGGGCTGGTGATAGAATTCATATCTGGTGTTGTACAATGTTATGGTGTTCCACGTAGCATCTTCACCAATAACGGCTCCAATTTCACAGCCGATGGGGTGAAAACCTGGTGTGCTAATATGGGCATCAAACTTGATTATGCCTCTGTCTATCATCCACAAACAAACGTCCAAGTCGAACGAGCCAATGGTCTTATTATGAGCGGCATCAAGCCTAGACTAGTGCGATCTTTAATAGAATCAGATAAGCACTGGGTCGAGGAGCTTGACTCCGTACTCTGGGGGCTGCAGACCATGCCCATTCATACTACCGGATATACACCTTTCTTCATGGTGTACGGTGCAGAGGCAGTATTACCCTGCGACATTACTTACGACTCACCTCGAGTGCGCATGTATGAAGAGAGAGAAGCCGAGCTTGATCGGCAGGAGATCTTAGATGCCCTGGAGGAGGAGCGTGACGTCGCAAAAGCTTGTTCCGCATTTTATCAACAGCAGGCTCGCAGGTACCAAAGCAGAGAAGTGTGGGTCAAGACTTACAATGTTGGCGAACTCGTTCTACGCCTGCCGGAGAAAAAAGGACAAACTCAAGCCCAAGTGGGAGGGTCCCTCAAGCATTTATGAAGTTCTCACCGGAGGGGCGTACCGCCTGCAGGATGCGTCAGACAATCGCTTAGAGCTGAACCCCTGGAACGTGGCCAAACTCCGACGATTCTATGCCTAGCACCAAACTCTATGTTCGTCTCCTTCCTCCTGTTATTTCCATCATTTTTTCTCTCTCTTTTTGTTTTTTTCTTTAGCCTTAATGCTTTCGCGCGGCTAGACCATGCACTCCTGAGGCATACATCTTCAAATATGTACATCCATTATACCTGGGGGCTTCTTGGAGAAAAGCTTACTATTATTGTTTTCCGAGCATTAAGCTCATCACATATGCGTCATTTCCCATATGTAACTTTTCTGCGCCATTATATGCATCGATATGATTTAAGTTTTGGCCAAGCTGGGTTGCCTCGCTCCTGTGCTTATGCCCTACGTTCCTGTTAATTTGGCTAGGGCATAAAGGGAGCACCTTTGTGAATGTTACTGTCGGGTCATCCGGATGTGTACCTCAGACTAGATGAAGCCGAAAGCTAGCATTCTTAAGAGAATATCCGGTCGGTGAATTAAATATGTTTCCGCATTCACTCCATCGTGAACCCCCAGAAGATACATATATTGTGATTTTTCAATCACAGCTCGGACATGCACATTAAACGCATGCACTCCTAGGGAAAGGAACCCTTAACAGAACTATTCCCTCTGGAAGATGTTTCTTACAACCATAATGTAATATAACATAACTAGCCAGATACAACTTGTCTGTTCAAGCAACTATGACCCCTACGCCTGGTTTCCATGCATACCCTAGTCTATTTTATCATTCATGTATTCGGAAACACTCCGCACCTTTGGGTAAAGAGCTCGAAGCGAAAAGGTCTTCCATGACAATCGTTTTACAGTTCAGCTAGAGTTACATACGTCGAGAAAGGTACATAGTCATTTGGACTCAAAAATTTCCTCCTCTATACCGTCCAGCAGGCTGTCTAACTTACAATCCTACTGGGAATACTTGGCAGCTATTTTTACTTGGTCATACACCTAATTAACGGAAGTTCTTTTGCATCTGACCCTAGAGGCCCGACCCGAGCCATATGATTCGGATCAAGCTTGGTATATCGTGTTTTCACCATGGCCCAGGCTTCTCGTGCACCTTCCCGGTAGGCCGATATCTTCCACAACCGAAAACGCCGCTGCGCTCCCTTGAACAATTGTATAAGCTCCTCCATCTTTCCTGGAGGGGAGGCGGATGGCCATAAGTCCTTGGCCACACTTCGCATCGCCTGCCGAGCCTGCTCGTGCACTTGCGACAGCTCTTGTAGCAGATCGCCCGAGAATCCGAACATCTCCTCTTTGGGATGACCGACCAGCATACCTGCAGACATTACTCTGTTAGTTCCCTCCACCTCCGAGTTATTCAAAGGTAAGTTCAACCACATACTAAATATGCCGCCTCACGGCCTTTTATTCTCCTTTACGGAGTCAGCCAGCTGGGCCCATACATCTTTCAGTTCCTCGGCCAATCGGGCATTCGAATCCTGGAGCTTGTTTTTCTCCAGGACGACTTTTGTTAGCACACGCTCGCCTGCGGCTAGCAGTTTTTTGGCTTCTCATTCTCCGCCTTGAGCAGCTTTCAGCTGTTCTTGTAGTTGATCTACTGATCCTAATAAGAAGTGAGCAACCGTGTTCATATTATTGTTATACCATTATGTTTTCTCGATGGAGGGGGACATTACCAGGAGACGCCTTCTTAGATTTCTCCAGTTCGGCACTGGTAGCAGTTAGCTGCGTCTGACACTTTTTTAGCTCTTGGGCTAGCCGGTCGTTCTTCTCCATAAGAACCTGGTTATACAACGATACTTAAATCAGTTGTACCAACTGATTCAAGTCTCGGGGGCTACTGACATATGGTTATCATATTCGGACAAAGTAAACTTACCTGCACATCCTTCAAATGCTGCTTTGTGGCTCTGTTAAGCCCATCTCGAGCAGCTCGGATGTATGCATCAGCCGAGCTAAAGGCGTTAAATGCCTCTTTGAAATAGCCGGGGTCTTGTAAAATGGCCTTTCGGCGCCGATGATTCATGGCACTCTCCACTCCCGTGTTGGTGACAGATACATCATCTGAATCCTCGGCTGGAGGACAATCTGGCGTTACCCCCGTATAAGCCCCTGTCTTTACGGCATGATCTAGATCCTGGCTATGGGAAGTATGACCGACCGAACCCCCGGACATAGTCCGGCACACTCTTTTCCTGATATAGGACAAACCGAAAGGTCACAGTTGGATGTGACTACCAAGATGCATATTCGCAAATCCATACCTCTTTCATGAAGGCTCGGCCGTGTCTTTGTTTGCCTTCCTCTTCGAAGGCCTGCCCGCTGTGGGGGCCGCTCTCTTCGGAGATGCCCCTGGGGTAGCATGGTGCGCCAAACGCCTCCCCTTTGGATCACAGGACAGTGCGGTGGGTGAGGCAAAATGAGAGAACACTTTTGGATGAAATATCTCCTGATTACTTACTTGTGAAGCAGGGAGAAGGCAGGGATAATCGGCGGTGATAGCCACCTCTGTGTCGTCGTAGCTTGCCTGGTAAAACACCCCGTCCTCGAGCACCACGAATATATCCGAATCCTCCTCGAATCCGGCATCAAGGTCCTGATTGTGTCCCTCGGGCTGTGGGGCGGGGCTGTGAAGCCCTTCAGAAATTTTTCGCCAATGCTATTATAAATGGACGGGTTAATACTCATTGAAAGTATCTTAGGGAGCGGAGTGAGTACAGCAGATAAGTTGGGACTTACCCAGCTAGGTGGACTCTACATGGAAAATCCATCTCTGCGCTTGATACATAGAAATTCCTTTTCCTTCCCTTTAAATAGTTCGGCCAATATTTTGGCCAGAGCGGTGGGGGTATCCAGACCCTTCCGGCCGCAGCGGGAGGCGTCATCTTCCCCGTTGTAGTGCCACATGGGGAGACCTCTGTACTGGAGTGGTTGAACCCCCCGTACTATGGAAGTCGCCATTACTTCAACTATTGATAATCCGGACTGAGCGAGTGACTTTATCTTGCTCATGAGTTGACGAATTTCTGCACTATCTTCCTCCTCGAGGCTCCAAGGGCGCCAGATGTGGCATTTCTGCAAAGGGGCTCTTGTGAATTCGGGAAGCCCCCTCCGAACTAGGTCCGGAAGTGCAACGTCCTCAATGTAGAACCATTCATAGGGCCACTCTTCGGATGCCTTCTTTGGTGTGCCGGACAGATATCCGACCTCGGCGATGCGCCATATTTCGGCTCCGTCCACTTCAAATATTGACCCCCCGTGGTTGCACGTGACAAGACATAATAGCTTTCTCCACAATTCGAAGTGGGCATCACAACCAAGGAACAACTCACAAAGAGCGACGTAACCCGCGATATGCACGATGGAGGAAGGAGTAAAGTTGTGCAGTTGGAGGACATAATACTCCAGAAGCCCTCAGAGGAATGGATGAATTGGAAATCTGACACCTCTTAGTAGATAAGGGACGAAGCATACTCGTTCCTCCTGGAGGGGTTGGGGAAATTTTCAGCCTGATCCCCGCTGTTGAAGGAGGTCAATCCTGCTCGGACATGGACTATTTCTACGGGGGGAAGAAATCTCTGTGTTTCTAGCTTCACCAGCTGACTATGGGATACAGAAACCTCTCCTATTTGCCTTTTTCGGGTACACAGGGGTGGGACGAAGAGCTGGGAGAGTTAGCCATGTTGGAATGAATTTTCCTGGCGCTCAGAGGATTTTTCCGTGTGGTCCTGAAGGGATCTGAGATTCAATCTCTTTAAATAGACGGTCCTCCTTAATGGTCGGGGTGTTATGTGTAAAATCACCCTGACCTCTCGCCTTCGCTCGACACGTGGAAACTGAAGTTGTTGATACACAGAAACTGAGGGGTTCGACATTAAATGGGAGGCCAAATACATCACTCTGAATTCATTGGAGGAAGAACCCGCCTTGCAATGCCAAGGACAATCTGCGCGCCGAACACCTCGTCATTGAAGTCTGGTTTGGGGGCTACTGAGGGAGTCCTGGACTAAGGGGTCCTCGGGCGTCTGGCCTGTTAGCCATGGGCTGGACTGTTGGGCTATGAAGATACAAGACCGAAGACTCTACCCGTGTCCGGATGGGACTCTCCTTGGCGTGGAAGGCAAGCTGGGCGACCAAATATGAAGATTCCTTTCACTGTAACCGACTTTGTACAACCCTAGTCCTCTCCGGTGTCTATATAAACCGGAGGGCTTAGTTCGAATAGATATAGACAATCATAATCATAGTCATACAGGCTAGACTTCTAGGGTTTAGCCATTACGATCTCGTGGTAGATCAACTCTTGTAATACTCATATTCATCAAGATCAATCAAGCGGGAAGTAGGGTATTACCTCCATAGAGAGGGCCCGAACCTGGGTAAACATTGCGTCCCCTGTCTCCTATTACCATCAACCTTAGACGCATAGTTCGGGACCCCCTACCCGAGATCCGCCGGTTTTGACATCGACAAGGGGGGCGGCCCCACCCAATTTGTATTGGGCTTGAGGGGGGGGCGCCCCCTTGAAGACCTCCCTCTCTTCTCTCCCAGTATGGCCCAATAAGGCCCATATACCTCCCAGGGGATTCCGATAACCTCCCAGTGCTCCGGTATATGCCCGAACTCACCCGGAACCATTCCGACTTCCAAATATAGTCATCCAATATATCGATCTTTATGTCTCGACCATTTCGAGACTCGTCGTCATGTCCATGATCATATCCGGGACTCTGAACTACCTTCGGTACATCAAAACACATAAACTCATAATACGGATCGTTAAGCGTGCGGACCCTACGGGTTCAAGAACTATGTAGACATGACCGAGACACATCTCCGGTCAATAACCAATAGCGGAACCTAAATGCTCATATTGGTTCCTACATATTCTACGAAGATCTTTATCGGTCAAACCGCATACCAACATATGTTGTTCCCTTTGTCATCGGTATGTTACTTGCCCGAGATTTGATCACCGGTATCTCAATACCTAGTTGAATCTCGTTACCGCCAAGTCTCTTTACTCGTTCTGTAATGCTACATTTCGTAACTAACTCATTAGCTACATTGCTTGCAAGGCTTATATTGATGTGCATTGCCGAGAGGGCCTAGAGATACCTCTCTGATAATCGGAGTGACAAATCGTAATCTCGATCTATGCCAACTCAACAAACACCATCAGAGACACCTGTAGAGCACCTTTATAATCACCCAGTTACATTGTGATGTTTGGTAGCACACCAAGTGTTCCTCCGGTATTCGGGAGTTGCATGATGTCATAGTCATAGGAACATGTATAAGTTATGGAGAAAGCAGTAGCAACAAACTAAACGATCATCGTGCTAAGCTAACGGTTGGGTCAAGTCAATCACATCATTCTCTAATGATGTGATCCCGTTAATCAAATAACAAATCATGTCTATGGTTAGGAAACATAACCATCATTGATTCAACGAGCTAGTCAAGTAGAGGAAAACTAGTGACACTCTATTTGTCAATGTATTCACACATGTACTTAGTTTCTGGTTAATACAATTCTAGCATGAATAATAAACATTTATCATGATATAAGGAAATATAAAAAACAACTTTATTATTGCCTCTAGGGCATATTTCCTTCAGTCTCCCACTTGCACTAGAGTCAATAATCTGGATTACATTGTAATGATTCCAACACACATGGAGTCTTGGTGATGATCATGTTTTGCTCGTGAGAGAGGCTTAGTCAACGGGTTTGCAACATTCAGATACGTATGTATCTTGCAAATCTCTATGTCTCCCTCCATGACTTGATCGCAGATGGAATTGAAGCGTCTCTTGATGTGCTTGGTTCTCTTGTGAAATCTGGATTCCTTTGCCAAGGCAATTGCACCAGTATTGTCACAAAAGATTTTCATTGGACCCTATGCACTAGGTATGACACCTAGATAGGATGTGAACTCCTTCATCCAGACTCCTTCATTTGCTCCTTCCGAAGCAGTTATGTATTCCGCTTCACATGTAGATCCCGCCACGATGCTCTGCTTGGAACTGCACCAAGTGACAGCTCCACCATTTAATAAAAATATGTATCCGGTTTGTGACGTAGAGTCATCCGGATGAGTGTCAAAGCTTGCATCGACGTAACCGTTTACGATGAGCTCTTTGTCACCTCCATATACGAGAAACATATCCTTAGTCCTTTTCAGGTATTTCAGGATATTCTTGAATGATGTCTAGTGGTCCACTCCTGGATTACTTTGGTACCTCCCTGCTAAACTGATAGCAAGGCACACATCAGGTCTGGTACACAACATTGCATACATGATAGAGCCTATGGCTGAAGCATAGGGAACACCTTTCATTTTTGCTCTTTCTTCATCAGTGGTCGGTGCTACCTCTTGAGTACTGCATTGGTTTTCCCTTGAAGAGGAAAGGGTGATGCAGCAAACTAGCGTAAGTATTTCCCTCAGTTTTTGAGAACCAAGGTATCAATCCAGTAGGAGGCCACACACAAGTCCCTCGTACCTACACAAACAAATAAGAACCTCGCAACCAACGCGATAAAGGGGTTGTCAATCCCTTCACGGTCACTTACGAGAGTGAGATCTGATAGAGATAATAATGATAAGATAAATATTTTTGGTATTTTTATGATATAGATTGAAAGTAAAAATTGCAAAATAAAATAGATTGGAAACTTATATGATGGAGAATAGACCCAGGGGCCATAGGTTTCACTAGTGGCTTCTCTCAAGATAGCATAAGTATTACGGTGGGTGAACAGATTACTGTCGAGCAATTGATAGAAAAGCGAATAACTATGAGAATATCTAGGCATGATCATGTATATAGGCATCACGTCCGTGACAAGTAGACCGACTCCTGCCTGCATCTACTACTATTACTCCACACATCGACCGCTATCCAGCATGCATCTAGAGTATTAAGTTCATAAGAACAGAGTAACACATTTGGTAAGATGACATGATGTAGAGGGATAAACTCAAGCAATATGATATAAACCCCATCTTTTTACCCTCGATGGCAACAATACAATACGTGCCATTTCCCTTTCTGTCACTGGGATTGAGCACCGCAAAATTGAACCCAAAGCTAAGCACTTCTCCCATTGCAAGAAAGATCAATCTAGTAGGACAAACCAAACTGATAATTCAAAGAGACTTGCAAAGGTAACCAATCATGCATAAAAGAATTCAGAGAAGATTCGAATATTGTTCATAGATAGACTTGATCATAAACCCACAATTCATCGGATCTCGACAAACACACCGCTAAAAGAGTTACATTCAATAGATCTCCAAGAACATCGAGGAGAACATTGTATTGAGATCTAAAGAGAGAGAAGAAGCCATCTAGCTACTAGCTATGGACCCGAAGGTCTGAAGTAAACTACTCACACTTCATCGGAGGGGCCATGGAGTTGATCTAGAGGCCCTCCGTGATCGATGCCCCCTCCGGCGGAGCTCCGGGAAAGGCCCCAGGATGGGATCTCTTGGGTACAGAAGGTTGCGGCGGTGGAAATAGGGTTTCGTGGTGCTCCTGCATGTTTTCGGGGTATGTGAACATATATAGAACAAAGAAGTAGGTCGGTTGAGCCACGAGGGTCCCATGAGGGGGGAGGGCGCGCCTAGGGGGTACGCGCACCCCCTGCCTCATGGACACCTTGTTCGTTTCTTGACGTCCACTCCAAGTCCTCTGGATCACATTTGTTCCAAAAATCATGCTCCCGAAGGTTTCATTCCGTTTGGACCCCATTTGATATTCCTTTTCTGCGAAACACTGAAATAGGCAGAAAAACAGCAATTGGCACTGGGCCTTGGGTTAATAGGTTAGTCCCAAAAGTAATATAAAAGTGTAAAAAGCCCATTAACATCCAAAACAGATAATATAATAGCATGGAACAATAAAAAATTATAGATACGTTGGAGACGTATCAGTCGGGCATTGAGTCTGACTCAACTTCACACCTTGTAATACAGGCAGAACCCTTTCTTTGCCTGATCCATTTTGAACTTCCTCAAAACTTTATCATGGTATGTGATTTGTGAAAGTCCAATTAAGTGTCTTGATCTATCTCTATAGATCTTGATGCCCAATATATAAGCACCTTCACCGAGGTCTTTCATTGAAAAATTCTTATTCAAGTATCCTTTCATGCTATTCAGAAATTCAGTATCATTTCCGATCAACAATATGTCATCTACATATAATATCAGAAATGCTACAGAGCTCCCACTCACTTTCTTGTAAATACAGGCTTCTCCAAAAGTCTGAATAAAACCATATGCTTTGATCACACTATCAAAGCGTATATTCCAACACCGAGAGGCTTGCACCAGTCCATACATGGATCGCTGGAGCTTGCACACTTTGTTAGCACCTTTTGGATTGACAAAACCTTTTGGTTGCATGATATACAACTCTTCTTTAAGATATCCATTACAGAATGCAGTTTTGACATCCATTTGCCAAATTTCATAATCATAAAATGCGGCAATTCCTAACATGATTCGGATGGACTTAAGCATCGCTACGGGTGAGAAGGTCTCATCATAGTCAACTCCTTGAACTTGTCGAAAACCTTTCGCAACAAGTCAAGCTTTGTAGACAGTAATTTTACCTTCAGCGTCAGTCTTCTTCTTGAAGATCCATTTATTCTCTATGGCCTGCCAATCATCGGGAAAGTCAACCAAAGTCCACACTTTGGTCTCATACATGGATCCCATCTCAGATTTCATGGCCTCAAGCCATTTTGCGGAATCTGGGCTCATCATCGCTTCCTCATAGTTCATAGGTTCGTCGTGGTCAAGTAACATGACATCCAGAACAGGATTACCGTACCACTCTGGTGCGGATCTTACTCTGGTTGACCTACGAGGTTCGGTGGTAACTTGATCAGAAGTTTCATGATCATCATCATTAGCTTCCTCACTTACTGGTGTGGGAATCACTGGAACTGATTTTAGTGATGAACTACTTTCCAATAAGGGAGAAGGTACAATTACCCCATCAAGTTCTACTCTCCTCCCACTCATTTCTTTCGAGAGAAACTCCTTCTCTAGAAAGGATCCATTCTTAGCAACGAATATCTTTCCTTCGAATCTGTGATAGAAGGTGTACCCAACAGTCTCCTTTGGGTATCCTATGAAGACACATTTCTCCGATTTGGGTTCGAGCTTATCAGGTTGAAGTTTTTTCACATAAGCATTGCAACCCCAAACTTTAAGAAACGACAACTTGGGTTTCTTGCCAAACCACAGTTCATATGGTGTCGTCTCAACGGATTTAGATGGTGCCCTATTTAACATGAATGTTCAGATCCTAAAGATTCAAGATTAAAGTTATTGTTGACATAAAAATAGTAATACTCCAAGTATGCTAATCAAGCAATTATGTCTTATCAAAATAACATAGCCAAAGAAAACTTATCCCTACAAAATCATATAGTTTGGCCATGCTTCATTTTCGTCACACAAAATGCTCTCATCATGCACAACCCAGATGACAAGCCAAGCAATTGTTTCATACTTAGCCTTTTCAAACTCTTTCGACTTTTACGCAATATATGAGCGCGAGCCATGGACATAGCACTATGGGTGGAATAGAATATGATGATTGAGGTTGTGTGAGAAGACAAAAAGGGAGAAAGTCTCAAATTGACGCGGCTAATCAATGGGCTATGGAGATGCCCACCGATTGATGTCAATGCAAGGAGTAGGGATTGCCATTCAACGATGCACTAGAGCTATAAATATATGAAAGCTCATTAAAGAAACTAAGTGGGTGTGCATCCAACTTGCTTGCTCACAAAGACCTAGGGCATTTGAGGAAGCCCATCATTGGAATATACAAGTCAAGTTCTATAATGAAAATTTTCCACTAGTATATGAAGGTGATAAAATAGGAGACTCTCTATCATGAAGATCATGGTGCTACTTTGAAGCACAAGTGTGGAAAAAGGATAGTAACATTGTCCCTTCTCTCCTTTTCTCTCCCTTTTTTTGTTTGGGCCTTTTTTATGGCCTCTTTTTTTTCATCCGGAGTCTCATCCCGACTTGTGGGGGAATCATAGTCTCCATCATCCTTTCCTCACATGGGGTAATGCTCTAATGATGATCATCACACTTTTATTTACTTACAACTCAAGAATTACAACTCGATACTTAGAACAAAATATGACTCTATGTGAATGCCTCTGATGATGTACCGGGATTGCGATGAATCAAGAGTGACATGTATGAAAAATTAAGCATGGTGGCTTTGGCACAAATACGATGTCAACTACATGATCATGCAAAGCAATATGACAATGATGATGCGTGTCATAATAAATGGGACGGCGGAAAGTTGCATGGCAATATATCTCGGAATGGCTATGGAAATGCCATAATAGGTAGGTATGGTGGCTGTTTTGAGGAAGATATAAGGAGGCTTATGTGTGATAGAGCGTATCATATCATGGGATTTGGATGCACTGGCAAAGTTTGCACCAACTCTCAAGGTGAGAAAGGCAATGCACGGTACCGAAGAGGCTAGCAATGATGGAAGGGTGAGAGTGCGTATAATCCATGGACTCAACATTAGTCATAAAGAACTCACATACTTATTGCAAAAATCTACAAGTCATCAAAACCAAGCACTACGTGCATGGTCCTAGGGGGATAGATTGGTAGGAAAAGACCATTGCTCGTCCCCGGCCGCCACTCATAAGGAGAGCAATCAAAGAACACCCCATGCTTCAAATTTGTCACACAACATTTACCATACATGCATGCTACAGGACTTGCCAACTTTAACACAAGTATTCATCAATTTCACAATTACTCAACTAGCACACATCTAATATTACCACCTTTATATCTCAAAACAACTATCAAGCATCCAACTTCTCTTAGCATTTAAAATTTATAAGTGAAGCATGAGAGATCAATTATTTCTATAAAATAGAACCACAGCCGTGCTCTAAAAGATATAAGCAAATTACTAGAGCAAAAATTATTCAACTCAAAAGATATAAGTGAAGCACATAGAGTATTCTAATAAATTCCAATTCATGTGTGTCTCTCCCAAAAGGTGTATACAACAAGGATGTTTGTGGTAAAATAAAAGGCAAAGACTCAAATCATACAATACGCTCCAAGCAAAACACATATCATGTGGCGAATAAGAATATAGCTCTAAGTAAAGTTACTGATGGACGAAGACGTAAGAGGGGATGCCTTCGGGGCATCCCCATGCTTAGGCTTTAGGTTGTCCTTGGATTTTACCTTGGGGTGCCTTGGGCATCCCCAAGCTTAGTCTCTTGCCACTCCTTGTTCCATAATCCATCAAATCTTTACTCAAAACTTGAAAACTTCACAACACAAAACTTAAAAGAAAATCCCGTGATCTCCGTTAGTACGTAAAAGAAAACAAACCACCACTTCAAGGTACTGTAATGAACTCATTCTTTATTTATATTGGTGTTAAACGTACTGTATTCCAACTTTTCTATGGTTCATAAACTCTATTACTAGCCATAGATTCATCAAAATAAGCAAATATAACATGATAAACAGAATCTGTCAAAAACAGAATAGTCTGTAGTAATCTATAGGTTTCGAATATTTCTGGAACCCCAAAAATTCTAAAATAAATTGTTGGGCGTGAGGAACTTATCTATTAATCATCTGCAAAAAGAATTAACTAAATAGCTATAGTGATCCGACCTTAGACGGTCAAATCTCTGTATTTAGTGTCATCCCTAGATCGGTAATGCTAACACACACATCACTCGAAGGATTTATAACAGAGTAGCAATCACACAATTATTACATGGAATGTCTCAAAAGATATCTTATTACAATAAATATGGCTTAAGGCCATCTAGATAAATAATAGCGGAAGGTTTGGAAAATAAAGTGAGTCCAACAACTCCAACGACATAGCTGAGTGCATGACAATCGACCTAGCGCACCTTACTCCTCGTCTGAAAAGTCTGCAACATGATGCGTTGCAGCCTGACAACGGGTCAGCGCATGGAATATGCTGGCAATATAACACAGTAGAGCAATGAACAGATAAATGCTATCACTACAATGCATATATGGCTGGTGGAGGCTGTAAGGCTATATTGTTTTTCAAAAAGCCAATTTTTCCCTACAACAAAGGAATATATTTTATTTAACTATCATGGTGGTTGAAATATCATTGAGAAGGTTCCTCCAACTCAATCCCAATTAAAGTATTCATTATTAGCCCAACAAATTAATTTAGAGTGATGAGATCAAATCAATAATTCAAGTACCTGATACTCAAGATGTCCATAACCGGGGACACGGCTCACCATGATTAGTTTTTACACTCTGTAGAGGTTTGCGCACTTTTCCCCACAAGACTCGATCTCCTCCGTTGGATTTTCTCGCACTACATGGTGTTTGAGAGACGGATGACCGAGACACAGTCTTTCAGAAGCATTAACTCTAACCCTGGGTAGATAGTACCAACCTACATCCCCTACATCTGCTAGCCTACCACTGGAAGAGGTCATGCAACTTACTCAACTATGCTAGAGCCCATAATAGCTTGTGGCTGCACACAGAAGTTTCCAGCATGAAAAATCTTATGATCCCTTTGAGCATGGGTGGCGAACCGTATGATGATCACACGGGTACTCCGGGATATCCTATGACAACACTGGATTCTCCAAGTGCCCGCAACCAATCCACCCAGATGTGTATTTAAGTAGACACCTTAAGTTAACCATTGATTAACAAGCTCACATCTGTCATGGATACACTCAACCAATCCACATCTACATGCATAGCATAGCAGTATAAGCATAACGTAGAAGTAACTCCTAGGGTTTGATAATAAAAGGGCAATATGTTCTACCTCATCATCTACTTCCCAACCCACATGTTCAGAGATCCTACTCATGCAATGTTTCAGATGTGTAACTAATGCATAAAAACTGGGTAATAAAGAAGTATGATCAATGTGTTACTTACCTTGTTGACGATCCGCAAAACCTAGTGACTCGTAGTAGCACGCCTCACACTCCGGGAATTCTATCACAAACAAACAATAACATACATAAGCAATCAAGCAAAGATGCACGGGTAAAGCTCAAATAGGAAGATCTAACCAGAAAGTTCAACTAAAGAACTCTGGTTAGCAAAAGGAATCAAATCGAACGGAGCAACGAAACTCAAACTGCGAAAGAAACAAGACCCGTTTACTAATCAGGACTAAAGTCAAATTTTACAATACCGAAATCTTGTTCAAGTTGGTTAAATAGAAAGAGGGCTTCGAGACGAAGAGCTAGGTGCTTGTTTCACCTGATTTGGATAAACGAGCGAAAAGATAAACTAAAACGAAGATCAGGGCAGAAATCATGATCGAAAATAATCGTGTAAAAACCCTGGAAAATAAAACAAAATGAACAGGCTAACAAACAATCGTTCGCTGTCTGCGGCTAACTGACGAATAGCGTTCGTTGAAATGAACGTACGGACGAGCGTCCGCTAAACAACTAAACCGAGAAAAACCGAACCGATTGTAAAAAAACGAATCTAGGATTTTATAAAAAAACAAACGGTTCTACCGTTTAGCCGGAAAAGACCGGCGGCTCCGGCGGGGCTTCCAGCGGGGCGGGGCAGTGGTGAAGCGGTGCGACGGCAGTGGAAGAAGGCGGCGGCGGCGCGGCTGCTTCGGCTGCGGGGCGGCGCGGCGATGTGGGGCAAGGGGGGCGGCGCAGTGGTATTTAAGAGGGGAGGGGGTGGTGGCGTGGGGGAGGGGCAAGGCGGCGGGGCGAGGCGGAGTCGGCCAAGGCGCGGCGGCATACGGGCGGCGGACTCCCGCTCCGGGTCAGGGTGACGCAGCGCGTGGGCCGGCTAGGCTTCCGGCCTAGTCGGCCCGAAGCAACTCTTTTTTTAAACTGATTTCGCCGAAATAAAATTCTAGAAAATAAAATAAAAAACTAAAAATACCAAAACAAATTTTCTCCGTCTAAATAGAATATTTAGAACAAAGTGAACATTTTCTTGGCCTAAAATGCAATTTTTGGAAAATGCATATTTTTCTAATTCAAATAAAATAGCAATAACATCCAAAAAAATTGTTTATTTGATTTTTAGTATTTTTCCTCCAATATTCCTTTTATTTTGCAGAAGTCATATTATCTCCTCTCATATATTTTAATATGAAATATTTTTAGAGAGAAAAACAATTAAAACCAAAGTGATCCTTGTTTCGATATTTGATAAATTTTCAAATATGAGAAACGTGAAATCCCCAACTCTCTCCATGGGTCCTTGAGTTGCTTAGAATTTCGAGGATCGTGAAACGAACGGGAATAAAATATGATATGCACGAATGACCTATGTATAACATTCCAAATTGAAAATTTGGGACGTTACAAACCTACCTCCTTAAGATGAATCTTGTCCTCGAGTTTCGGGTTGGCTAGAAAATAGGTGTGGGTGGTCTTTGCGTAGATCATCCTCTCGTTCCCAGGTGGCTTCATCCTCAGTATGCTGGATCCAATGAACTTTGCCAAACTTGATAACCTTGCTGCAAGTAACTTGGCTGGCAACCTCGAGAATCTTAACAGGTTTCTCCTCATATGTCAAATCACTATCCAACTGAATTGCTTCCAGGGGTACTGTATATCTCAGGGGTATATCGGTCATCTCTGCATGGCACTTCTTCAACTAGGAAACGTGAAACACATCATGAACTCCCGACAGTCCTTTGGGTAACTCCAACTTGTAGGCAACCTCTCCCATGCGTTCCAAAATACTGTACAGTCCTACAAATCTTGGGGCTAACTTTCCCTTAACTCCAAAACGTTTAACTCCTCGTAGTGGTGACACACGGAGATATGCTTTGTCTCTGATTTCATAGACTACCTCCTTACGTTTTGAATCTGCATAACTCTTCTGCCTGGACTGAGCTACCTCCAGTCTATCTCGAATTAGCTTAACATTTTCTTCGGACTCCTTAATTAAATTTGGTCCAAACAACTGACGGTCTCCAACTTCATCCCACATCAACGGTGTTCTGCACCTCCTTCCATACAAGGCTTTGAAAGGTGTCATCTTCAAACTGGCCTGGTAGCTATTGTTGTATGAGAACTCCGTGTAGGGCAAATTATCATCCCAACTAGATCCATAATCTAGCGCACAAGCTCTCAACATTTCCTCTAGAATCTGATTGACTCTCTCGGTTTGTCCATCTGTCTGCGGATGAAAAGCTGTACTGAACTCTAGCCTGGCACCCAAAGTCTGGTGCAGCTGGTGCCAAAACTTTGAAGTAAATTACGTTCCTCTATCTGATACGATGGTCCTCGGAACTCCATGCAGACGTACAATCCTGGTCATATATATCTTGGCCAACTTCGCACTAGTATAAGTGGTCTTCACGGGGATAAAGTGAGCTACTTTGGTCAAGCGATCCACTACTACCTAGATAGAATCATATCCCGCTCGGGTCCTGGGTAATCCGGTGATAAAATCCATGCCAAGCTTGTCCCACTTCCATTCGGGTATCGGCATAGGCTTCAGTAATCCTGCTGGCTTCTGATATTCTGCCTTCACTCTCTGACATACATCACATACGGCTACATACTCAGCAATATCTTTCTACATACCAGTCCACCAGAAACGCTCCTTCAAATCCAAATACATATTGGTGTTTCCGGGGTGTATTGAGTATGGTGAGTCATGTGCCTTCTATAGTATTAACTTCCTGATCTCTGCATTATTGAGCACATAAACACGGTCCTCATACCACAAGGCGTCGTTCTCGTCCTCACGAAAACCTTTGGATTTTCCTTCACTCATCCTCTCCTTTATTTCAGCAATTTCCATGCCATCCTTCTGAGCTTCACGAATCTTTCCCAACAATGTATATTGAACTTCCATCTCTGCAACAAAAACTCTAGGAACAATCTCCAAACAGAGTTCCCTGAGATCGTCGGCTAACTCCTTTGGCAAACCTCCTGTTACTAAGGTATTGGCATAACTCTTCTGGCTCAAAGCGTCTGCTACGACATTGGCCTTTCCTGGATGATAGTGCAGCTTCATATCATAATCCTTTATAAGCTCCAACCATTTCCTCTGCCTGAGATTCAGCTCCTTTTGTGTGAAAATATACTTCAAACTATTATGATTCATGTACACATCACAACGATTTCCAATAAGAAAATGTCTCCAGGTCTTGACGGCATGCACTACAGCTGCTAACTCCAAATCATGTGTGGCATAATTCAACTCATGCGGTCGAAGTTGTCGTGAGGCATATGAAACAACTCTTCCGTCTTGCATAAGTACTCCTCGAAGTCCTAAGCGAGATGCGTCGCAATACACTTGGAAATCCTTGTGTATATCCGGCAGAATCAGCACTGGGGACATAGTCAAACATTTCTTCAACTCCTGGAAACTTTCTTTGCATTCTTCAGTCCAGTGGAACTTGGTGTCCATCTTCAACAATGTTGTCATAGGCTTCACAATCTTGGAGAAATTCTCAATAAATCTCCGATAGTATCCCGCAAGTCCCAGAAAACTGCGGATCTCTCCAATTGAGGTGGGTGCCAACCACTTAGTGACTGACTGGATCTTGGTAGGATCTACTGCTATTCCTTCTCTTGATATAACATGTCCAAGAAATCCAACTTCCTTCAACCAAAACTCACATTTGCTGAACTTGACATATAACTGATGTTCCCTGAGCTTCTCGTGAACTAAACGCAAATGTTCCTTGTGCTCATCTTCATTCTTCGAGTATACCAAGATATCATCAATGAACACCACGACAAACTTATCCAAGAACTCCATGAACACCTTGTTCATCATACTCATGAAATAGGCAGGGGCCTTAGTCAATCCAAATGACATAACCGTATACTCATATAACCCGTACCATGTGGTGAAAGCTGTTTTTGGTATATCCTTTTCTCGTATCTTCAGCTGGTGGTATCCTGATCGCAGACCAGTCTTCGAAAACACTTTAGCTCTTTGCAGCTGGTCAAACAAATCATTGATCATCGGCAGTGGGTACTTGTTCTTGATCGTCAGTTCATTCAACACATGATAATCAACAACCATCCTCAATGTTCCATCCTTCTTCTCAACCAAGAGCACTGGGGCTTCCCATGGTGATGAACTTCGTCGGATGTAACCTTTCTCCTACAACTCCTTAATATGCTTCTTAATCTCCTCCAAATCATTTGCGGGCATTCGGTATGGTCTCTTCGATATTGGTCCGGTGCCTGGCAAAAGCTCTATCAAAAACTCAATATCTCGATCTGGCGGCATGCCTGATAACTCCTCTAGAAATACATCTGGGTAATTCTTCACTACGGGCACTTCCTCCTGAACAAACTCCCGTGAGAGAATTTACTTGGGCCCTGCTTAGTGCATGCCTCGAACCATACTTGATTCTCTTTCCCTCCAGGGTGGTGAGTAGAATTGACCTACTAGCACAGTCAATGTTACCTCCATACTTCGATAACCAATCCATTCCTAGTATCACATCCAATCCTTGTGACTCCAGAATTTTACTTTCCTTGTCCATTCTTCCTCTTGCGGCTCTTAATCTGCTGCTGCTTCCCTTCAATCATAAGAGCCTTATCTACCCACTCCTGGTAGTTGTTAAATGTTTCCACCATTAACTGGATGCTCATCTCATCATTCAACCCTTCCATAAACTTCTCCTGCTTCGCGGCGTCTGTGGCCACATCATCAGGGGCATAACAAGATAGCTTACTAAACTTATCTACGTACTGAGCCACAGTATGATTTCCCTAGCGCAAGTTGCGAAACTCACGCTTCTTCATGCTCATAGCTCCAGTTGAGACATGGGTTGTGCGGAATGCTTGCTGAAACTAATCCCAAGTGATATTGGCTACAGGGAAAGTGGATGTGTAATTCTCCCACCATGAAGCTGCTGGTCCATCCAATCAGTGTGCGGCAAAACGCACCATCTCAGCATCTGTGCAACCAGCGGTGGTCAACTCCCTTCCAATCTTGCATAGCCAGTCATCAGCAACTATGGGCTCGGTGCTACTAGAAAACACCGGCGGCTGCAACCTCAGAAAATGGGCTAAGTTATCAACTGGTGGTGGTGGCGGAGGGTTGTTGTTGTTGTTGTTGCCTTGGTTCTGGACTAATATCTGCATCAAGGCATTCTGCTGCTGAATTAACTGGGTGATCTCAGGTGGGAAGACAAATCCAGTATCACGTCTCGGAGGCATCTGCTGGGTTTAGAGGGGAGAGATTAGAATAGAAATGAGGTCTGGTGAGAAAGCACTACCCATATGCACATGAGACAAACACAATCATATCACACCAAATCAATTCAAGCAAGGGCATACAATCGGTCTAGAACTATCGTTACAAAAGTGCTCGGACTACTACTATATACATGGGGGAATACTACTAAACATATGGTGGTCATTCTAGAAATTTTTGATCGGTGGAAGACTCCATGATATCTGCTCCAGCTTCGTCTTCATAATCATCATCACTATCGTCAGGGTCGGAGTCGGTGTCATCAATGATGATGTAGTCTTCAGAACAAATCTCCTTGGGTTCGTCGTCTTCTCCCTCTGGCGAGATGTCTCCCATAAAAACTCCTAGCTTCCTTGTCAGGTGGTCATTCTTTTCCACGAGTATCGTCATTTCCTCCTCATATCCATCGCGTGTAGACTTGAGTTCCTCTTCTAGCTCTGTGATTCTAGTCATCGCCTTCTTCAAATCTATCATGCTTGCGCACATCTGGTTCTCCTGCCGACGAATGTGCTGGTTTAACTCCTGGATGAATGCTGCAATAGACCTGTCCCTCCTAGTGCTGACTATCTCCCATTGCTCATCTCGGCGCCCACATATTTGGTAGATAGTATCCTTAAGATCCTTGTGATAAACTTCGCCAATGTGTCCCATGGTGATGTGGGCTGCCATGCTCTTTCCTAGACTCCAGGTGGGTGCATCAAAGGAAAACTCTATGGGCTCAGTGACTGGCGTGAACGTCCTTCCTGGGACTTGAACTCGAATCACCCACGCTCCTCTTTTGCTAAAGTAGCGGTGTAGGTCCCGGTGAAGCTTGGGATTCCGATGTTCAGGTACCTAGTGACTTCCCTCAAGTGTCGTCCGAAGGGCGTGTCTTCATCCGGTTATGCAAACTTGTTCTTTGAGTCTGCCATCCTAAAGAGTAGAAAACGGGGAGGAGTCGGAAATGAGTAGAGACGAGTGACCTATGGCTCATCTTAGTGGTCATGTCCTACATTCAGCGTGTGCTCTAATACCATCTTGTAGCGATCCGACCTCAGGCGGTCAAATCTCTGTGCTCAGTGTCATCCCTGGATCGGTAATGCTGACACACACAACACTCGAAGGATTTATAATAGAGTAGCAATCACACACTTATTACATCGAATGTCTCAAAAGAGATCTTATTACAATAAATATGGCTTAAGGCCATCTAGATAAATAACAGCAGAAGGCTTGGAAGATAAAGTGAGTCCAACAACTCCAACGACATAGTTGAGTGCATGACAATCGACCTAGCGCACCTTACTTCTCATCTGAAAAGTCTGCAACATGATACGTTGCAGCCCGACAACGGGTCAGCACATGGAATA
The DNA here is from genome assembly GCF_002162155.2 of Triticum dicoccoides. Taxonomy (NCBI): domain Eukaryota; kingdom Viridiplantae; phylum Streptophyta; class Magnoliopsida; order Poales; family Poaceae; genus Triticum; species Triticum dicoccoides. Next base: position 566,435,931 of record NC_041386.1, read on the forward strand.
TGCTGGCAATATAACACAGTAGAGCAATGAACAGATAAATGCTATCACTACAATGCATATATGGCTGATGGAGGCTGTAAGGCTATATTGTTTTGCGAAAAGCAAATTTTTTCCTACAACAAAGGAATATATTTTATTTAACTATCATGGTGGTTGAAACATCGTTGAGAAGGTTCCTCTAACTCAATCCCAATTAAAGTATTCATTATCAGCCCAACAAATTAATTTAGAGTGATGAGATCAAATCAATAATTCAAGTACCAGATACTCAAGATGTCCATAAACCGGGGACACGGCTAACCATGATTAGTTTTTACACTCTGCAGAGGTTTGCGCACTTTTACCCACAAGACTCGATCTCCTCCGTTGGATTTTCTCGCACTACATGGTGTTTGAGACGGATGACCGAGACACAGTCTTTCAGAAGCATTAACTCTAACCCTGGGTAGACAGTACCAACCTACATCCCCTACATCTGCTAACCTACCACTGGAAGAGGTCATGCAACTTACTCAACTATGCTAGAGTCCATAATAGCTTGTGGCTGCACACAGAAGTTTCCAGCATGAAAAATCTTATGATCCCTTTGAGCCTGGGTGGTGAACCGTAGGATGATCACATGGGTACTCCAGGATATCCTAGGACAACACTGGATTCTCCAAGTGCCCGCAACCAATCCACCCAGATGTGTATTTAAGTAGCCACCTTAAGTTAACCATTAATTAACAATCTCACATCTGTCATGGATACACTAGATTCTCCACGGGCAGCGCGATGGTATTTAAGAGGGAGGGGGAGGTGGTGGCGTGGGGGAGGGGCAAGGCGGCGGGGCGAGGCGGAGTCGGCCACGGCGCGGCGGCATACGGGCGGGACCCTCGCTCGGGGTCGGGGTGATGCAAGCGTGGGCCGGCTGGGCTTTCGGCCCAGTCGGTCCGAAGCAACTGTTTAAAAAAAAACTGTTTTCGCCGAAATAAAATCCTAGAAAATAAAATAAAAATCTAAAAATACCAAAACAAATTTTCACCGTCTAAATGAACATTTTCACCAAAACAAAGTGAACATTTTCTTGGCCTAAAATGCAATTTTTGGAAAATGCATATTTTCTAATTCAAATAAAATAGCAATAAAATCCAAATAAAATTGTTTATTTGATTTTAATATTTTTCCTCCAATATTCCTTTTATTTTGGAGAAGTCATATTATCTCCTCTCATATATTTTAATATGAAATATTTTCGGAGAGAAAAACAATTAAAACCAAAGTGATCCTTGTTTCGATATTTGATAAATTTTCAAATATGAGAAACGTGAAATCCCCAATTCTCTCCGTGGATCCTTGAGTTGCTTAAAATTTCGAGGATCGGGGAACGAACGGCAATAGCATATGATATGCATGAATGACCTATGTATAACATTCCAAATTGAAAATTTGGGATGTTACAATAGCACTCTCCAGTAAAAAATGGCAACAAATCTCGTGACCGCTAAAGTTTCCATTTTTTACAGCAAGATCGCAAAGACTTTCCCCAAGTCTTCCCGAAGGTTCTACTTGGCACAAACACCAATTAAAAGCATAAAACCACATCTAAACAGAGGCTAGATGAATTATTTATTACTAAACAGAATCAAAAAGCATGAAACAAAAATAAAATCGGGTTGCCTCCCAACAAGCGCTATCGTTTAACGCCCCTAGCTAGGCATAAAAGCAAGGATAGATCTAGGTATTATCATATTTGGTATGCAATCCATAGGTGGATCTCATAATAGATTCATAAGGTAATTTAATTTTCTTTCTAGGAAAGTGTTCCATGCCCTTCCTTAACGGAAATTGGAATCTAATATTCCCTTCCTTAATATCAATAATTGGACCAATCGTTCTAAGGAAAGGTCTACCAAGAATAATAGGACATGTAGGATTGCAATCTATATCAAGGACAAAGAAATCTACGGGCACATAATTCCTATTTGCAACAATAAGAACATCATTAATTCTTCCCAGGTTTCTTAATGGTGGAATCCACAAGATGCAAGTTTAAGGAACAATCATCAAATTCACGGAAACCTACCAAATCACACAAAGTTTTAGGGATCGTGGAAACACTAGCACCCAAATCACATAAGACAAAGCATTCATGATCTTTAATCTTAATTTTAATAGTAGGTTCCCACTCATCATGAAGTTTTCTAGGGATAGAAACTTCCAATTCAAGCTTTTCTTCATAATATTGCATTAAAGCATCAACGATATGTTTAGTAAAAGCTTTATTTTGACTATAAGCATGCGAAGAATTTAGCACGGATTGCAAAAAGGAAATGCAATCTATTAAAGAGAAATTATCATAATTAAATTCCTTTAAATCCAAGATAGTGGGTTCATTGCCATGTAAAGTTTTGACCTCTCCAATCCCACTTTTATCAATTTTTGCATCAAGATCTTAAAACTCTGAATCATTGGGACGTCTTCTAACTAAAGTTGACTCATCTCCAGTCCCATCATTATCAAGATTTATATTTCAAAACAAATATTTAATAGGGGACACATCAATAACTTTTAGAGCTTCATCATTATTATCATGGAAACTAGAAGAACACGCTTTCACAAAGAAATATTTTTTAGCACACATCCTAGCGGTTCTTTCTTTGCACTCATCAATGGAAATTATCATAGCTTTGAGAGACTCATTGATATCATGCTTAGGTGGAATAGATCTAAGTTTCAAAGAATCAACATCAAGAGAAATTCTATCCATGTTCCTTGCCAATTCATCAATCTTAGACAATTTTTCTTCAATCAAAGCATTGAATCTTTTTTGCGAACTAATAAATTCTTTAATATTGGATTCAAAATCAGAGGGCATCTTATTATAATTTCCATAAGAATTGTTTTAGGAATTACTATAATTATTAGAGGAAGTACTAGGAAATGGCCTAGGATTAAAATTACCTCTATACGCGTTATTACCAAAATTGTTCGTACCAACAAAATTCACATCCATACATTCATTATTATTCTCGATCAAAGTAGACAAAGGCATATCATTAGGATCAGAAGAAACACTCTTATTAGCAAACAATTTCATAAGTCCATCCATCTTTTCACTCAAAACACTGATTTCTTCTATAGCATGCACCTTTTTATTAGTAGATCTTTCAGTATGCCATTGAGAATAATTAACCATAATATTATCTAGGAGTTTAGTAGCTTCTCCTAAAGTGATTTCCATAAAAGTGCCTCCCGCGGCCAAATCTAAAAGATTTCTAGAAGCAAAGTTCAATCCGGCATAATTTTTTTGTATAATCAACCAAAGATTCAAACCATGTGTAGGGTAATTACGTATCATTAATTTCATCCTCTCCCAAGCTTGTGCAACATGTTCATGATCAAGTTGCTTAAAATTCATAATATCGTTCCTAAGAGTGATGATCTTAGCGGGAGGAAAATACTTAGAGATAAAAGCATCTTTGCACTTATTCCCTAAATCGATACTATTTTTAGGCAAAGACGAAAACCAAGTTTTAGCACGATCTCTAAGAGAAAACGGGAATAGCTTCAGTTTAACAATATCATTATCCACATCTTTCTTATTTTGCATATCACACAAATCAAGAAAGTTATTTAGATGGGTAGCGGCATCTTTACTAGGAAGGCCAAAAACCGGATCTTTCATGACAAGATTTAGCAAGGCAGCATTGATTTCACAAGATTCAGCATCGGTAAGAGGAGCAACCGGAGTGCTAATAAAATCATCATTGTTGGTATTGGAAAAGTCACACAATTTAGTATTATCTTGAGCCATCGTGACGATCAAGCAATCCAACACATGAGCAAACAAGAAACGAGCATAAAGAAGCAAACCGAAATAGAGAAGCGGAATGGAAAAAGAGGGCGAATAAAACGGCAAGGGTGAAGTGGGGGAGAGGAAAACGAGAGGCAAATGGCAAATAATGTAATGCGAGGGATAAGAGTTTGTGATGGGTACTTGGTATGTCTTGACTTGTGCATAGACTCCCCGGCAACGGTGCCAGAAATCCTTCTTGCTACCTTTTGAGCACTGTGTTGGTTTTCCCTTGAAGAGGAAAGGGTGATGCAGCAAAGTAGCGTAAGTATTTCCCTCGGTTTTTGAGAACCAAGGTATCAATCCAGTAGGAGGCCACACACAAGTCCCTCATACCTACACAAACAAATAAGAACCTTGCAACCAACGCGATAAAGGGGTTGTTAGTCCCTTCACGGTCACTTACAAGAGTGAGATCTGATAGAGATAATAATGATAAGATAAATATTTTTGGTATTTTTATGATATAGTTTGGAAGTAAAAATTGCAAAATAAAATAGATTGGAAACTTATGTGATGGAGAATAGACCCAGGGGCCATAGGTTTCACTAGTGGCTTCTCTCAAGATAGCATAAGTATTACGGTGGGTGAACGAATTACCGTCGAGCAATTGACAGAAAAGCGAATAACTATGAGAATATCTAGGCATGATCATGTATATAGGCATCATGTCTGTGACAAGTAGACCGACTCCTGCCTGCATCTACTACTATTACTCCACACATCGACCGCTATCCAACATGCATCTAGAGTATTAAGTTCATAAGAACAGAGTAACGCATTAGGTAAGATGACATGATGTAGAGGGATAAACTCAAGCAATATGATATAAACCCCATCTTTTTACCCTCGATGGCAACAATACAATACACGTCGTTTCCCTTTCTGTCACTGGGATTGAGCACCGCAAGATTGAACCCAAAGTTAAGCACTTCTCCCATTGCAAGAAAGATCAATATAGTAGGCCAAACCAAACTGCTAATTCAAAGAGACTTGCAAAGGTAACCAATCATACATAAAAGAATTCTGAGAAGATTCGAATATTGTTCATAGATAGACTTGATCATAAACCCACAATTCATCGGATCTCGACAAACACACCGCTAAAAGAGTTACATTGAATAGATCTCCAAGAACATCGAGGAGAACATTGTATTGAGATCCAAAGAGAGAGAAGAAGCCATCTAGATACTAGCGATGGACCCGAAGATCTGAAGTAAACTACTCACACTTCATCGGAGGGGCCATTGAGTTGATGTAGAGGCCCTCCGTGATCGATGCCCCCTCCGGCGGAGCTCCGGAAAAGGCCCCAGGATGGGATCTCTTGGGTACAGAAGGTTGCAGCGGTGGAAATAGGGTTTCGTGGTGCTCCTGGATGTTTTCGGGGTATGTGAACATATATAGGATGAAGAAGTAGGTCGGTTGAGCCACGAGGGGCCCATGAGGGGGGAGGGCACGCCTAGGGGGGTAGGCGCACCCCCTGCCTCGTGGACACCTCATTCGTTTCTTGACATCCACTCCAAGTCCTCTGGATCATGTTTGTTCTAAAAATCACACTCCCGAAAGTTTCATTCCATTTGGACCCCATTTGATATTCCTTTTTTGCGAAACACTGAAATAGGCAAAAAAACAACAATTTGCACTAGGACTGGGCATTCGGTATAAACCGAAAATTCGGTTTCTACTATTCGGTATTTTTATAGATTCGGTTTGCAAAGTTGAAAACCGAAAAAGACAATACAAAAGCACTAACCAAAAATTCGGTTAACCGAGTGTTTTGGTTTGGTATTCGGTTTATACCGTATCAGTGGCTCTGCCAAGCAAATCAGCTACGTGGGTACCTTAGATCTAGCTGCGCTCTTATATAGGCTAGCAATCCCACCCCTCCTGCGTCCCTGGCCGAGGTGGGACTAAACAAACCACGGGTAGCTCCTCCTGCTGTTACGAATAGATTACGGTAAGCCCATGACAAGTTAGGCCTTGCATGCAGGTTCATTGGTTGGGCCCATGCCTATTTTTTTGTCGCTGACTTGCTCTTTGCGCGCGAGCTGCATAGGCTACGTACTCGTTTGGTTGTAGGCTCGTGCGCCTTGACGCATATTCGGTTTCCTGTTCGGTTAACCGAGTTAAAACTGAACCAACCGAAGTATGTTCGGTTATCAAAGCTAAAAACCAAATTTTTCTGCAGCAACATTATGAACCGAAATTTTGGTTTTTTCAGTATTGGTGTCGGTTCGGTTTTCGGTTTGTCGGTTTTTATGCCCACCACTAATTTGCACTGGGCCTTGGGTTAATAGGTTAGTCCCAAAAGTAATATAGAAGTGTAAAATAAAGCCCATTAACATCCAAAACAGATAATATAATAGCATGGAACAATGAAAAATTATAGATACATTGGAGACGTATCAGTCGGGCATTGAGTCTGACGCAACTTCACACCTTCTAATACAGGCAGAACCCTTTCTTTGCCTGATCCATTTTGAACTTCCTCAAAACTTTATCATGGTATGTGCTTTGTGAAAGTCCAATTAAGTGTCTTGATCTATCTATATAGATCTTGATGCCCAATATATAAGCAGCTTCACCGAGGTCTTTCATTGAAAAATTCTTATTCAAGTATCCTTCTATGCTATTCAGAAATTCAATATCATTTCCAATCAACAATATGTCATCTACATATAATATCACAAATGCTACGGAGCTCCCACTCACTTTCTTGTAAATACAGGTGAGGGAGTCCTGGATTAGGGGGTCTCCGGACAGCCGGACTATCTCCATTGGCCGGACTGTTAGACTATGAAGATACAAGATTGAAGACTTCGTCTCGTGTCCGGATGGGACTCTACTTGGCGTGGAAGGCAAGCTAGGCAATACGGATATGGATATCTCCTCCTTTGTAACCGACCTTGGGTAACCCTAACCCTCTCCGGTGTCTATATAAACCGAAAGGTTTTAGTCCGTAGGACAACAACCATAACATACAATCATACCATAGGCTAGCTTCTAGGGTTTAGCCTCTCTGATCTCGTGGTAGATCTACTCTTGTACTACCCATATTATCAATATCAATCAAGCAGGACGTAGGGTTTTACCTCCATCAAGAGGGCCCTAACCTGGGTAAAACATCATGTCCCCTGCCTCCTATTACCATCCGGCCTAGACGCACAGTTCGGGACCCCCTACCCGAGATCCGCCGGTTTTGACACCGACATTGGTGCTTTCATTGAGAGTTCCTCTGTGTTGTCGCCGTTAGGCTTGATGGCTCCTAGTATCATCGATAGCGATGCGGTCCAGGGTGAGACTTTTCTCCCCGGATAGATCTTCGTATTCGGTGGCTTTGCACTGCGGGCTAATTCACTTGGCCATCTGGAGTAGATTGAAAGCTACGCCCCTGGCCATCAGGTCAGATTTGGAAGTTTGAACTACACGGCCGACATCCGCGGAGAGTTGATCTTCGACAGATTCGAGCCGCAGCCGGGCGCGCCGCACTGTCGCGATGGGTATGACCTAGCTCTGCCGCCGAAAAGTACCCCAGAGGCTGCCCGCATCAGCTCCGACCCTCAGCTCGGAGCCAACTGCGCCAGTAGAGGACGGGTGGTTAGACACCGCCTCAGGGGCTGCAGTCTCAACGGCGATCGAGCCGAACACCAGCCTAAACCTCTGCGTAGCCCGTGACTCCAAGGTGTCGGACTCTTTTCCGGACTCCGAACCATCCGTGCCCCTGCCAATCGGATCCGATTGGGCGCCGATCATGGAATTCACCGCCACGGATATATTTTAGCACTCGCCCCTCGGCGACATTCTGAATTCACTAAGGTCTCTCTCTTTGTCAGGAGAGCCCTGGCCGGATTATGGCCAACATGATTGGGATGCGGATGACGAAGAAATTTGACGCCCACCCACAACCCACTTCGTAGCCACTGTCGATGATTTAACTGACATGCTCGACTTCGACTCCGAAGACATCGACGGTATAGACGGCGATGTAGGAGACGAACATGAACCAGCACCTATAGGGCACTGGAAAGCCACCTCGTCATACGACATATACATGGTGGATACACCCCAAGAAGGCAATGGCGATGGGATAGCGGAGGATGACCCCTCCAAGAAGCATCCCAAACACCGACGTTAGCGGCGCCGTTCTAAGTCCCGCCAAAGCAAAAGTGGTGATACCGGCACAGGAGATAATAACACTCCGCATAGCGCTGAAGAAAATAGCAAACCCCTCCAGCAAGATTTAGAGTAGGAGGATGAAGGAGCCAGCTCTCCTGAAAGAGCGGCAGACGGAGAGGAGGAGGATGACAATTACATCCCCCCTCCTAAGACGAGGCAAGCCTCGGCGATGATGAATCCACCGTATCAGAGGATCCCGTCGAACAAGAGTGCTTCAAGCGCCAGCTTATGGCCACGGCAAATAGCCTGAAGAAAAAGCAGTAGCAGCTTCAAGCTGATCAAGATCTGCTAGGTGACAAATGGACTGGAGTCCTCGCGGCCGAGGAATATAAACTCGAGCGCCCCTCCAAGAGTTACCAAAGGCGCAGGTTACTACCCCGACTGGAGGAAGAAGCGTATGATACGGCTGATCGGCCACCTCGTGGCCGCGACAGAGAGGCATTCCAGCCAAAAGCTTAGCCTCCACCCCAACGCCATTCAAATAAAAAGGCATAGGGACATACGCCAGACCTGCGAGACATATTGGAAGACAAGGCAAAGCATTCAAGATCGATCTACGGATCACGAGGGCGCACCACTCTGCGATACGACAAATGTCACGCCAGATACAGTAAAAGCAAATCCGGCCGGGCCGAACACAACGGGCAAGACCCATTCGAGCTGCGTCGAGATATAGCCCAATACAGAGGCGCCGCACACCCCTTATGCTTCACAGATGAAGTAATGGAACATCAATTCCCAGAAGGTTTCAAACCTGTAAATATTGAATCATACGACAGCACAACTGATCCCGCAGTATGGGTTGAGGACTTCCTCCTCCACATCCACATGGCCTGCGGCGATGACTTACACACCATCAAATACCTCCCACTAAAGCTCAAAGGACCAGCGCGGCATTGGCTTAACAGCTTGCCAGCGGACTCCATTAGCTGTTGGGAAGATCTGGAAGCCGCATTCCTCGACAACTTTCAGGGCACTTATGTGCGACCACCAGACGCCGATGACTTGAGCCACATAATTCAGCAGCCAGAAGAATCAGCCAGACAATTCTGGACTCGGTTCCTTACAAAGAAAAATCAAATCGTCGACTGTCCGGATGCGGAGGCCTTAGCGGCTTTAAAGCATAATATCCGAGACGAGTGGCTAGCCCAGCACCTTGGTCAGGAAAAGCCAAAATCTCTGGCAGCTCCCACGACGCTCATGACCCGCTTTTGTGCGGGAGAAGACAGCTGGCTGGCTCACAGTAATAACATATCAAAGAACCATGGTACCTCAGATACCAAGGACGGCAATTGCAGGTCACGTCGCAACAAGCATAAGCGCCGCATTAACAGTGAAAATACTGAGGATACGAATGTCAATGCCGGATTCAAAGGCTCTAAACCCGGTCAGTGGAAAAAGCCATTCAAACAAAGTACGACGGGTTCGTCCAGCTTGGACCGTATACTCGATCGCTCGTGTCAAATACACGGCACCACAGACAAGCCAGCCAATCACACCAACAGGGATTGTTGGGTGTTCAAGCAGGCCGGCAAGTTAATTGCCGAAAACAAGGACAAGGGGCCGCATAGCGATGACGAGGAGGAGCCCCGGCGGCCGCACACTGGAGGACAGAAGAGGTTTCCCCCGCAAGTGAGGACGGTGAACATGATATACGCAACCCACATCCCCAAGAGGGAGCGGAAGCGTGCGCTCAGGGATGTATATGAGTTGGAGCCAGTCGCCCCAAAGTTCAACCCTTGGTCCTCCTATCCGATCACCTTCGATCGCAGGGACCACCCCACTAGTATCCGTCATGGCGGATTCACCGCACTGGTCCTAGACACAATCATCGACGGATTTCACCTCCCTAGAGTCCTCATGGACGGCGGCAGCAGCCTGAACCTGCTTTATCAGGACATAGTGCGCAAGATGGGTATAGACCCCTCAAGGATCAAACCCACCAAAACGACCTTCAAGGGCGTCATTCCAGGTGTAGAGGCCCATTGCACAGGCTCAATTACACTGGAAGTGGTCTTCGGATCCCCGGATTACTTCCGAAGCGAAGAGTTAATCTTCGATATAGTCTCGTTCTGCAGTGGTTATCACGCATTGCTCGGGCGAACCACATTTGCTAGATTCAATGCGGTACCGCATTATGCATATCTCAAGCTCAAGATGCTAGGACCTCGCGGAGTTATTACAGTCAATGGAAACACAGAGCGCTCTCTCCGAACAGAGGAGCACACCGCGGCCCTCGCAGCAGAAGCGCAAAGCAGCCTCTCAAGGCAATCAACCAGTTCGGCGCTTCAAAACCCAGACACCTTCAAGCGCGCTTGGGGCAATCGGCAAATAGACCGCCTGGCGCGATCTGAGCTTGCGTAGCAATACGGCGGCCACCCCAATCCAGCCCAGCAGCGAAGTTCGTGCCATGCGTACATAATTACGAATTAAAAATACCATGGGCATAGGTGGGGAGGGGGGCACAACTACGGCACGCCCCAAGACGCGGCCTAAACCGCACTAGGGGCTTCCCCTTAGGTTATTTTTCTTTTCCTTTCAGGACCTTAATCTCTAGAAACACTGTCCGGCAGCACTACTGCCAAACACATGATGCAGCAACCAAGGAGGCAGACAGCTACGTTATACCACGGAATTCCCAGGTTGATCATAGTAACGAGTGAAATATTCAATTTAATACCATTCCTCAGCTTGCCCTTGGAAGGGACATAGTCCTTCTCTTTGCTTATCGCACTATCTGTATCACTCTGCTTTAACACAATTTTTTTAATAAACAATGCATGACATTATGACTATTATTGCATTTTTGTTATATATATAGGGCTGGACTATTCTGTTACCGGTAACAGAATATTATTCTGTTACCCTCGCCCCCTATAAGGCGCGATGCGTCCACGACCGACCCAGCCCCAATCCGACTCGCTTCCTACCGCCGGAGGCAGCCGTCACGGGCGAGCGAGCGATGGCGGCAGCCGGAGCGACGGAGCCCGCGGCGCCGTGATTGACCGGCGACTGATACGCCACCGCCTCCTCGTTCCTTTTGTGGCCGGATCCATCGTCGGGGTCATCATCCCCGCCTCCTGCCTCCCTCCATCGCCGAATCCATCGTCGGGGTCGTGATCCCCGCCTCCTGTCTCGCTCCGCCGCAGGATCTATCGATAGGGCCGTGATCCCCGCCTCCTGCCTCCCTCCGTCGCTGGATCCATCGTCGGAGCCGTCATCCCCGCCTCCTTCCTCCCTCCGTCGCCGGATCCATCATCGGAGCCATCATCCCCGCCTCCTGCCTCCCTCCGTCGCCGGGTCTCCTTCTTCGGGGCAGTTATCCCCGCAAGGTGCTTCCTCTACGAACCTCTTCGCCAGACGTCCACCACAAGCAGGTGCTGCATCAATGGTGCCGCCTCACAAGAACATGCCAGTAAGACGGCCACGAGAGGTAGAAGAAGAAGACAGTACACTGGAGGTAATGTCTGCTCCCCACGTTTGTGTCACTCCATCAGTTCGTCAGTCCTGCTATGAAGAAGAACCCGATGGTACATTGCAAATGCTAGCATCAGTTCATTGACGCCCCTGCCACTTGATGCACGATTAGGATGTCGAGGTTACTGTCAGTGCATCTAATATGCTATCTTCAGTTGAAGTTAAAAATAAATAACACATATGCGTTAGTCCAGGTATAGTGACAAGGTTCAGCTACCGCTGAGAGTTGTATGTTATTATTCCTAAGAGTACAAGTCATGTAATTGCGTCAGTTCAAACGAGTAACAAAACTGTTACCAAAAAAATATAAAATTGCTACACAATAAGTTCAGTGATACATAAGCTAGCAGTACTTGTAATGTATATGCATTGATGCACGATTAGGATGTCGAGGTTACTGTCAATGCATCTAATATGCTATCTTCAGTTCAAGTTAAAAAAAATAGCACATATGCGTCAGTCCAGGTAGATAGTGACGAGAGAGTGCCACAGTTACACAGTAAGTTCAATGATACATAAACTAGGAGTACTTCTAGTGTAGTTGCATAAGTTACAGAAGGACAAAGGAGAAGTCATGCATGAGTTCAATGTCCAGTTTACAAAACAGTGCTAAAAAACAGTACATCAGTACATCCGTGTTTGAACATGAACATTCATCAGTTCGACTGAAAACGAAACCAGATTAATCCCAAAAACTTTTGAATGTTGTTTGCAGAAGCATGCAAGGCGGCGCACGCAGCAAGCATTTCATGAGCAAAACAGATTTGATTGGTAATTGACACCCTAAAATAGAGCAGTACAACAAACAAATTTATGTAAAAGAGTAAGAAAATGTGCTCCAAAATTCATGTAAAAAAGTAAGAAAAAAATATTATACAACAAACAAATTTGATTGGTAATTGACACCCTAAAATAGAGCAGTACTATCATTAACAGAATGTAAGTTCAGCAAACTCAATAACAAAAGAGGGTTCTAAAAAAATCATCAGCGTATAGCACCGTCTCCGAGTTATGAACATGAAAAATATACCAGCCAAAACAAAGGATGCCCATCAGTTCAACTATAGAAAATGTTCCAGTACTAATATAAAGAATGTATAAATAAAACACTTATAATTGAGCAGAACAATAGGAAAAACATTACATAACTAGTTCCATACCATTCTGATAAAACCATACAATTCAACCATCTCACATGCAAATGTTTTAAAAGAAAAAATACTGCAACATAATGAACCATACACAAATCTCAAAGCCGGCGTCATTTGCCACATTTAAACCTACAGCACATAAATTCTGAACGTCAGAGAGTCGTCTTCTCTCAAGAACATAACCATAACCACATCACCATCCTCAAATCGAGACTCAGCCGCAAACTCCTTCCACCCAGTACTTAGGTTGATGCAACCATCAAAGTCGATGTGGTAGGCAACATCCATCAACTGATACCCATTCTTGTCTGAAGTCTCCATCTTCAGAACACCGGAACTAGGAGCAACAATCCTGATCCTGGGTGACATTTTCTGCAAATGGACATGGGAGTACAAAACAAAATGAACACCTGACATAACTGGATTTTTACACAGATATAGGAATGATTTGCATAACAAACTAAAATGGAAAAAATCTGAACCAAAACAATAACACAAAACTAACTAGACATGTGAACTGACTAAACTGAAAAATATACATATCAATACACCTACAGTAAAAACATCTATTCATAAACAGATCAGGGATTATACAAAAAATGGTTTAAATACTGTTAAGTAATGAACAAATACACACAGAAATCCCTACTGTTAAAATCCAACAAAACCAAATTAAAAAAATAGACAAGCTATTCATAAGACAAAACTGCAGATCCAGTCCATGGGTTTCGAACAGAAACCAACAAGAAAGTAGAAAACAAAACGAATAGAAACACATACCCATGATTCCTTCAAGTCACCATCCGTCAGGCGACAAACATAGGGTGTACGAAACCCATGGTTGTCGTACAGCAAACAAGAAAGTTGCCCACGCCGCTGACTCTGAGTGAGCTCCAAACCAGACTCGTACACACAGCCGTCAGCTATATGCGCCATCTTTACCAGGCATCCGCATGAACAATCCTCCATCGAACACACAGGAACAGAGAAAAAGGCAACGAAGAGAAGAGAGAGGAACCTAGATCTGATTCTGGAAGAATGAATAAAAGGGAGGGGGAAGACTTGGCCACACACCACACATAGATGGATAACGTTTATAGTCAGGGACACTCGCAGATTATAAAAATAATAAATAGGCAGATGGGAAGCCAGATGGTAGGAAATAGTTATTACACAAGCCATCCAACATTTGACCGCAAATCAGTTCAACTTCAGAAAACCAAGCAGTTCAAAGGTGCACATGTCGAACATATGCAGACAAAACAACACATTCAGAGACAAAAACAAAGTTGAATTCATTTAGTCATTCGAACATCTGCTCCCTCACAACAAAAATCTTAAAAACATAATATTCACTACTTCAGTCATAACGATCAAAGAAACGACGCCATTTTGCCCTGGTGGATGGATGTGCAGCCGTGGCTGCTCTCGCCCTAGCCCAACTAATGATCTGAATATGGTTCCTTCCCCTGCCCTCTGGGAAAAGAAGCTCCAATTCATTGGAGTTGCAAGTATCCATCACCTCACGCGCAAGTCGTCTGTTGAACTCTGCCTCCAGTTCCTCCTCGGTAGCACGTCGCGCCATCTGCCTGCGCCTGCGCCTCCTCCTCCTCTGCTCCGCTACTGCAGCACTAACATCTATGGCATCCCCCTCCTCCTCTGTAACCTCTCCTAGCTCAGGATCCATCTCCCTTTTCTTTGGTTGCAGCTCGTAGAATGAAACTGACAGAGGGCTCGGGCTTTATAATCAAAGTGCAGAGCCATCGGTGCGGCTCCCATGTCAACACACAGTAACAAAACTTTGACACGACAGCAGTCCAACTACACATACGGGCATCAATTCAAAACAACACTGAAAAACACGCAACTTAATTACACAGTTTGACCAAATTACCTGAAATCGCAGCTTATAGTCAGCCGCCATACACAACCTCTGCCAACGACAAAACAACATGGGAATCCGGGGTAGAAACAACTCAAAAAAGCAAAATTGACAACGCAAATCTTTTCATACAGTCCTTATATCTCTCCCTGCAACACCAATTCGAAAGTAAAACACCAGAAAAAGAAGAGCAGATTTCCATGGCGGGCGTGGAAAACGACCAAGAACACAAAAACTTGTAATCATAATTTACAGATGAAAAAAATCTCAAAAAATATAACATACCAATAATTCTCACATCAAAAACGACAAACACGACGTAAATTGAGGACCACGAACACCACAGTAAACACTGACGCCCAAAATCACGTCCGCCGCCAAAATGCCCACGCCGTCACCTCTGGTGACTACAGATTGCAAAACTCATCCAGCTGAGTGCGCGGACGTGCGGAACCCCTTACATGTCTCCTCTAGCAACGAATGGCCCGCAGCATCGCGCCGAGGAACGACCAGAAGCTCCACGTTGCATCCCATGTTTCCGTCCATCGTGCACGCAGGAAGATCAGTTCTTGTTGAAAAACACGTCAGTCCAAACTGTGAACCACGTCAGTTCAAAAAGGGTAACAGAATAATATTCTGTTACACGTAACAGAATGGCCCAGATGTGTGTGTGTGTGTGTATCTGTGTGTGTGTGTGTGTTCATTAATGACGCCTTGCAACCATACACTCTGGTACGGCCAATACACCAGGGGCTTACGTACCCCACAATGCGGTGTGAAAAGTCCGAACACTTTCACAAGTACGGCACCCCGAACTTATAGCATTATATGCATCAGCTCCGAATCATGTCTTTGGTCAAATGTTGGGTTTGCCCGGCTCCTATGTTTTGGTACCTTACGTTCTGCTCCATCGGCTAAGGTAGCGCTAGGAGAACTACTACAATTGTGCCCCGGTTCTGCCGGGCTGAGCACCTCAGTAGAGAAAGCTAAAACTGACTGTCATGATAAGGCGAGAGATTGGTCGCTGTTTGGCGAGGTTTTTCAAGTCCCTAAAGACTTATGCCGCTTAGGGAGAAGGGCCGGCCCTGTCCGGCTTACAGGCGTGTATCGTGCCCCTTATTCGGCCTTCCGAATACCAGGGGCTTCGCCGAAATTTAAAATTATAGAATTCTATGGCTAAGTGAGAGTGATAAAGCATTATTAATCTGGTAGCCTTGTTCGTTGTGCTGAGCACCTCCCTCGAACGACCCAAATATGGGAACAAGAGTGCTCAGGTTTATCCCGAACACCCCAGCACTCGTGGCATGGGGGCAGAAGCCGAGGAGTAGCCATCTCTCAGATTGGATAAACGGCCAAACAGAAGGTAATATTTTAAATTCAAACAAGCGTTGCATAGCGCATATGAAACAAAGTTTTCATAAATACATGATAAAACGAGCAAGTTTACTCAAATATTACATCTTTCAAACACTTGTCCCTGATAAGACGGGCACCCGGCAAAACACCCTCGTAGTACATCTCGGGGTGGCGGTGCTCCTTGCCCTCTGGCGGCCCATCCTTGATCAGCTTCACGGCGTCTAGCTTGACCCACTGCAATTTCACACGAGCGAAAGCCCGACGTGCACCTTCAATGCAGACGGATCACTTGATGACCTCCAGCCACGGGCAGGCACCCACAAGCCGCCTCACCAGGCTGAAGAAGCTGTTTGGAAGGGTATCGCCAGGCCACAGCCGGACTATGAAGCTCTTCATGGCCTGATCGGCCGCCTTATGTAGCTCGACCATCTGCTTCAGTTGGTCGCTCATTGGCACCGGATGTTCGTCCTCCGCATACTGAGACGAGAACAGCTTCTCCGTTGAGCTTCCATCCTCGGCTTGGTAAAATTGTGCGGCATCGAACACACTGCGGGGCAAATCTGCGAATGCTCCTGAAGAGCTCCGGATCCGGTAAGTAATCGGTAATTTACTTTTACATGCTTGCTTTGCATATAGAAAGCCCTACCCGCCGCTATCTTCCTCATCACGTCGACCTCTTGGAGGGCCTTCTGGGCCTCGTCCTTGGCACTCTTTGCGCTCTCAAGGGCCGCGGCAAGCTCAGACTCTCGTGTCTTTGAGTCAAGCTCCAATGCCTCGTGCTTCGTCACGAGAGCCTGGAGCTCTTGCTGCACCTCGCCCACCTGAGCCTCGTGCTTTTCTCGCTCGGTGCGCTCCTGGGCCGCTTTATCTTCGGCCTGGGTTAGCGCCTGCTTCAGGGTCGCCACCTTGGTCGTGGCCCCTGGCAAACATACAATGATCCTGTCATTTTGCAATCACGTCCTTTTTATATATACACATGTATGGACAGGGTATTACTTACCCTTGTTCTCCTCGAGCTGCCTCTTGGCAAGGCTGAGCTCTTTCCGGGGCCCCTCGAGGGCCTGCTTCAGTATGGCGACCTCCGCAGTCAGTGCAGCAGACGCCAGCAGCGAAGCCTGCATATGCATATTGACTCACTTATATTAGACTCATGCGATATTATTTGATCCTCTGTTCGGCTTTTCTTTGTGAACACCGAACAAAGCATCAGGGGCTACTGTCCATGCGGTAATATTTCTACTACATTTTAAAACACTTACCTCGAAGCCTGTTAGAAGGCTGGCACAAGCTTCAGTCAATCCCCTCTTGGCGGACTGAACCTTCTAGATCACCGCACTCATGATAGTGCGGTGCTGCTCGTCGATGGAAGCGCTGCGAAGCGCTTCCAGCAGATTGTTCGGCACCTCTGGATGGACAGAGGTCACCGGCACAGGTGTCTCGCCCTTCTTAGAAGGAGGCCGCCTGCCCGAGCCCGGAACCGCTGGAGGGTCCGGCGCGGTCTTCGACTGAGCGCCGAACTCGGAGCTCTCAGGGGCCCCGTCCCCGCGGCTTCCGGAGTCCGGAAGGTCGCCTTGAGGCGCCTCCAGGACTGTCTCCCCTCGACCCGATGCCTCTTGAGACAACACCTCGATGTTGTCAGCAGGATGAGGGGAGGTGGTGGTCGGGACTGGATCACTATCCATGTCCGACGAGCCCAGGGAGCCGTTTGATGATACCTCGATATTGGCTCGTGGCGGCCTGCATAATGATGTTCGGCGTTAGGGAAAGCAGTGCGACAAAGGAATCCTATGAGTTACTCTGGTATGCGAATACTTACGATCTCCCCGGGGGCTTGGCCCTGGGCAACCACTCGTCTTCACCCTCGTCGGTGGTGGTGGAACTGTCCGGAAGGAGAGTCCTTCCCTTCTTGGACCCTTTGGCCTCCCTAGTTGGAGTGGCCTTCCTCTTCTTGTCTCCCCCGCCTGTAGGGGGAGCTTCTTCTTCTTCCTCCTCAGGGGAGGAGTGTGCCGCGGAGTTATCGGACGATGAGTCCGATAACACCTGGCGCCGGGAACTTTTTTGGTTTCCCTTGGCCTTCTTGGTCTTCTCCGGCACCTTGTAAGGAGCCGGAGTCAGCATCTCCGTCAGGAGGGCGCCCGCAGTATCTTCGGGCAAAGGGGTCGGAAAATCGATCTGCCTCGACATCTCCACCCAGTCCTGTCAAAGGCATGGAGATTAGACCCCTCGCATAATTAAGCTAGGGAAAATAAATGTCTTACGGGACATATTGAACTCACCGAACGCGCTAGGTGCTTTGCGCTTAGTCCGCGGTCCTCGGCGAGAGAGGGAGGGGCCTCGGCGCCCTTGAACAGCACCTTCCAGACGTCCTCGTGCGTCGTATCAAAGAGCTCGCTTAGAGTCTGGTGCTGGGCCGGGTCGAACTCCCATAGCGTAAAATCCCGTTGTTGACACGGGAGGATCCGGCGGATGAGCATACCTTGGACTATGTTAACAAGCTTGAGCTTCTTGCTCGCCATACTCTGAATACATTTCTGGAGTCCGTCCAGCTCCACCGATGAACCCCACGACAAGCCCTTCTCTTTCCAGGAAGTGAGCCGTGTAGGGAATCTGGATCGAAACTCGGGGCTGCCGCCGATTTGGCATTACGCGGCTCGGTGATGTAGAGCCACGCTGACTGCCATCCCTTTATTGTCTCCACGAAGGAGCCTTCGAGCCATATGACGTTGGGCATCTTGCCCACCATGGCTCTGCCGCATTCTGCTTGTTGGCCTCGTACCACCTTCGGCTTGATATTGAAGGTATTTAGCCACAGGCCGAAGTGGGGTCGGATGCGGATGAAAGCCTCACACACGATGATGAACGCCGAAAATGTTGAGGATGAAGTTCAGGGCCAGATCATGAAAGTCCAGCCCGTAGTAGAACATGAGACCACAGACGAATGGATGGAGGGGAAACCCTAGTCCGCGGAGGAAGTGGTGGAGGAAAACTACCCTCTCGTGAGGTTCCGGGGTAGGAGCAATCTGCCCCGCGGCGGGCAGCCGATGCGCGATGTTCGCGGCTAGGTATTCGGATCCACGCAGTTTCTTCATGTCTCCCTCCATGAAGGAGGAGACCATCCACTTGCCTCCCGCTCCGGACATGATTGGAGAAGGTCGAGGTGGGAAGTGCGGACTTGGGCGCTAGAGCTCGAGTGTGCGAAGACAGATGAGCAAAGGAGGAAGAGGGCATGGATAGAAAGGTGAATCCTTATCGCTTTATTTGGGCGGACGAAGCTAAGCGTCCCCACTTGCCTAGTAAAACTCGCTTATCCCCCAAGCGCCGCAATTGATGGCGTGGTTGGGTTACCCACGCCCGTATTGATGAGAATCCCATAATAAGGGGACACGATCTCTGCTTTGACAAGACATGTCAAAAAACCGCCCCGCGTTATATGTGGGGCTAGTTAAGAGAAACGGTTCGAATAATCACCGGGCTGTGACGTAACATCATGCTGCCAAAACAAGC
Source organism: Triticum dicoccoides (assembly GCF_002162155.2). Taxonomy (NCBI): domain Eukaryota; kingdom Viridiplantae; phylum Streptophyta; class Magnoliopsida; order Poales; family Poaceae; genus Triticum; species Triticum dicoccoides. The sequence continues at coordinate 566,455,312 of NC_041386.1, forward strand.
CAGCAAATTAGATCTACGAAAATATTATTCTCTCTACGATGGAATGTGGAACTTATTTTGCAGGGTTGGACACTATCCTCGTATTCAAATTCTTCTGTGATGTATTCGGAGAAGGAGCCCGCCTTGCAATGTCGAAGACAATACTGCGCGCCGGACTCATCGTCATTGAAGCCTGGTTCAGGGGCTACTGAGGGAGTCCTGGATTAGGGGGTCTCCGGACAGCCGGACTATCTCCATTGGCCGGACTGTTGGACTATGAAGATACAAGATTGAAGACTTCGTCTCGTGTCTGGATGGGACTCTACTTGGCGTGGAAGGCAAGCTAGGCAATACGGATATGGATATCTCCTCCTTTGTAACCGACCTTGTGTAACCCTAACCCTCTCCGGTGTCTATATAAACCGAAGGGTTTTAGTCCGTAGGACAACAACCATAACATACAATCATAGCATAGGCTAGCTTCTAGGGTTTAGCCTCTCTGATCTTGTGGTAGATCTACTCTTGTACTACCCATATTATCAATATCAATCAAGCAGGACATAGGGTTTTACCTCCATCAAGAGGGCCCGAACCTGGGTAAAACATCGTGTCCCCTGCCTCCTGTTACCATCCAGCCTAGACGCACAGTTCGGGACCCCCTACCCGAGATCCGCCGGTTTTGACACCAACAACAGGCTTCTACAAAAGTTTGTATAAAACCATATGCTTTGATCACACTATCAAAGCGTACATTCCAACTCTGAGAGGCTTGCACCAATCCTTAAATGGATCACTGGAACTTGCACACTTTGTTAGCACCTTTTGGATTGACAAAACCTTTTGGTTGCATGATATAGAACTCTTCTTTAAGATATCCATTAAGGAATGCAGTTTTGACATCCATTTGCCAAATTTCATAATCATAAAATGCGGCAATTCCTAACATGATTCGGACGGACTGAAGCATCGCTACGGGTGAGAAGTTCTCATCATAGTCAACTCCTTGAACTTGTCGAAAACCTTTCGCAACAGGTCGAGCTTTGTAGATAGTAATATTACCTTCAGCGTCAGTCTTCTTCTTGAAGATCCATTTATTCTCTATGGCATGCCGATCATCGGGCAAGTCAACCAACTCCACACTTTGTTCTCATACATGGATCCCATCTCAGATTTCATGGCCTCAAGCCATTTTGCGGAATCTGGCTCATCATCGCTTCCTCATAGTTCGTAGGTTCGTCATGGTTAAGTAACATGGCATCCAGAACAGGATTACCGTATGATAACCCACAAGTATAGGGGATCGCAACAGTTTTCGATAAGTAAGAGTGTCGAACCCAACGAGTAGCTAAAGGTAGAACAAATATTCCCTCAAGTTCTATCGACCACCGATACAACTCTACGCACGCTTGACGTTCGCTTTACCTAGAACAAGTATGAAACTAGAAGTACTTTGTAGGTGTTGTTTGATAGGTTTGCAAGATAATAAAGAGTACGTAAATAAAAAGTAGGGGCTGTTTAGATAAAGAAACAATAAAGTAAATATAGCGAGTGTGGAAAAGTGGTGGTAGGAGTTGTGAAATTTCCCCTAAGCAATTGACTACTTTACTAGATCGATAGCAAGTATTATGTGGGAGAGGCCACTGCTAGCATGTCATCCCTGACTTGGAATTCTATGCACTTATGATTGGAACTATTAGCAAGCATCTGCAACTACTAATGTTCATTAAGGTAAAACCCAACCATAGCATTAAGGTATATTGGTCCCCCTTCAATCCCGTATGCATCAATTTCTATGCTAGGTTGAAGCTTCTGTCACTCTTGCCCTCCAATACATAGTCCTATCAACATACAACTAACCCTATGGTGTGATCCACGCGCGCAATCATATGATGGGAACCAAAGGACAGCAACATAACCACAAGCAAATTAAATCAATCATAGCAATTCATCAACCACCAATAGGACAACGAAAATCTACTCAGACATCATAGGATGGAAACACATCATTGGATAATAATATGAAGCATAAAGCACCATGTTCAATTAGAGGCTACAGCGGGTTGCGGAAGAGTGGACCGCTGTAGATAGAGGAGGGAAGGTGATGGAGATGTTGGTGAAGATCGCGGTGGTGTTGGTGTAGATCGCGGTGATGGTGATGGCCCCCGGTGGCACTCCGGTGCCACCGAAAGCGAGGGGGAGAGAGCCCCCCTCCTTCTTATTCTTCCTTGACCTCCTCCCTAGATGGGAGAAGGGTTTCCCCTCTGGTCCATGGCCTCCATGGCAAGGGAGGGGCGAGAGCCCCTCCGAGATTGGATCTGTCTCTCTGTCTCTCTCTGTTTATGCGTTCTCAGATTCTTCCCTTTCACCGTTTCTTATATTCCCGGAGATCCATAACTCCGATTGGGCTGAAATTTTAACACGATCTCTATCCGGATATTAGCTTTCATGTGGCGAAAGAAGGGCATCAACCGCCTTACGGGGTGGCCATGAGGGTCAGGGGCGCTCCCCCCTACCTCGTGGGCCCCTCGAGCATCGTCTCGCGTGGATTTTTCTTCCCAAAAATCATATATATTCCAAAAAAAATCTCCGTCAGTTTTATTTCCTTTTGGACTCCGTTTGATATGGATATTCTGCGAAACACAAAACATGCAACAAACAGGAACTGGCACTGGGCACTGGATCAATATGTTAGTCCCAAAAATAGTATAAAAAGTTGCCAAAAGTATATGAAAGTTGTAGAATATTGGCATGGAACAATCAAAAATTATAGATACGACGGAGACGTATCATCATCCCCAAGCTTAATTCCTGCTCGTCCTCGAGTAGGTAAATGATAAAAAAGATAATTTTTGATGTGGAATGCTACCTAGCATAATCTTGATCATATGTCTAATCATGGCATGAATATTAAGACACGAGTGATTCAAAGCAATAGTCTATCCTTTGACATAAAAACAATAATACTTCAAACATACCAACCAAGCAATTATGTCTTATTGAAATAACATACCCAAAGAAGGCTCATCCCTACAAAATCATATAGTCTGGCTATGCTCCATCTTCACCACACAAAATATTCACTTCATGCACAACCCCGATGACAAGCCAAGCAATTGTTTCATACTTTTAACGTTCTCAAACCTTTTCAACTTTCACGCAATATATGAGCGTGAGCCATGGACATAGCACTATATGTGGAATAGAATATGATGGTGGAGAAGACAAAAAGGACAAGATAGTCTCACATCAACTAGGCATATCAACGGGCTATGGAGATGCCCATCAATAGATATCAATGTGAGTGAGTAGGGATTGCCATGCAATGGATGCACTAGAGCTATAAGTATATGAAAGCTCAAAACTGAAACTAAGTGGGTGTGCATCCAACTTGCTTGCTCATGAAGACCTAGGGCATTTGAGGAAGCCCATCGTTGGACTATACAAGCCAAGTTCTATAATGAAAATTCCCACTAGTATATGAAAGTGATAACTCAAGAGACTCTCTATATGAAGAACATGGTGCTACTTTGAAGCACAAGTGTGGTAAAAGGATAGTAACATTGCCCCTTCTCTCTTTTTCTCTCATTTTCTCTCTCTCGCTTTTTCTTTTTTTCTTTTTTTGTAGGCTTCTTTGGCCTATTTTTTTATTTGGGCTTCTTTGGCCACTTTTATTTTGATAACCTCACATGGGACAATGTTATAATAATGGTGATCATCACACTTTTATTTAGTTACAACTCAATGTTACAACTCGATATCTAGAACAAAGATATGACTCTATATGAATGCCTCCGGCGGTGTACCGGGATGTGCAATGATCTAGCGTAGCAATGACATCAAAAAAATGGAGAAGCCAAGAAAACATCATGCTAGCTATATTACGATCATGCAAAGCAATATGACAATGAATGCTCAAGTCATGTATATGATGATGATGGAAGTTGCATGGCAATATATCTCAGAATGTCTATGGAAATGCCATGATAGGTAGGTATGGTGGCAGTTTTGAGGAAGGTATATGGTGGGTTTAAGGTACCGGCGAAAGTTGTGCGATACTAGAGAGGCTAGCAATGGTGGAAGGGTGAGAGTGCGTATAATCCATGGACTCAACATTAGTCATAAAGAACTCACATACTTATTGCAAAAATATATTAGTCATCGAAACAAAGTACCACGCGCATGCTCCTAGGGGGATAGATTGGTAGGAAAAGACCATCGCTCGTCCCCGACCGCCACTCATAAGGAAGATAATCAATAAATACCTCATGCTCCAACTTCGTTACATAACGGTTCACCATACGTGCATGCTATGGGAATCACAAACCTCAACACAAGTATTTCTACAATTCACAACCACCCACTAGCATGACTCTAATATTACCATCTTTATATCGCAAAACTATTGCAAGGAATCAAACATATCATATTCGGTGATCTACAAGTTTTATGTAGGATTTTATGACTAACCATGTGAATGACCAGTTCCTGTCATCTCTCCAAATAGATATAAGTGAGGCAAGAGAGTTTAATTCTTTCTACAAAAGATATGCCCACACTCTAACAAATATAAGTGAAGCAAAAGAGCATTCTACAAATGGCGGTTGTCTATGTAAAGAGAAACAGGCAATCCAAGCTTCAAATGGTATAAGTGAAGCACATGAAGCATTCTATAAAGCCATACTCAAAAGATATAAGTGAAGTGCATAGAGCATTCTATAAATCAACCAAGGACTATCTCATACCAGCATGGTGCATAAAAGAAAGATGAAATCTAAATGCAAAAGACGCTCCAAGATTGCACATATCGCATGAACGAAACGAATCCGAAAACGTACCGATACTTGTTGAAGAAAGAGGGGATGCCTTCCAGGGCATCCCCAAGCTTAGATGCTTGAGTCGGCTTGAATATTTACTTCGGGTGCCTCAGGCATCCCCAAGCTTGAGCTCTTGCCTCTCTTCCTTCTTCTCACATCGATACCTTCTCGATCATCGAACACTTCATCCACACAAAACTTCAACAGAAAACTCGGTAAGATCCGTTAGTATAATAAAGCAAATCACTACTCTAAGTACTGTTGCAAACCAATTCATATTTAGTTTTTGCATTGTGTCTACTGTAATATAACTTTTTCATGGCTTAATCCATTAATATGAATCGCTAGTTTCATCAAAACAAGCAAACTATGCATCAAAAACAGAATCTGTCTAAAACAGAACAGTCTGTAATAATCTGAACATTCACCATACCTCTGATAATTGAACAATTCTACCAAAATTAGGAAAAATAAACAATTTGTATAGGAAGACAGTGCAAAAAGAATCAGAACCATTTGACGTTCCAGCTAAAAATGTAAAGTTGTCCACTACAGCCAAAGTTTCTGTCTTGCACCGTACAAACCATCAAGCAAATGTAAACATCCTAAAGGCAAACCTTGGCACATTATTTTTTTAATACAATGGAATTGTACAAGGGGATAATTATTTTTATTGAAATGTTTCTGTAATCAAGATTCACAAAGTTTCTGTGAGCATGAACAAAGTTCAAGGCTAGCTCCCACTTCAACAATGCTTGTCTTTCTCACTTTCGCTTTCCTTTTTGAAAAAGTTTTGGGTTCCCCTATTTATTTTTGTTGTTTTTAAACTATATGAAAGCACTCTACAGAAATAAATGACTCTCTAGAACTTCCGGGTTGTCTCCCTGGCAGCGCTTTCTTTAAAGCCATTAAGCTAGGCATATAGTGCTCAAGTAATGGATCCACCCGGATCCCAAGGTATATCAAAGCCAATTTTAATTAACAATGATTTGTAACTTCGTGGTGAGCACAAGGTAACATATATCATGTAATGACGAAGTCTAACTCTCTTCCTATGCATCGGCATGTCATAAAAGAACAATCATGCACACATAGTAAAGGCCAATGCATAGTATAAACAGTTTCTTGCAATTCTATCATATTGGAAACATAGAGAGGTGGATATATAGTTCCTCTCTCAAAATAATTGCAAGTAGGAGCAGCAAGCACATGCATATTATATTCATCAAAATCATCATGTGCAATGGTAAAAGGCAACCCATCAATATAATCCTTAATAAGTGCAAACTTCTCCGATATAGTGTAGTCGGGACAATTCAAAAAGATAATAGGACTATCATGTGTGGGTGCAATAGCAACAATTTCATGTTTAACATAAGGAACTATAGCAAGTTCATCTCCATAAGCATAATTCATATTGGCATCTTGGCCACAAGCATATCAAGCATCACCAAAAAGGAATATTTCAAAAGAATCAACGGGATCATAACAATCATCATGGCAATCATCCTCCGGGTAAGCATGAAGGGAAATTAAACAATGTATGAGTTGGAGGGTTACTCCGATTAGAAGGTGGGCACGGGTAGCTAATCCGCTCTTCCTCCTTTTGTTCTTCGCTCTCGTCATCATCTTTTTCATCCAATGAGCTCATAGTTTCATCAATTTATTCTTCCATAGACTCCTGCAAAATATTAGTCTCTTCTTGGACAGCGGAGTTGTATTCAATATATGGTTCAACATAGGCATTAGAAGCATAATTATCATAGAAATATTTAAATATGGCAAAATTTTCAGATTTGTAAAGAGTAGCATCATACTTTTCAATCAAAGAAGCAATTTCGTAAGCACCCTTAAAAGCAACAAATTCTTCAATTTGTTGAACATCATAGTAACTATAAACACCCTTAGAATAAGAGGATACGATTCCATTATCACTAAACAAACATTGGTAGGGGAGGTGTTTCTTAGGGTCTTCACAACAACAAGTATAATCATATATTTCACATAAATTCCAAGCATAGCATTGCAAACGATGAATTTGATCCGGTAAAGTTTTCCCTTTTTCTGATATTCTGTGTCGCACAAAACAAGCATGCTCATCTAAAGATTTGCCCTCAACTGAGCTAGTTGGGGTTTCAGCACAAGCACATAGGGATCGAAGATGATCCAAGTAATAAGCTTCACCAGTGTGATAGATTTTGAGTGGTTCTTCAACCATTGGTTCAGTAGGTACAACTAATTTTTTTTGGTATTTTGCGTTTCCTACCCATAGCTAAAGATAAAGAACAACTAAGAACAACAAATACAAATTACTTAGTGATAAAGCAAACAAGCACACACGAGAATATTCACCCCATGCTATTGCTCCCCGGCAACGGTGCCAGAAAAAGGTCTTGATAACCGACAAGTATAGGGGATTGCAACAGTTTTCGATAAGTAAGCGTGTCGAACCCAACGAGGAGCTAACGGTAGAACAAATATTCCCTCAGGTTCTATCGACCACCGGTACAACTCTACGTACGCTTGACGTTCGCTTTACCTAGAACAAGTATGAAACTAGAAGTACTTTGTAGGTGTTGTTGGATAGGTTTGCAAGATAATAAAGAGTACGTAAATAAAAAGTAGGGGCTGTTTAGATAAAGAAACAATAAAGTAAATATAGCGAGTGTGGAAAAGTGGTGGTAGGAGTTGTGAAATTTCCCCTAAGCAATTGACTACTTTACTAGATCGATAGCAAGTATTATGTGGGAGAGGCCACTGCTAGCATGTCATCCCTGACTTGGAATTCTATGCACTTATGATTGGAACTATTAGCAAGCATCCGCAACTACTAATGTTCATTAAGGTAAAACCCAACCATAGCATTAAGGTATATTGGTCCCCCTTCAATCCCGTATGCATCAATTTCTATGCTAGGTTGAAGCTTCTGTCACTCTTGCCCTCCAATACATAGTCCTATCAACATACAACTAACCCTATGGTGTGATCCATGCGCGCAATCATATGATGGGCACCAAAGGACAGCAACATAACCACAAGCAAATTAAATCAATCATAGCAATTCATCAACCACCAACGGGACAACGAAAATCTACTCGGACATCATTGGATAATAATATGAAGCATAAAGCACCATGCTCAAGTAGAGGGTACAGCGGGTTGCGGGAGAGTGGACCGCTGTAGATAGAGGGGGGAAGGTGATGGAGATGTTGGTGAAGAGGGCGGAGGTGTTGGTGTAGATCGCGGTGATGATGATGGCCCCCGGTGGCACTCTGGTGCTACCGGAAGCGAGGGGGAGATTGCCCCCCTCCTTCTTCTTCTTCCTTGACCTCCTCCCTAGATGGGAGAAGGGTTTCCCCTTTGGTCCATGGCCTCCATGGCAAGGGAGGGGCGAGAGCCCCTCCGAGATTGGATCTGTCTCTCTGTCTCTCTTTGTTTCTGCGTTCTCAGATTCTTCCCTTTCACCGTTTCTTATATTCCCAGAGATCCGTAACTCCGATTGGGCTGAAATTTTAACACGATCTCTATCTGGATATTAGCTTTCTTGCGGCGAAAGAAGGGCATCAACCTCCTTACGGGGTGACCACGAGGGTCAGGGGCGCGCCCCCTACCTCGTGGGCCCCTCGAGCATCGTCTCGCGTGGATTTTTCTTCCCAAAAATCATATATATTCCAAAAAATATCCGTCAGTTTTTATTCCGTTTGGACTCCGTTTGATATGGATATTCTGCGAAACAAAAGACATGCAACAAACAGGAACTGGCACTGGGCACTAGATCAATATGTTAGTCCCAAAATAGTATAAAAAGTTGCCAAAAGTATATGAAAGTTGTAGAATATTGGCATGGAACAATCAAAAATTATAGATACGACGGAGACGTATCACCGTACCACTCTGGTGCGGATCTTACTCTGGTTGACCTACGAGGTTCGGTAGTAACTTGATCAGAAGTTTCATGATCATCATCATTAGCTTCCTCACTTACTGGTGTAGGAATCACTGGAACTGATTTCAGTGATGAACTACTTTCCAATAAGGGAGAAGGTACAATTACCTCGTCAAGCTCTACTTTTCTCCCACTCACTTCTTTCGAGAGAAACTCCCTCTTTAGAAAGCATCCATTCTTAGCAACGAATATCTTTCCATCGGATCTTTGATAGAAGGTGTACCCAATAGTCTCCTTTGGGTATCCTATGAAGAAACATTTCTTCGATTTGGGTTCGAGCTTATCAGGTTGAAGTTTTTTCACATAAGCATTGCAACCCCAAACTTTAAGAAATGACAACTTGGGTTTCTTGCCAAACCACAGTTCATATGGTGTCGTCTCAACGGATTTAGATGGTGCCCTATTTAATGTGAATGCAGTCGTCTCTAAAGCATAACCCCAAAATGATAGTGGTAAATCAGTGAGAGACATCATAGATCGCACCATATCTAATAAAGTGCGGTTACGACATTTGGACACACCATTACGTTGTGCTGTTCCAGATGGCGTGAGTTGCAAAACTATTCGGCATTGCTTCAAATGAAGTCCACACTCATAACTCAAATATTCACCTCCACGATCAGATCGTAGAAACTTGATTTTCTGGTTACGATGATTTTCCACTTCACTCTAAAATTCTTAGAACTTTTCAAATGTTTCAGACATATGTTTCATTAAGTACATATACCCATATCTGCTCAAATCATCTGTGAAGTTGAGAAAATAACGATATTCGCTGCGAGCTTCGATGTTCATTGGACCACATACATCAGTATGTATGATTTCCAATAACTCTGTTGCTCGCTCCATTGTTCCGGAGAACGGAGTTTTAGTCATCTTGCCCATGAGGCATGGTTCGCAAGTACCAAGTGATTCATAATCAAGTGATTCCAGAAGTCCACCAGAATGGAGTTTCTTCAAGCGCTCTACACCAATATGACCTAAATGGCAGTGCCACCAATAAGTTGCACTATCATTATCAACTTTGCATCTTTTGGCTTCAATACTATGAACATGTGTATCATTACTATCAAGATTTAGTAAAAATAGACCACTCATCAAGGTGCATGACCATAAAATATATTAGTCATATAAATAGGACAACCATTATTCTCTGATTTAAATGAATAACCTTCTCGCATCAAACAAGATCCAGATATAATGTTCATGCTCAACGCTGGCACCAAATAACAATTATTTAGGTCTAAAACTAATCTCGAAGGTAGATGTAGAGGTAGTGTGCTGACGACGATCACATAGACTTTGGAACCATTTCCCACGCGCATCGTCACCTCGTCCTTAGCCAATCTTCGCTTAATCTATAGCCCTTGTTTCGAGTTGCAATGTTAGCAACTGAACCAATATCAAATAGCCACGCAATACTACGAGCATTTGTAAGGTACACATCAATAACATGTATATCAAATATACCTTTCACTTTGCCATCCTTCTTCTCCGCCAAATACTTGGGGTAGTTCCACTTCCAGTGACCAGTTCCTTTGCAGTAGAAGCACTTAGTCTCAGGCTTAGGTCCAGACTTGGGTTTCTTCATTTGAGCAACAACTGGCTTGTTGTTCTTCTTGAAGTTCCCCTTCTTCCCTTTACCCTTTTTCTTGAAACTGGTGGTCTTGTTGACCATCAACACTTGATGCTCCTTGTTGATTTCTACCTCCGCAGCCTTTAGCATTGTGAAGAGCTCGAGAATTGTCTTATACATCCCTTGCATATTATAGTTCATCACCAAGATCTTGTAGCTTGGTGGCAGTGATTGAAGAACTCTATCAATGACACTATCATCAGGAAGATTAACTCCCAGTTGAGTCAAGTGGTTGTGGTACCCAGACATTTTGAGTATATATTCACTGACAGAACTATTCTCTTCCATCTTGCGGTTGTAGAACTTATTGGAGACTTCATATCTCTCAATCCGGGCATTTGCTTGAAATATTAACTTCAACTCCTGGAACATCTCATATGCTTTATGACATTAAAAACGTCGTTGAAGTCCCACTTCTAAACCGTAAAGCATGGCACACTGAACTATTGAGTAGTCATCAACTTTGCTCTGCAGGTGTTCACAACATTTGGCGTTGCTCCTGCAGCGGGTTTGTCACCTAGCGGTGCTTCCAGGACTTAATTCTTCTGTGCAGCAATGAGGATAATCCTCAAGTTACGGACCAAGTCCGTGTAGTTGCTACCATCATCTTTCAACTTAGCTTTCTCTAGGAACGCATTAAAATTCAACGGAACAACAACACGGGCCATCTATCTACAACAACATAGACATGCAAAATACTATCAGGTAGTAAGTTCATGATAAATTAAAGTTCAATTAATAAAATTGCTTAAGAACTCCCACTTAGATAGACATCTCTCTAATCATCTAAGTGATCACGTGATCCATATCAACTAACCCATGTCCGACCATCACGTGAGATGGAGTAGTTTTCAATGGTGAACATCACTATGTTGATCATATCTACTATATGATTCACACTCGACCTTTCGGTCACAGTGTTCCGAGGCCATATCTGCATATGCTAGGCTCGTCAAGTTTAACCCGAGTATTCTGCGTGTGCAAAACTGGCTTGCACCCATTGTATGTGAACGTAGAGCTTATCACACCCGACCATCACATGGTGTCTCGGCACGACGAACTGTAGCAATGGTGCGTAATCAGGGAGAATACTTATACCTTGAAATTTAGTGGGAGATCATCTTATAATGCTACCGCCGAACTAAGCAAAATAAGATGCATAAAGGATAAACATCACATGTAATCAATATAAGTGATATGATATGGCCATCATCATCTTGTGCCTTTGATCTCCATCTCCAAAGCACCGTCGTGATCACCATCATCACCGGCGTGACACCTTGATCTGCATCGAAGCATCGTTGTCGTCTCGCCAACTATTGCCTCTACGACTATCGCTACTGCTTAGTGATAAAGTAAAGCAATTACATGGCGATTGCATTTCATACAATAAAGCGACAACCATATGGCTCCTGCCAGTTGTCGATAACTGTTTTACAAAACATGATCATCTCATACAATAAAATTTAGCATCATGTCTTGACCATATCACATCACAACATGCCCTGCAAAAGCAAGTTAGACATCCTCTACTTTGTTGTTGCAAGTTGTACGTGGCTGCTACGGGCTGAGCAAGAACCATTCTTACCTACGCATCAAAAACCACAATGCGGTATAGTGATTGCTTTTTGATCTTCAGAAAGAACCATGTTCATTGAATTTGATTCAACTAAAGTTGGAGAAACTAACACCCACCAGCCACCTGTATGCGAAGCACATCGGTAGAACCAGTCTCGCATAAGCATACGCATAAAGTCAGTCTGAGCCGCTTCATCCAACAATACCGCCGAATCAAGAATCAACTAGTGACGGCAAGCAATATGTATATACCCACGCCCACAACTCCTTTGTGTTTTACTTGTGCATATAACATCTACGCATAAACCTGGCTCTGATACCACTGTTGGGGTATGTAGTAATTTCAAAAAAAATCCTACGGACACGCAAGATCATGGTGATGCATAGCAACAAGAGGGAAGAGTGTTGTCCATGTACCCTTGTAAACCGTAAGCGGAAGCGTTATGACAACGCGGTTGATATAGTCGTACGTCTTCACGATCGACCGATCCTAGCACCGAAGGTATGCCACCTCCGCGATCTGCACACGTTTGGCTCGGTGACGTCCCACGAACTCACAATCTAGCAGAGTGTCGAGGGATAGCTTCGTCAGCACGACGGCATGATGACGATGATGATGATGCTACCGGAACAGGGCTTCGCCTAAGCACCGCTACGATATGAACGAGGTGGATTATGGTGGAGGGGGCACTGCACATGGCTAAGAGATCAATGATCAACTTGTGTGTCTATGGGGTGCCCCCCTCCCCCATATATAAAGGAGTGGAGGAGGGGAGGGCCGGCCCTCCTATGGCGTGCCCCACCGGGAGTAGGATTCCCCCTACCCTAGTTGGACTAGGAGTGGAAGGAAGGGGGAGAGGGGGAACGAAAGGGGGGTCGGCCCGCCACCCAATTCGGATTGGGCTTGAGGGGGCGCGCCCCCTCGTAGCCTCCTTCTCTTCTCTCCCACTATGTCCCAATAAGGCCCATATACCTCCCAGGAGGTTCCGGTAACCTCCCGGTGCTCCGGTATATGCCCGAACTCACCCGGAACCATTCCGACGTCCAAATATAGTCATCCAATATATCAATATTTATGTCTCGACCATTTCGAGACTCCTCTTCATGTCCGTGATCATACCCGGGACTCCGAACTACCTTTGATACATCAAAACACATAAACTCATAATACTGATCGTCACTGAACATTAAGCGTGCGGACCCTACGTGTTCGAGAACTATGTAGACATGACCGAGACACGTCTCCAGTCAATAACCAATAGCGGAACCTGGAAGATCATATTGGTTCCTACATATTCTACGAAGATCTTTATCGGTCAAACCGCATAACAACATACGTTGTTCCCTTTGTCATCGGTATGTTACTTGCCCGAGATTTGAGCGTCGGTATCTCAATACCTAGTTCAATCTCGTTACTAGTGTCCACTATGTTCTGAGATTGATGTTGCTATGACTTTGCTATGCTTAATGCTTGTCACTAGGGCCCGAGTGCCATGATTTTAGATCTAAACCTATTATGTTTTCATCAATATATGAGTGTTCTTGTAGCGACCAGACCTCAACCAGTCTGATCTCTGTGCATCAGTGTCATCCCTGGATCAGTAATGCTGACATGCATAGTACCTAAAGGATTTATAACAGAGTAGCAATCACACACTTATTACATCGAGTGTCTCGAAAGAGAACTTATTACAATAAATATGGCTTAAGGCCATCTAATAACGATAACAGCGGAAGGCTTGGAAGATAAGTGAGTCCATCAACTCCAACGGCATCACTGAGTATAGAACCATGACCTAAAGGCACCTTTCTCGTCGTCTGAAAAGTCTGCAACATGAACGTTGCAGCCCGAAACGGGTCAGCACATGGAATATGTTGGCAAAGTAACACATAGAGAGTAATGAAAGAATAAGGATATACTACATGCATATATGGCTGGGGGAAAGCTCTATGGTTACAGTTTTGCGTAAAGCCAATTTTTCCCTACTGCAAAGGAATAAATTTTATTTAACTATCATGGTAGTTCTTAAACATTGAGAAGATAGACATCCTCTCAATCCCAATTAAACATCATCTTTAAAACCCAACAATATTAATTAGAGTAACATGATGAGATTCACATGATAATCCAAGTACTAGATACTCAAGACGCCCATAACTGGGGACACGGCTAACCATGATTAGTTTATACACTCTGCAGAGGTTTGCTCTCTTTTCCCCACAAGACTCGATCTCCTCCATTGGGATTCTCGCACTACATGGTGTTTGAGAAACGGATGACCGAGACATAGTCTTTCAGAAGCGCTAGCACCTTACGATCGGGTAGACCCTACCAACCTACATCCCCTATATCTGCTAGTCTACCACTGTAAGAGTTCGCACGACTTAGTCAACTATGCTATAGCCCATAGTAGCTTGTGGCTGCACACGAAAGTTTCTAGTATGAATAATCTCATGATCCCTTTGAGCCTCGGTAGCGGCCCAAAAAAATAGGCAATCGCTGGAATACCCAGGTGCCTCAATCCACCCAGATGTGTGTTTAAGTTGCCACCTTAAATAAACCATTAATTTATCAATCTCACATCTGTCATGGATACACTCACCCAATCCACGTCTACTAGCATAGCATGGCAATATAAGCAAACGTAGAAGTAACTCTCAAAGGTTTGATAATAAAACAGAAAATAGGTACTACCTCATCTACTTCCCAAAAACCACAATTTAATTAGATACTAATCATGCAATGTTTGAGGATTTATCTATTGCAATAAAACTGGGTAGTAAAGAGGTATGATCAAAGTGTTACTTGCCTTGCTGACGATCGGCGAAACCTAGAGATTCGAAATAGCAAGCGGCACACTCCGGGTACTCTATCGCAAACAAACAAACAAACAAACAAACAAACAAGCATACAATAAGTACTCATCTAATGCACAGGTAAAACTCAAATAAGAGAACTAACCAGAAATTTCAGTTTAAGAACTCCAGTTTGCAAAAAGAATCAAATCGAACGAAGCAACGAAAGTCAAACGGCGAAAGAAACAAAATTCGTTCACTAATCTGGATCTAGGTCAAATTTTACAGAAGCAAAAACTTGTTTGAGTTGGTTAAACGGAAAGAGGGTTTTGAGACGAAACTCCAGGCGCTTGAATCGCCTGATTCCGACAAATGAGCGAAAAGTTATACTAGAACGAAAATCGGATCAGAAATCGCGATCAGAAATAATCGCGGAAAATTCGAGAAAAAGAAAAATGACGAACAGCTTAACGAACGAATATTCGTTTTCTGAAACTTAATGGTGAACGCGTTCGTTAAAATGAACGAACGAGCGAACGCTCGCTAAATAAACTAAACCAGAAATAAACCGATCTAAATAAAAAACGGATCTAAAAAAACCAAACGGAAAACCGGGCGGTTTCTCGAGGAAACCAGCGGCGGTGGCGGTGGTCAACCTCGGCGGCGGCGGGGCGGCTCCGGGCGGCGGCAGCGTGGGTCGACGGCGGCGTTGGGCAGCATGGGGCGGCGGTGGCGCGG